>NC_071387.1:97529349-97844260 GCF_022682495.2 Desmodus rotundus
TCCTTATGCTAATGAGGGCTCTGAATCCTCAGCGTCATTGGTCCAAAAGGCACTGTGCCGATTGGTTAGGATAGAGCTGCTCTGGTTGGTTGGAGCTGCACAGCTCCAATTAGATTGAGAAAACCTCAGTCCTTTTGGTTGAAATAGGGTCCCAGGGACTGCTTTGCGAGGGCTGGCTCAGAGGGCAGAAGCCGGGGCAGGCAGGCAGTTCCCTGAAGTGCAGTGTGCGTGAGAGGCCCGTGTAGAAATGGCTACTAGGTTCTGGTTTTTAAAAATCTGAGCCCAAACTGGAGAGTATTATAAGTGAAATAAGTGAAATAAGCCAGGTGGCAAAAAACAAATACCATATGATCTCACCTGTAAGAGAAACCAGGACTTTCAGCCAAGATGGAGGCGTAGGTAGACACAATGTGCCTCCTTGCACAACCAAAAGGAGGACAACAAAAAACAACCGGAACTGACAGAAAATCGAACTGCATGGAAGTCTGACAACCAAGGAGTTAAAGAAGAAGCATTCACCCAGACCGGCAGGAGGGGCGGAGAGGGGCAGAGACGGGCAGCCGGGCAGAGAGGACTGGAAGGACATCTGGAATGCCCAGCTCAGCCGGGTCACAGGCGTGAGGCTCTCCCTCTGGCCTCTGTGGCTGCCAGCAACGGTGTCCGTGGGGGCACAGACCAGCCCCAATGGAGCTGGGTGTGTTTATTCTGGGGATCCCATGCTTAACAGGAGCCCCCAGCCTTACAGTTGTGTAGGGATCTGACAGCAAACTGTCACCGCTCGGTAATCACCCTTTTTCGTGGGCCTCTGTTCCCCACCTTGACTAAGCAGCCCCCACAGCCCAGATCCTGCCTCCAGCATCAACCTAATGAAGCTCTGCTGAATGAATGGGCACCTCTGGGCAAATAACCACCCTCCCAGGGCCTCAATTTCCCATCTGTTTCCCAGGCCTCCCAAGGCCTCCCCTGCTGGCCGGGTTACTTTCTAGGCTCAGTGTCCAAGCCAGTGACATGGCAGCAGCTGGTCCCAGGACTGGGCAAGACACGGGCAGCGAGGGACTAGGTGGACAAAACACGCCTTGCGTGGGCATGACAGGGACAGTATGCTGGAGAAGCCGTGGACCGACGAGGTGGCAATGGCACCTCCGAGTCCTGGAAACCTGCCAGCTGGGCTGCCTTCCGGGGAGATGTTCACAGGTGCAGGCAAGGTGCTCCCAGCAACCAGGGGCCCGCGCCTAGGATGCACTCGTGTGCGTGGGCCCTGCAGAGAGCACGGCCGCCACTTGGGGGCTCTGAACACTGCTGGGGCCAGGCTGGAAGAACAGGGAGGACTTGCCCTCCAGGGGAGCCCCACCTGGCAGGGGGTCTGCGTCCCTCAAAGGGCTCACTGGGGGCTCAGGCCTGTCTCCACAATGGCAGCCACAGCAGGGGCTGGACACGACACGGGCCTGGCCGTGCTCCTCCTGGCTGCCGCACTGCTTCAAGTGGCCGCACAGGTGGCAGGTGAGGGCTGAGTAGACAATGCCACTGCCCAGGTCGTCCCCGAGGGTATCTGTGGCCAGTTCCAGGGAGAGCAGGGGCTTCTGGCGGTCCTTCCCCGTTGTCACCGGCTCCAGACCAGGACACTTGGGGCAGCTGCTTGGGAGGAGTGAGTCCTGAGAGCTGGGAGGCAGCTCCATGTCCAGTCCGAAGGTGAACGGGGGTTCAGGGGCAGGAACCCCAGGGCAGCCAGAAGTGAGGCTCTGGCAGGGCCTGTAGCACCCCTCCCCACTGCTGGCCTCAACTCCAGGTGTGCCTGGGCAGGTGGCACCGCTGGCGAGCAGGCTGGAGAAGGCCTTATACCCAGCTGCTCCAGAAGGGCCACAGCCCGACGACCTGTCGCCCGGGGCACTGCCCTGCTTCACCGCGCACACAAACTCCCGATAGCCACTGGGGGCGGCCACGGCGGGGGCTGCGGCTGCCCTGTGCTGCAGGACACTCTGGCGGAGGACCTGCTCCCAGGTTTCTGGCTCAGGCTGGAGTGCAGTGGGTGGCTCGGAGGGCTGGGGAGAAGAGAGGATGTTGGGGTCCCCTCCCTCCAGGCATTCCGACAGCTGTGCGTCTGAGGCAAGCTCTCCTGCACCTGAGGACGGGCTCAGGAAGTCGCTGAAGCTGCGGTAAGAGGGGTTGTCAGCGACGACGGCGGGCATCTCTGGGAAAGCCAGGCAGGTGGGGCTCTGCGTCAGAGGGGCTGACTCTGGGTTGAAAGGCTCCTCACTTGGTAACTCAGCCCAAGGCATCTGAGCACTTCCACTTCCTGAAGGTGGAGGAAGGCAGGACTCCCCCAGGCCTTGCGGGCAAAAGCCTCCATTCTCAGCCCCGAGAAGGTCCAGGAACAGGCTCTCTGTCAGCCGGGCCGCGATGCCCTCCCTACTGTCCTGGAAGCTGCCCCCGCTGCTCTCAGGTGACAGGCAGAAGCTCCCTTTATCTTGCTCCACTTCCTCCTCCTCCTCACTCTCCACCTGGGCCTCTAGCAGCTCCACGCACTTCACCACGCTGACGCTCTCTGGCGAGAGGATCGTCGTGCTGACCGCCACAGGGCACCACGGCGATTTTCCAGGCCCCCGGGAAGGCCCCTTTCTGGCAGCCTTGGAGGAACTGTCATCCCTTTCCATGTCATGCTCCAGGAAACAGGGCAGGAGCTTAGTAAGACAAGTCTTCCAGTGTCTGCAAAAGCAAAGGTGTGGTCAGGGTTCAGTGTCTCCACTTGGAAAACTCCTGTTCATCCTTCAAAGCCCAGCTTAGTATCACCCTGGGCTGATGTCTCCCTATGGCAGACATGCTTCCTGACTTTACAGTCGAGAATGCACCAGTCTGTGCTACCGCTGCCCTGGGAGCTCCTTGAAGGCAGGGCCTGTGTCTTACTTTGGGGTGTCTGGAGACCAGCACACAACCTGGTACTTAGTACAAACTCATCTATAACCTAAGGAAAGCACTTTGTCAGGGATGATGGTATTTAAAACACTTATCACCACATAGCATAAGTAATGACCAGTTAGAGCAGCTGTAGGGCCCTAGGGCTCCCTGTGTCCTGAAGTCCCCTGCTGTGCCCGGTACAAACTCTTTAGCTACTGGATTGTGGGTAGGCCCAGGAGGCCCTCCGGGGGAGCTAAGGAGGCCAAGGTGGTGGTGGCACACCCAAGGGTTTAGGATAGTGGTATCTGCCACCAGGATGCAACAACTCAGCATCCTAGCAGCTGGCACAGCTGTACTGGCAGTCCACTCCACCAGCCTTGCTCGGGCCAGACTGTGCACTCCCCAGGGGGTTCAGCACGTGCCTGACCCACCGGGCAATTCAGGGGGCTCGGTCGGCAGCCTACCTACCCAGACACTCCTCCTCCTGCCGCCCCTTGAAGGAAAAGTGCCGAGTGCCAAGGAAGAGAAGGCAGACACGGAGGGGGGGTGTGACCCCCTCTCACGGCGGCGCCCACCGCACCAATTCCACCCCCTTCCAAATCCCCATAGGCTATGCCTGAGCTTCATATACATACGGGCGCTTGGCTGGTTCCTGGCCTCCGGACCTCTTCCCCCACAGTGACACCTGGAACACAGAGACAGCCAATGAAACACAGCGGAGAGCCCTCCCGGCCCGCCTGGCGTAGGGCCATGCTCAGAAAGGAAGCACTGTGAGGCTTGACGCCCTGGGAAGGATGTAAGCCTTGGCATCACATCCGAGGTCAGACCAGCTCATTCAGCTCTCTGAGCCTCAGTTTCCTGAGAATTAGTGAGATGACCCTAATATTAAGTTGTTGAGGCTGATGGGAAAATGGACACAGTCGTCTACAGGTCCTCCCACTGCTTGAATCTGGCCTGGCCATGTGACTTGCTTTGGCCAATAGAATGTGGTACAAGTGACACTGTGCCAACTGGACCAGCCTGCTGGAGGACGAGAAACACATGGCTTAGTCACCTCCATTCCCCAGGGGAGAGTCAGACAACTGCCAGACCTGTGAGGGGAGCCACTGGGGACAAGCCAGCCCAGAGAAGAGGCACCCGGCCCGGCCCAGATCCCCCCCCCAACCCTGCTGCTGAGCTGACCTGCAGAAGCAAGAGTACAGACATGGCTGTGGTTTCAACTAAGGTTTGGGATCATTTGTCACACAGCAAAAGCTGACTGATACATAAATGACACTATGTGCAGGACCCTGTAATATACCCTTTACATGCATTGTCTTGGTGAAGCCCCATGCCAGCCCTGTTACATAAACACTGCTACAACCCACTGTGGAGGACGGTGAAGGCTGGCATCAAAGCTAAGGTTGAGTGCTTGGCAAGGCCGCACTTGACTGCTTGCATCTGCAAGGTGGATCGAGCCAGCAGCAACGGTCGGGACCCACAGGGGTTAAGAAGGAGACAGTTAACCGCAAGCTTCAGCTGAATGCGACTCTAACTTTTGCAGAAGAAATATTTATCATTTAGATAGCCTGGGAATGGAGCAATTATGCCTGCAGTTTTTCCCTGAGTCTGCAAAACATCCTTGACCTTTATGTAATTAACCCTTATAAAATAAACGCAGAGACCATGTTCAGGGTCATTGTCTCTCCATCAGAGGACAATGCCCCACCTGGCCCCGCTTTTCCTTAAACTGTCTCTGTCTGTGTCTTTCTTAATCTCCCGTTGCGCCCCCTCAGGGACCTCCTCCCCGAGTTCGTCTCGACAACCCACATGAGAAAACTGAAGCTCAGAGAAGTTAAGCCACTTGCTCAAGCCCACCCTGCAGGGAAGTGGCAGAGCAAGGGTTCAAAGCCAGCACCATCGGACTCCAGAGCCTGCCATAGGGTCCCTGGAGAACTGAGAACCCTCAGACCTTCTAGACAGGACCTGCATCCCCGCCTCCCTCCTTCCTAGAGAACCCTGACGTAGTTCAGGCAAACCACACAGGCCCTCGCACTGGGGAAGCTGGCCCCGCCCTCAGCTCAGGGGCGGCCGCTGGTGGGTCTCAGGGGAATGGTTTGGGAGCAGCATGTGATGCACCTCAGGCCCATGAGAAACGAGGGGGGATTTGCTGGCACTTTGGCCGCAGTTTCCTGACCGTGAGAGGAAGACACAGGAAACGTGTCCTCGCCTCCCTCTGCTTTTGGCTGCCTGCCCTGGTACCTCCCCAGGAGACAACATGCAGATGACCTCAGGGGTCATCTCCTCCCAGGGGAGGGAAAAGCACCCGGGGACCAACCTGAGAGGAGCCCAGTGAAGGTTGAAAAGTAGCTACGAAAGCTGAGCGGAGGGGAGGGGAAGCCTCTGGGCTCCTAACGACCACACTGAGCTGCTGAGTCCACCTCCCCCGAAACGTCCCCGACCGCTCAGGTGCAATTCCCAAAGCCAGTGAGTGTCTTTAACACCCCACACATCCTGAATCCTAGCTCCTCATGCAGGCAGTCCGCAGCATCCGAACCAACCCACGCTCCTACCTGAGACTCCTGGATGACAATGGCCACGAGGGGGCTGTGGGCTGGGTTGGGAATTTGGTCCCACCATTCTTTCTTAATCCTGAAAAAGGAGAGGGAAAGGTCGATTGGTCTCTCCTCCCATACAAATGATCATAGTCGCCAGTTCTTACCAGGGGTCAGAGACCATGTTGATCGGTTTTGGATGTCTCACCCCAATCCCGCGAAACAGGTTCTGTTGCCAACCCCATTCACAGATGAGCAGACTGAGGCCCAGAGGGGTGAAGTGCCAGCCAACAGGCAGAAGAGCCGGGTCAAGCTCCAGCATTCTGCTGCCCAGAACGGGGGTCCTCAGTTGACGTCTCCATCCTCAGTGGGAACAAGCCCCAGAGAAGTAGGAGAGACTCAAGCTGCAGAGAATTCTGGGCTTTCCCATCAAAATCCCCTCCACAGAGCAGTGGAGAGCAAGGTGCCAGGGAGAGGCTGGGGCCGGCCTGAGAAGCTGAGGAAACCCAGGAGAAATGGACTCCTGCACTCTCCCTGGGTCAGCCAGGAGCCATGGAGAGTCAGCTCTGAGAGGGAAGGTCCTCAGATTACCTCTGGATGAGCCTCTGCTGACTCCACTCAGTCAACATGTCTTTACCGAGCACCTACTATGTACCACTCACTTTGCCAGGCTTCGGAGACACAACAGTGAACAAGACAGACAAAAGCCTTGCCCTCACAGAACCGACCTTCCAGAAGAGGGAGACAGACAAACAGATACGGAAATGAACACAAGACACCCCATTAAATGCCATGGATAAAAATAAAGAAGGGAATAGAGAGGAATGGAGCGTGGGATCTAGGAGGGCCTCCCTGAGGAGGTGACCTCTGAGTGGCGACTGAAGGTGGACGAGGAGGGAGTCATGGCGATGCCTGGGGAAACGGCTTTCCCATTCGGGGCACAGTGACTGCAAAGGCTCGGAGGGAACTTGCTTAGTGTGTTCGAAGAACAGCGAGGAGACTGGAGTGCTGGAACACAGTGAGTGGGGCTGGGAAGGTCAGGCAATGGGGAAACTGAGGCTCAGAGAGGGGGGAAAAGACCAGTGTGGCTAAGAGGTGTCAGTGACAAGACGTAGAGAGGAAAACTTGCAATCCCTGCACACTTAATGTGTGCCCAGCAAAGTGCGGGGCACCCCCGTGTCAATCCTCAGCCACCGATGACCCGTACGTGGAGGGCAGGGCTCGCCAGTCCCACTTCAGAGACGGGAGGACTGAGGCTCTGAGCCGCTATGCTTCCTCGGGCTCAACCCCACTGGAAACCAGGCTCCTCCTGCCCTCCAACCCACCGCGATCCAGGACTCCCTTGGGGCTCCTAGGGCTGAAGAAGTGTGTCCTCGCCACATCCCAGCCTGCAGAGGAGGAGCCCAAGGCTGACGGTCACACAGCTGCCGAGCACCAGGGCCAGCACCCGAACCCAGGCCTCCTGATTCCGTCAGGGCAACTGTCCACAGTTCTCGGTCTATTGTCACATGCCCCCCACTGTCTGTCCCGATCATACCCCGGGCACGACCCGCCTCCCTTTGCCAAGGAAGTCCCTTCCTCAGCCCTACCCGGGCCAGCTCATTCCCCCAGTCAGGGCCTGCCCTGGCCTCCCCACCTACAACAGCACCCGGAACGTTCCTGCCCTTCCCCTGGTTACATTTCCTTCAACCACAGGTCACCGTGGAAACGGCTGTGGCTACTTGTCAAGCTGACATCTGTCTCCCACAAGGAGCACAGGGTCCTTGCCGGCTTTGTCTCAGCTGCTGCCTCAGTGCCTTGCACGCAGTAGCTGCTCAACACGCACTTATCGCCGAGCAGAGGACTGCAAGCTGATAAGCGAGCGGAGGGCCTCCTGCCCACTGCGCACCCCAAAGGGGCCGCCCCGAACTCACTTGATGATGCTGAAATAGCAGGACACGCAGACGACCAGAATGACCATGCAGGCGATGATGACGCCAAGCGGGAGGTGCCGCTCCCAGGGCCACGGGTAGTCTGGAAGTGGGAGGGAAGCCGTGAGCCTGCATCGTGCTGAGCGCAGCCTGGTCTCCACTTCCCAGAGCTGGAGACCGAGCCTCAGGGAAGGGTCCTCCCAGACCCTGCATGATCTGGCCACCACCAAGCCCTCCCGCCTCAACCCCTCCTCCCTCCCTTGTGCTTTGAGCCCTTGTCACGCTGGTCCTTGCTGTCCCCTGCTCCTGCAAAGCTCAGTGCCACCTCAGGATCTTGAACTTGCTGCTCTTTCCTGAAGCACAGAGGTCAAGGGCAGTGACTCTGGACCACCTGAGTTCAGCACCTGACTCTGTCCTATCCTCACTGGTGACCCAGGACAGGCCTGCACACCCTCTGTGCCTGGGTTCCTTATTGGCACAGTGGGGTTAACAGTGGCAGAGTTGGGAGGGTTATGTGACTGAATACATTCTTCACCCAGAACAGTGCCCGCCCACCCCTGCGCATCCGCCATCACGTCTGCACACGGCTGGCTCCTTCCGCGTTCACTCCGCTGCCGCCTGCTCTGGACCCCCCACACCCTCTCTGCTGCTGCCCCCTCATCACTCCGCGCCTTACTCTGCTTTTCTTTCTTCCCAGACTCACTACTGTCTCAGTCTAGATCTGATTCACTTTTACGTTTACTTATTTCCTGTGTCCCTTCCAGAATGCCAGTTCCACAAGAACAGAGGTTTCTGTCTGTTTTGGTCACTGCTGATTCCCCAGCGTCTAGCATGGGGCCAGGCACATAGTAGGAGCTCAATAAATACTTGTGGAAATAATGAATGAGTGTCCGGCACACCGCATATGTCCCATACACGCTAGTTCTCTTCCTTTCCCATCCCTTCCCCAGGCAACGTTAGAATCAAATCAACTCAACAGAACTTTCCCAAGAACTTCCTGTGCACCTGGCCCTGAGACACAGGGTAGATACTACCCACGGAGCTCACAGCCCAGCGTGGGAGACAGGTGGGCAAAGAGTCATCCACGGAACAAGGTGAGCAACGGGTGGGTGGATGGACTGGTGGGTGGCGTTGGAGTACCTGCCAAGCACCACTGTGCCCAGCGCTCGAAGAATCCTTCTTTCAGCCCTGGCTGGTGTGGCTCAGTGGATTGAGCACTGGCCTGCTAACCAAAGGGTCTTTGGTTCAATTCCCAGTCAGGGCACACGCCTGAGTTGCAGGCCAGGTCCCCAGTAGGCGGCACGAGAGAGGCAACCACACATTGATGTTTCTCTCTCTCCCTTCCCCCTCTCTAAAAATAAATAAATAAAAATCTTTTAAAAAAATTTTTTTAAAAAGAATCCTTCTTTCAGTGAAAGTTCACAACAGCCTCCCCCTCCGCACTGAGCAGACCATGCCGGAGGTGGCCTCCCCTTCCCTACCTCCCCTTCTTCTTTGCCAGGTAGCAATGTGCCCACCTGGGAAGATCCACTTGTAAGACTTCATTTTATGTGAGATAATTTAATATTTCTATTGCAAAAGTCATGTGATAAAGTTGCAAAGAGTTGTTTTGGGGATGCAGCTACTAAGTGAGGGGCTACATTTCCCAGAATCCCTTGCAGTTATGTGTGGCCGTGTGGCCACTTTCACCAATAGAGCGTGAGAGGAAGTGAGGTGTGTCGCTTCCAGGCTAAGGCTTTTAAGAAGCGGGTGAGGTCTCCCTGCTCTCGTTCCCCTTCTGCTGGCTGGATGCAGACAACGGGAGGGCCCTTAGATATTCTTACCTTGGGGCCTACAGACCTCCAATGAAGATGCAGATAGAATTCAAGGGTCTGGGAACTTGGATGGGACAGAAATGACATCTTTATTTTTCACTAACTTCTGACACCTAGCATTTCCTCCCGTTAGGAACGGAGGGAGCAAACCACAGTAAGAGCAGCACCAGTTACTCAGCTCCCAACAGAAATCACAGCTGTTCTCATATCACATTGCAGCTGCCAGACCATGAAATATCACTTCTGCTCGTCTACTCAGAAAACCTGGTGTTTATGAGAACTATCCCCGGATCTTGTTTTCAATGTGTCAATAAAGAAGTACATATTCCTAGATAATATATTTAAAAATATTTTTATAATTCCATTTCAATATTAGCTTCCCTTGTAGCCCTATGTATTTTATTTTATACACTTAAAAATATTATCCTGAACGGGGTCCACAGGCTTCACCAGACTGCCAAAGGGGTCCACGAAACAAAAAGGGTTCATCATCTTCATCCTAGAGAATGATGGGGCCTCCAGGAGAACCACCCACAGACCCGCCAAGTTCACGTTGGACAGTTACCCGGGCGAGAAATACATCTGTGCAGTGACCTTGTGGGCTTGTCATTACTGCACCCAGCCTCCCCACCCCGGCCAGCACGGTGCGTCACTTTGAGCCCTGTGACCTGCCGTTAGAGGAGTCCTATGACATGGAGACCCAGCTGCTCGGCCAGGGGGAGCGTCTGGCCACAGAGTAAAAGTGGGGAGGGGAGATTCTAAGTGCTCAGGACTCACAACAGATACTCACAGTTAAGCCACGTGACGCTGGGGCTCCACTCACTCCAGGTGCTGTTGTAGCTCCGAGCCCAGGCCCTCACCCGCGCGCGGTAGGAAACCCCAGGCTTTAGGGTGCTGGCTGGGAGGCGGAGGGTGGGCTCCCTGTAGGTCACATTGTGGACCGTGCACTGGTGGGGGAAAGGAAGACATTACTGCACCAGCTGGGGGAGGGGAACACCAGCTCCCACTCTGGCTGCTGCTCCCACTCTAGCTGACCCCGCGGTGGTTCAGAGCCACCAGCCTGGGTATTTGGTTATTCCTGCAAGCCAGGCATCACTTGGCAGCTCCATAGCTGTGACCAGAGTTGCAGAGACGGTCCGGAAACCGCCCTCCCCCCCCCCCACTGACTAGCCACATAGCATGACTGGGCAAGAAAGAATGTTTCCTCATCTGTGAATTGAGGGTAGGGTCCCTCCTGTCACTTTCTGGCTGTGAGACCTTAGATAAGTGACATAACCTCTCTGGTCCTTGATGTCCTCTTCTGCAAAATGGGATCATAAAAGTGCCTACCTCCCAGGGCTGTTGTGAGGATCAAATGGGTTAATACAGGTAAGCCCTGAGGACAGGGCCTGGCACGCAGGGAGCGTACCAGTGATCTTCCTGAAGCACAGGCAGAGTCGCTGTGCCCCTCTCTCCTTTGTGGGCTCCTGGAGCCTCCACAGTCCGGCCCAAATCACTGGCCCAGAATCTCAGCCCCGCCCACCAGCCCCCACTGGGAAGAGAGTCCAAAGTCTGGTGTTAAGTGGGAAAGGTGAGATGATGATTAGTACGTGTTGTCTGCTGCCTTTCGTGTTAAAAAAAATGGGGGCAGGCAGACTCTGAGAGCCCCCCGCCTCGTATCGTGCCCCTGTGGGGTGCCCCTTCTCGAGTGTGGGCAGGGCCTGTGACTTGTTTCTAACCCACAGACTGTGCAAAGGTGATGGGGGCAGGACTACACCTACGTGACTGTGTTATGTAAGGCTGTAATCCCAGCTCGCTAGGACACTTCTCTCTGCCCCTTGCTGGCCTGGTACGAGGGCAGCCTCCCGCCAAGGGCCAGCAGAACCTGACGCTCTCGGTCCGACAGCCCCCAGGAACCCGAATGCTGCCAACATCACAGGAGCCTGGGATGACCCTTCTCCAGCTGAGACTCAGGTGAGACCGCAGCCCCGGCCAACTCCTCACTGCAGCTGGGGACCCAGCGAGCTGCACCCAGACTCCTGACCCCCCGAAACTGGGGCAGTAACTGTGTGCTGTCGCTGTTATGTAGCAGCGGGCTCAGTGATGAACGAACACGCACGTTTGCCTGCCCGGGCGTCCACCCTCTCCGGACGGAGACACGTGCCTCAGACCCTCGCCCTGCTCCAGCCAGCCTGCCTTCCCTCCTGGCAAGAGGCAGAGCAGTGGTCAGCCTCTGGGAAGAGGGACTGGAGGTTGCAGGTGGAAGAGAAACACATTTTCCTTCTAAGTCCTTCTCTACTATTTGAAGTTTTACTTCACATAAATATGAGTTTGATTTTTAAAAACTTTTAGAAATAAAAAATGAAATAAAGTCTGTGTTCAAGATCAATTCTGCCAGCAAGTACACGGCCCAAACCCTCTG
The DNA here is from genome assembly GCF_022682495.2 of Desmodus rotundus. NCBI lineage: Eukaryota > Metazoa > Chordata > Mammalia > Chiroptera > Phyllostomidae > Desmodus > Desmodus rotundus. Next base: position 97,540,901 of record NC_071387.1, read on the forward strand.
CCTGGGGCTCCTCTCCCTGAGGGGCCGGCCCCCTTGTGGCTCTCCCTCTGCCTGCGGCCCCTGCAGTGCCTTCCTGGTGCCAGCAGCTCCAGCAGTTCTGCTTCCACTTGGGTTGGAAAGCATTGGGGACAAAGGTCTGGTGTAAAGTGAGCTGAGGAGAGGCTGCGCAACGAGGCAGCAAAACCTCAACAGACTGCTGGATAAACTGGGGAAGCCGGAGCCCCCGGGGGAGCTGAGGACAGGGTGGGAGCTGTGGGAGACCAGAGCTGGGAGACAACAGCACTCTCAGCCTCAGTATTCCTCTCTTTCTTAACAGCCCAGTCCCTGTTCCCCCGCCCCAGAGTCTCCTTTGGCAAACCACCCCCTGCCCTTCTCAACCCATTTGGCTCAGGTGCAGCTAACCGCAGCTGCAGGTCCAGAGATGGGCATGTGGCTCATCCCTGGCCAATCAGAGCATGGCATCAGCACCCTCTCTCCTGCCCACAGCTGGGTCCATGACCCAAGCCCAGGACTCTTGTGAGGACTCTCTGGAAGGAAAAACTCTTCCCACTGCAGCCTTGGGACCTAGGCCTGGAGCTGCTCGTGGGCATGTTGGCCATGTGAAGGAAGAGCCTGCCTGAAAACGAAGCCAATGCAGAATAAAGCCGGGCCAAGCAATGGGTAGACTCCTGGAAGCTGGGTCCAGCCAAGATAAGCAAATACATACGTTGCTTGGATGCCTCTCTCCCATCTAGGCTGTGCCCTGAACAGGCACAGGACGTGGGAAGACTAATGGACAAAACTGGACCTGCCTCTTCCCTTGGCATCTATGCCGCCCCCTCTCCCCAAGTGCTCTCTGAGCCTCACGGTGCGTGGGCCCCACTCCTGCTCCTGGCCCACATCCTGGCACAGGGCCAAGAAGCAACCACACCTGAGAGATGGAAATCAACACCCACCCCCTCCCTGGCTTGCCCAGGAAGAGAAGCACCAGCAACGGAAGCTGACGTGGGAGCGTCCTATGTCTGGGGCCTGCACCCTGGTGGCCGAGGGCAGGCCAGCTCGGGTCCAGTATGAAGGCACAGCCCAGTGCAGACCCTCGACAGCTCTGACGAAGGGCCTTACAGGCCAGGGTGCGGGAGGGAGGAGCTGATGGGAGTTTCCAAGGCTTGTGGCCGCAGGGGAAGAGGAGGAGGGTGTGTGCAACATTCTTCGTGCCAGCCGTGGGGGCCTGTCTGTCACCCACTCTGCTCTCAGCAGCCCATGGGGTGGTGGCCTCGTTATCCCCAGGGCGGAGATGAGGAAACTGAGGCACAAGGAGGTTAAGGGACATGCTCAAGATCACACAGACCGCAGGTGGCCGGACAGGTATCAGAGCCCAGCGCTGTGGGGCACAGGGGTCCGTGGGGTGCGGATGTCCTCCAGAGGAATGTCTGAGGGGAAAACGTGGCGGCAGGAAGTGGCCTCCACCCTCACCAGCACTAAGCTAGAGGGGCCGAGCCGTCCCTGTGCGCGCCCTACCGTTATTCACTTCCCAGATAAGTCAGCTCTGCGTGTGAAGAACGCCAATACACTCCTTTAAAAAGGGGCCACTGTCTCTGCTGAGGCTGGAACGCAAGCATCGGATGCCATGGGTGTCACGGAAAAGTAAACGCAGTGAGAACCCGGCGAGATGGCTTTAAGTTATGGCCAAACCTGTTTTCTGGGGGAAGGGTCTGAGCCCACAGCCTCCCACGGTCACCCCAAGGATGAGCAGCCCTGTCTGCTCAGCTGAGACCTCCCTCACCAGTCAGGGTCGGGAGGGAGATGATGCTGAGTGACTGTCGCGCTGTGGGACTCAGTCATCTAAGTGTGTTCCCGAAATCTCAGTGTCCCTCCGGCCCCTGGGAAACACAGACGTGGCCCAGAGCCTTCCTTTGCAGACGGGGAGCAGACCCAGAAATAACGTCCCTTCTCTGCACACTGGGCATCGGACGAGGGGTGGAAGGGCTGCCTGGCACAGAGCCCAGGGAAGAGGCTGGGACTCTAAGTCCCTGGTTGCTGTTAGCCCAGCCGTCCTCTCCGTCTTCCACCCCCGGGCCTGTGTCTCCACCCACCTGAGTCTCAAGAGGTGGTGCAGAAACCCCGTAGGGCCCACTCACCGACGCTGGGTCATCTTCATCTGAAACGATGACCTGGTAGGAGAGCCCGGAGTGCAGGAAGTTCTCAGAAGGGTACGGGTTGCTCCAGCTCAGCCGCCACGTACGGGAGACGTCGGCGTCGATTGTGAGGTTTAAGGGGGTCCTGGGTTTCACTGGGGAGAAGCGGCGTCTGGTGAGGCTTGTTGGCCTGCAGGCCCCGGCCACTGGGGCTTTCGGTGAGCCCCACATCCGTGACAGGGAGTCACGGCCCTGACACTCATCCCAACGCTGCCGCGACTCTGCTTGGTGCCGCGTGGACCTGGCCGTGACTGCCTTTCTCCAGCGAATGCAGAGTGTATAAACCAAAGGTCCCCGAACTTCAGCATTTCCTCTTTCATCCTGCACACTATTGGCCACATCTGTGTGCTATGCTATTTACTATTTTTCTTTATTTTGATTCATGTGTTAAGAAACTTAGTGTCTTTTTAAGCAATCGGATCAATATATAATGTGCATCAAAATGAACATACATATGTAAGAATTATTTTGTGGGTCTGTTCACGGGTCAATTTAAATACCCCTGACCACCAGCGGGATGAGCAGGCCCTTCCGGAACTGCTGATGGAGGGGTGGAGGCTGTGAGCTCCATGAGACCTGTCAGAGATTCCTCTGCTGCTTAGTAGCCGTGTGACCTTAGGCGGCTTACTTGCCTTCTCTGTTCTACAGTTTACTAAATTGCAAAGTGGGGTAATAACTGTCTTCTGGAAACTGAGGCTCAGAGGTAACGTGACTCACCCGAGGACACGCAGAGCCGAATGGTGCGCTGAACCCCTGAACTCCTGTCACCCACCCCAGCGAGTCTGGGGGAATGCCTGCAGGGACTCCCAGGGGAGGACAAGGCCAGCCTTCCGGGGTCCAGACTGCCTGAAGCAGCAGCAGAGCAGCCCACAGAGGGCGGAAGGACAGCCCCCCTCCGTTTCTGACCTGCTGCAAGCGTATCTGTCCAACAGGCCTGCTCCCCACGCCCCAGTCAGGGCTCTTAAATCCCGGGGCTGAAACACCTGAGCTGAAGGGCCCGATGTACCGCTGAGCCCAGCCCCATTGCAAAGATGGGAGGACCAAGGCCCAGACGAGAGCAAGAACCCCATCAAGTTTAAGAAGTGGTAAGAGGCTGCTGGGGTCTTCCCCCGCCCCGAGCCCAGCTGGCGTGGGAGCCCCTGAACCCTGCCCGGCCCCACTCACCGTGCTCGCTGGGCCTGAAGGAGCCACTCCACAGCAGCTGCCTCCCAGCCCACAGGTCCAGCTGATAGGTGTCCCCACTGACCACGTCGTCCATCAGCACATTGCACAGGCACACTGTGCTTTCCCTGTTCTCAGGGACACACGTGTGGTTTCTGCAGACACGGGGCTGTGTTAGGTCGTCGTTGTGCACACGTGGGTGTCCCCAGTACATGCCTCGAGCACCCACATGCTCTTCCAGTTTCCTGGTCGTCCCGCCTCAAGGGCAAGATCAGGGGACTTGGAAGCAGAGAGGCCAGGGTGAGTGGTGGGGACAGTGGACCAGGACGGCCTTCCCTGCTGGCCACAGCCCCCAGCACACCCACCATGGACTGTTATACAGCCCTGGCCACCGCCTCGGCCCCAGGACTCCGCTCATCCCCAGGAGCCAGTGCAAGGGAAGAAGCCGTGGCATCAAAGAATGTGTGACAGCCTGCGTGTGTGTTCCAGCCGCCTCTGGGGAGCACGGCCCCCCAGTGCACAGAGGACTGGGGCGCACGCCCTGTGCACCACGGCGTGACCCTAAAGTGCCTCCCCAAACAGCCGGCCCCGCGCCCCGTGGGCTAGGCCAGGGGGCGGCAAACGTTTTCTGAGAAGGGCCAGACAGTGCGCTTTGGGCTTTGGGAGTCACAGCATGTCTGTCCCAAAGACACAGCTGGGCTGATCTAGCCCGGAAGCAGCCATGGCCCACGCGTAAGCGAGCGGGCGCGGCCGCGTGCCAACAATACTATTCACGAAACCAGGGGGTGGGCCCCCTGGGGCTCACGGGCCCCAGTTTTCCGTCTCTGGTCCCAGCCCCCGGACCACGTACAGAAGCACCGCCCGCCCACCTTCGCGTGCCGTGGAAGACCGCCTCTGTCAGCACGCCCCCACTCCAGGGTGGCCCGGACCCTGCGTGCCCTGGGCACCGCCTGTCACCCCAGTGAGCCACAGGGAACGATGGGCCCCACGTTCCACGGCAAACTCCACCGCTAACTGCACCCCAAGCAAGGGTCTGGTCCAGCGGGTCTCTGAGAGGGGCCTGGGGACCCACGGGGCCAACTGCTGTCAGAGTCACACTGAGGGTCACCTGCCATTTTACTCTGTTTCTCTCACAAGCATACCGTGGGGTTTTCAGAGGCTATTGTGGCGCATTATGATGTTGTTGATCTGATGGCATGTGTGCTGGTGTGATCTAACTTTTCTGTTTTAATTCCTTATCAGGTAAACATCGATAGCTGTAAGCCAGCAGCCCCCAACCTTTTTGGCACCAGGGAACCGTTCACTCGCTCGCCGGCTGCTCACCTCCTGCTCTGGGGCCCAGTCCCTAACAGGCCATGGACCAGGACCGGTCTACAGCCCAGGGGCTGGGGGCCCCCTGCTATAAGCTCCCTAGACAAAAGCTTTCGGGGCCCTCACTAACTTCTAAGCACCCGAGAGTCCTGAGACCTCAGGTGTGAGAAGTGCTGGTGTGGTCCAGCACTCCACCCACAGCCACAGGCCCCATGCCTCCGGGGCAGTGCGCCCTCGGGGAACCACAGTCAGCCCCAGGTCCTCCAGGGCACCCCCCGGACCAGGTGAACTCCCAGCGCCCCACTCCCGCACAGGCTTACTCAGAGTCCGGAAAATCCAGCTGGTAGGTGAGGCGGAGCTCAGCGCTGCAGTTGGCGGGGCCGTCCACCCTCCACTCGCAGGTGGAGGTGCTGATGTAGTCGGAGAAGCAGGTGGGCCGACGCAGGACCTGCACACTCCCTGGGGAGACACGGGTGCTCTGAGCAGCCGGAGCCCAACAAGCAAGAGGGACCTGCGCCACCGGGACAAGGCGCAAACCAGCCCGAACAGGACCAAGGGGCCCATCACAAAACCAGGAAACCATGGCCCCAGGCGCGGTCAGGAGCCAGTCTTCACAGAGCTGGGCCAGGCCCGGGGCTCCTGGAGCCTCCCAGCTGGCACTAAGTGATTCCGAAGCTGAAGAAATGCCCTGGAGTGCCAGGTCCATTACAGGGGACACCCCAAGTGCAGCTTTATGTTTTGCGGCTCAACTACTTGCCCTCGGCCAAATTAAAGGGAAAACAGCCTACAGGCTAAGGAGTGCTACCTGCCAACAGGCACCTGCCCTGCCGCGGTGTGGCGGGGAGGCTGTTGTCCATGTGCCCGCTCCCCACCCCTCACCTCTTCTCCACCCCTCTCTGAGCTCAGGAGTCTGACCCCCAAGACCTCGTCACCCAGGTGCCCTTGTCCTCTGGCTTCTTGTTGGGTTCAGCCAATGTCAAAGGGCAGCATGAGAGGCTGGGGGTTTCTTCCAGGCAGTCAGCGGCAGAGCTGGATTTGAACCCGGCAGGACGTCTGGGGGCCATCACGCCAGACCACCCAGCACCTGACTGGCAGGCGTCACCTTGCTCCAGCGGCCACGTCCCGGCACCAGCCCCATCACAGCTGCCATCGATTTGCTTTTGTTTTCTGGGTAAAGGACTAACCACGTCTAGGAGAGTCTTAGAGATCTAAGAAATGTCTGACTCTCCTCATGACCCCCTGCTCCCCAAACCACACCCCTCTGCACCTCAGAAATGACAACTGCGTCCTTCCTGGTTGCTCAGCTCAGAAATCCTGAGATGCCTCCCTCTCTCTCACTCTGTTCCAATCTGTCTTCAGATCTCCTCTGCTGGGCCAAGCCACCCGGCTGCTGGGGCGCCTCCTCCCTGGCCTCTGGCCTCCACCTTGTGCTTGCAGACACAGGGGTCCCTTTTAATGTGAAGGTCATGTCGCTCCTCTGCTCAAACCCTGCAAGGTCCTTCCTGACTCGGTCACCCTGGCATCATGCCAGCCTGCTCCAGCTCATCCTCCCTGAGATCCTGCTCCCCATGCATCTGCGTGGCCCCTCGTCCTTCCAGCCTTTGCTCGACTGTCACTCAGGGAGGCCTTCCCGGAGCACGTATTTTAAATTGCAGTCCTCCCCTTGACCCGCACTCCCGGTCCTCCCTACTCTGTTCTACAGGGTCTGGCACAAACAACACCCCTTTTTATTACAAAATCATAACCATGTGATTCTGCAACATAACAGTATCACGCTCAAGCACACCACATGATGTTTTAGGTGAAATGTTCACATTAAAACTATAAATCACTACACCTGTATGATTACCCTACCAACCACACTCAAGCAGGCCTTACTTCTGCCAGACGCCGTGTATGGTCTTCTTCCTTCTAACGATCTTTACAATGCACTTATAATTAGAGCCATCTGTCACTGGCTGTCTCCTCCCACTACATCGCAACCTCCTCAAGGCCTGGGGTCTTTGTTTTGCTCACTGAGCGTGCGGCCGGAGTGCGTGGATGAGAGGCGGTGACTTACCAGAGCCTGCCGCCCACACCAGGACCAGGCAGCTCACAGGGAACGTGAGCCCAGAGCCGAGCCACCCCATCGGGAGATCCTAAGGCACCTGCTGAGAGAAAGGGACCCAGTTAGTGCCGACTCGTGGTCCCCACGGCCCCCGTCATCCCGAGTGCAGCCTCCAGAGCTCACCCCACTCCAGACACAACTGTGCCCGCCTGCCATTTGAGTCTGTGCCAACACCCAGCCCCCCGTGTCCCCCAGAGGCATGTTGATAATCACAAGACCCGACCCAGATGCACAAGGCCCAGAGTGAGAGCCACGAAACACCTGTCCCAAGAGATGCTCGGGACGCGTTGAAAAAGAGAACCCCACGGCCTGCTAGGTTGGAGCATCCCTCAAACTGGCGCAAGTTCCTAACGCACACCTGCACAGAGGTTGTAGGTCCTGTGGTAAGAAAAGGTATTTTTCTTCGCTTATCTCAGTGACCACCAAATTTACTTCCATACCCAGCCTTCCTTTCTGCGCGTGCGTCAAAACCCTAACTGACCCCCGGAGGGTTTACAATTCCTTGAAGCACAGCTGGGAACGCTGACCTAACCGCTCGGCCTCACGGAGCAGGTGGAGCGGCTGAGGGCGCACCCGTGCAGAGAAGGGTCAGGCGGCCACTCCAACTGAGGCTGCGTGTGTCAGACCGACGGCATTCGAGGCCCAGTTCTCCACTCCTGTGTCCATGTGACCTCGCAGTGCGGCCCCCCGCCCCCCTCAGAGCGTGCCCCCTGCCCTGCGATGCTGGGCTCGCCACATGACTCGCTTTGGCCAGCAGAATGTTAGCGGGGCGAGGCCTGCGAGGCCCCCTGGCACCACACCGCCTGGAGAATGTGCCTGGGCTTGCCTGGGGGACGACCGTGACAGGCAAGTCCCAGAGGTCTCCTTCTGCTTTAGACAACAGGCAGCTGTCCCCCGTCGTGTGAGTGAGGTGACACATCAGCAGGGCGGACCTCAGATGCGTGAGGGAGCCCACGAGAGCAGCCACGCCCGATGCCGCTCCGCAGTGGGGCTGAGTAAGTGCCCCTTACGCGGCCCTGAGGCTCTGCGCCTGTTGGTCACATAGCATTGGCCTGGGTCCCATCAGCGCCCCGACCGGCCATCTAACCCCACAGATGCCCCTGCTGTTCTGTAGTTTGTATCCACGCCATCAGTGGGACCCTGCGCCTCCCTCACTTTGTTAATGACATCGCACAGACATGACCGGGGAAAAAATGAGGAGGTGCAGACACCCAAGAGGAAAACACAGTTCAGATCCCCAGCTCACAAGGCCCAGCAATAACCCCACTCACATATGAACATCCGTCCTTTCAGAAGCTGCTGTGAGTACAGGGAGGGAAACATGAATTTTATTTACCAAAATAGCAGCACCCTCTGCATATGAAAACTTATATTTTAAACCTACTACATCATTAATATCACTTCATGCCACAAAATTTGGAACCAAAGCACTGGACTTCAGCTGTATTTACCCCTTGTGTCACTTTGCTGTGCACGGTGGGTTTCTGGGCCGCCCCTGGGGCACCCCAGCACACCTGTCTCTGCTCAGTGCCTTAAATTTAAACGCCTGCTGTCCTTTACTCGTTATGAACCTTGAGCAAGCTGCTGCACCCCTCCCCCGCTCCCCGAGCCTCAGTTTCCCTGTCACGGGCAGGGCTGTGAGGATTAAGTGAGCTAACAGCTGTGGAGGCCTCAAGCGGTGACCTGGACACAGGCATGGCTCGAGGAAGGTCACCACTTACTATTGCTAAGGAAAATGCTCAGGAGCAGAATCCCTTCGGGTCATGGAGTGTGCACTTCCCCCACACTCCTGGCACCTGAACCCACATGCCCTCTACAAAGCAGTGTCCTGGGGCACGTTCCTGGCCTTGCTGACAGCACCCGCCCATGCCCGCCTTGGGTCTCTGTCCTGGGGCCATATTCAGAAAGGCTGCTGCCGGATGTCCTCCTGCTACTTAGTAGCTACGTGCTCTTCCGACAGTTACTGAGTTTCAGACTTTGGCTGCTTCATCTGCAGCCCGGAAGTGATGCCCAGATCAGGCTCTCGGATGTTCCACCGAGGGAAGGCAGGCGTGGACTCAAAGCACTCTGCACAGTGTCCGGAGCACGGGAAGGGCTGAAGGGCTGAAGGCCACAGCAGGAGCCCCAGGCCCCCCATTGGACACTCTCCAGGGACTTCATCCCACTGGAAGGCTCCACCCAGTCAGGCGCCTCCCGCCCCCGCGGCTGTGCCTGACGCTCCTGCCACCTGCACGCCTTCACTTCCGGCTGCTCCTCAAACACACCGACCCATTCCCACCTCCACACCTTCCCCTCCTGTCCTGTTCACTCATATTCCCCCCTCAGCCTCTCTCTCGTACTCATTTAGTCACAAGGAATAAATTAACCCTCAGTACTCCAGTACACTCTCCTGCACAGCCACCATGCAACCGTCACAACCAGGAAACCAACAGGGATGCACGACAGCCATCGAGGCCACTTACCCTACTTCCATTGTGCCAACTGCCTCCATAGCGCCCTTTCCCGGGCAGGATCCAGCGGCGCCTCTGGTGACCACGCCCTCCCAGTGCCCAGGCCTCAGCTGCTAAATACGACTCTGCTCTGAAAGGACCCAGCGCCGCTTAGAGAAGCAGCCGACTCCAAGCCTGCACTTCTCCCTGGGCCAGGAAGGAAGGAAGTGTCCCAAGAATGCTGGGGACACGTTCAAAGGACACATGTGTCAGCTTGAACGGGTGCCCACTGGCCCAAATGGGCACAGTTGAAGCGTCACAATCCGTGTGACCTAAACCAACGGTAACCCTGGCGCGAGGACAGGGATGCGGAATCCACAGATAGACCCCAGGTGGCGGGGGGACTCTTCTTTTTACCACGCGGCCTCTGTCTCCCCACGGACCTCGTATTAATTATTTACTAATTAATGAGTCAAAACCATTTACACTGTAATTTTCTGTACTTTTTGTATATGATTGTACATCACTTTATGTGGGGAAACTGGCAGGCACTACCTTGACCGAGTGGTCGAAGCTGACATCACCAGGAACCGGACGGATCAAGTCAACGCTGCTCCGGTGTCCCTTCCCCAAGGTCGCGCGTCCCGCGGGAGCATCAGACAAACCTACACCGAGGGGCAGCTTTGTGCCCTTCAAATGTGCCTAGGGGGCGAAAGGAGGGGGGCGAGCAGGAGAACTGCTCCTCCGAGTGGCCGCCACCCAAGTGCCAGCAGCTGTCTTGTTCACCGCGGAGCTCTGGTCCCCACACCGGTGTCTGGCCCCCAGCACGCGCTCGGTGTATGTCTGCTGAATTCAGTCACTTTGGATAGGGCAGGGGGCCCCTGATGGACTCAGCACGGGGCTGGAAAGCTCTCCCTGGGGGTGACTGGGTGGTGGGTCTGTGACATCCTTTTCCTCTGCAAAGTCTGTAACTTTCCCTCCATGAGTTCACAGATGCCCACAGCATCCTGTGGCAGAGATGGCAAAAGTGCCACTTAGCTCCAGTTTTGAACAAAGAGAAACAGAGGCCACGCTTCCTGCCCAAGGCCACACAGCAGAAGGGCTATTGTGGTAAAGTCCTCCAAAGGGGTGGAGGCACACCCCTTTGTCGGCAGTCAGGGTGTCATCTCTGGTCTGCCTCGGAGGACACTTCCAGCTGTGAGCACGTGCACAGCGCGCGCACACACACACACACACACACACACACACACACACAAGCCACAGCCCCACACCAGCTGGCTTCCCAGGGTGAGGGCGCTGCATTTCAGGGGATTACAAGTGACCCAGCTCAAGCAGGTGGCAAGAGGAAACAATGTCAAGTTCGCACCACAGTCATGGATTCCCAACCTGCTGGAGTTGGGAGGAGTCTCGGGGGTCGGCTGCCTAGCTCAACTGCCAATCTGGACAGGGCTGCCCTGCAAATATCCCTTCACTGACTTGCTGCGACCCAGTGTCTGCTTGCACTCCTCCATGGACGGGGCGCTCACCCCCAGGTCATGGTTGAGGAGAGCCTGACTATCGGAAGCTTCCTTATGTTAAGCCTTGGATTTGTGCAAATAAAATCCTGCTTGTCAAGTACTTACATTGTGCTCGACACTTGGCTAAGTGTGGCAGAAGCATTACTTTATTGAAACTGCCCGAGAACCCTGCAAGAAGATAGGTTTGTTACTCCCACTTTCCACGCAAGGGAACTGAGGCCAGATAGGGCAAATAACCTGCCCATCAGGTCCCACAGCTAATGAGAGCACAGAGCTAGAGTCAGAACCCGGGTCTGTACTTGGGCCCATACCAACGTGTGAACGCCTTCGACTTCTCCCAGAGCCACAGGCCGAACCCAACGAGGTGACTGAAAGGAGCCGGGAAAAGCTGCCGTCCTGCTTGTCAGTTCCAAACACCGGTTGCCCAAGCGCAGGACCAGAGCGCCTGACTGAGCAGCAGGAAAGCCGGGGATCTGCGGTGTCCACAAAGCCCAACGAGCCAGAGGCAAAGCAGCAGCTGAGCAGACAGAAGAGCCGACGGAAGCCACACTCACAGAGATGGGAGATCCAGGACACGGAGGCGACAGCGCCCAGCCACACCACGCATCCCTCTGGAAGAAGCACCGCTGGTCTGGGGCTCGTTGAGAGCAGGACAGCTGACTCGGACAGCGCCCCGCCCCCGAGGCCCAGTGGTCTGCGCCGGAAAGGTGCCGCCCTCCTCCATCCTGCAGCCGCGCCACTCACTTCACATACATGTTAACCACATGCCAATTTCCCTCTACACGTTTTAGTCATATTAACTCATTCACTACTCAGAACAGGCCTGTGAAGTAGGTGCTGTTATTTCCCCCACTTTCAGATGGGGAAACCCAGGCACAGAAAGGCTCAGCGGCTGGCTGAGGCGACACAGCTATGACAGCCCGGGACGTGGACGGGGCGGCCAGGCCCCAGGGCCTCAGCTCTTCCCCTCCACCTGTTTACAAGCCAGAGTCCTCACTGTTTGGGAGATCACCGACCTGTCTGAACATCTGACCGACCAAACCCCAAACCCTCTTTCTAAAAAAGTGCAAACATTAGAGCCCTGCCTGGTGTGGCTCAGTGGACTGAACGCCGGACTGTGAAGCAAAGAGTCGCTGGTTCAATTCCCAGCCAGGGCACATGCCTGGGTTGTAGGTCAGGTCCCCAGTAGGGGGCTTGCGAGAGGCAACCACACATTGATGTTTCCCTCCCTCTCTTTCTCCCTCCCTTCCCCTCTCTAAAAAAGCTTTAAAAATAAAATAATAATAATAATAATAAATGACCAACAAATAAATAACTTTAAAAGTGCAACCATTGAAGTTTACATTCTGTCTTAGGGGTTCGCAGATCCTCTGGAGCCCAAGTGAGGACTCCAGGTCCAAGGCCCCTCCTCTAGGCAATGAGCAGACTCTGAGGGTCTTTGGACAGGGCTGCGGCGAGTTCTCTCTGCCCAGTCCGGGGCCCAGAGAATAATGGGATGGGGGCCGCAGGGCGGTGAGCACTTGCTGCAGACACGAGTCACCCCGTCTCTTCTCCAGGCGGCAGACAGGGTCACTTTTAAATTGGAAACCAGGCCATGAACTGCCTGCTGGCGTCCTTCAATGGCCTCTGGCTCTGGCCTCTGGCTCCTGAAGGGTGTCTTCCCCCAGGGGCCACAGATCCCCAGGGGGTCACAGCCCAGCCCAGAGGAGCATCCCTGACACAGAGTCCAGCCCACGCCTGGGAGTGAGAGCAGCCAATCCAAACGGGTGCACTGCGTCGCTCCGTTTATGCAACACTCTGGAAATGACGACGCAGACAGGGAGAGCGATTAGTGGTTGCCGGGGTGAAGCGGCGGGGTGGGGCGGGAAGACCACGGTAGGAGTGGCTATAAAAGGCAACCCCGGGGTGGGTCCTTGTGACGACAGAACCCTCTGCACCCTGACGGCGGCAGTGGAGACACAAGGCTGTGCCTGTGCTGGACTCGCACACACGCCCCTGAGGACAGGAAGCAGGGCCGCCCGAGCAAGGCCAGGGGGCTGTAGGGACGTCAATATCCTGGCTGAGCGGATGCACCACGGCGTTGGGAGAAGTCGCCCTGGGGGAGACGGAGAGTGCAGGGGTCTCTCTGTAGTATTTCTTACAGCCGCACGGGAGTCTACAATTATCTTAAAAATTTAAGAAAATAAACACCTCAAGCCCCTGTCACACACACACTGTCCCTCCTGCCCCCTCTCCCTCCCCCACGAGCGTCGGGTCCTGGGGCCTCTGTGCACTGGTCCCAGCCCTTTGGTCCCACGCGGCCTTCACCCCAGAAACCCGGTCACCCAAGGAGGGCTCCCCTGTTACTCCCTGTCACAGCACCCCGTTTTCTTCAGTCACATACTTATCACTGTCTCTAATCTTATCACTGAGGTTATGGGTGTGAACGTGTGTTTTATTTCAGGAGGCAGACGGCAGAGACGGAAAGATCTGACTGCAAACACTTTTCAGTTTCCCCAGACCAAACAGGTCGTAAAAAAACAGAAAGCAAACAGGAGACTGGAAAAAGGTGGCCACCTGCACCTGGTAATCTACACCACCGAGGGTTAATGGCCTTAATGATGGCCTTTTTGCGAAGGCCTTAAAAATCAGTAAGACAAACATCCTTTAAGAAAAAAAGACAAAGGGCATCAATGGTTCACGGAAGGAGGATCCCGTGCTGCCCCACGTGAAGCAGCCCCCCCATCCTGCTGCCAGCGCGTGAAGCTGGGAGGAACCTGGGTCTGGCCTGTGTTTGGGAATGGGCCCCCTGAGGGCGGAGCTTTGCGCCAGCCCCCAGCGCCTGCGCAGTGCCTGCCACACGCACAGCATGTGCTCAACAAACAGCTAGTAAACGCATGGCTGGCTAACCTCCAACAATAACAAATTCAATACTCTATCTTTAAACACAGATATACCAAACACATACACCAAACTTCTGCCCGTAATAAACGCTATGCAGAGTGCTTATTATGTGCCTGGCATTGTTCTCAGAGCTTACAAGGTATAATCAACTTGGTTCTCACAGCAACTCTATGAGCTGGGGGCCACTAAAAGCCCCATTTTACAGGTGAGGAGTCTGAGGCACAGAGAGGTTAGAGCACTTGCTTGTGGTCACAGAGCTAGGATTGGAACGACAGCCTGAGCCAGGAAGACAGCCGAAGCGCCTGGAGTGGAAGACACCCCTGCTGGCAGAGAAACACATCTAACTCACTCTTTTTATGTGGGGGGAGGTGAGTGGCGAGTCTTGGAATGTCAGAAGGCGGCAGCAGTCGTTGGAGGAGGCTCTTCCTGAGCCAGAGGGTGTAACAGGCCTCTTGTTCCTCGGCTCACTCTTGACCTCAAACCAGCCTGAAGGGCCTGGATCACAGACAGGATGCAGTCAGTCCCAGGACAAGAGGCATGTGGAGAGGAAGCCAGAGACACAGCAGGGGCTGCAGGGGCCTCCCCTGGGAGCCACTGATCCCTGAAGCTCCAGTCTTAGGCCAGCCTGGAGCCTCCTCTGGCCTCCCAGACAGCTGGGCCGGTATGGCAGGGGGCCAGGGACACACTTCTCCCTGAGGCAGCAGCTTTCCCAGAACTGCTGCCTGGCTGGGGTTCCCAGAACCAGCAGCCACGTCAGCAGCCCAACCCAGGACAGTGAGGCAGGCCAGGCCAGAGTCCCAAAATGGCCTGGGCTCTGCCTACCTGCCCCGCCTCCATCCCAGTGAGTGACAGGAGGGGTGGCAGCAGGCTGGCTCTGCTGCCACCAGGGGCAAGAATCAGTAACTTCAGCCCACAGAGCCCACTCAGCTCCCACAGACCTACTCTGTGCTCCAGGTCCTCGCCCACACATTCATGCCCTTGTGTATTCTTGTTGCAGGTGTTTTTTGAGCACCTACTATGTGCCAGGTACTACAGATGCAAAAAAGGCCATTCATTCATTCATTCCTTTCTTTCTTCTTTCCTTTGATAAATATTTGAGTGAGAAGTTACTAGAAGGTTTGAGCACAGACGTAACATCATAACACTTTTCAAACCACCCCTCTGGCTGTGTGGTGTGAAAGGCCTGTGGGGTCAAGGGCAGAAGCAGGGACCAGGGAGGAGGCCACTGGGCTGGCCCAGGCAGCAGGTGCTGGCCCACACAGGGTTGTGGGGAAGGGCTGGTAAGAATGGGCTGGATTCTAGATGTCTTTGAAGGCAGAGCCAACAGGGTTTGCTGACCGAATGGAAGATGAGGTGGCTGCGAGAGGACAGGGCGCTGCTGGAGCTGCAGAGGGGCCAACTCCAGCCTTGCTTGGGAGGTGGACATGGCAGAGCTTCTGATGGCTGGTGGGGGGCAGCTCAGAGTAGGGAGGTGGCCTTGGGCAGACAGTGGTGCTGGAAGGGGGGCAGGCTTGCTGGGGGGACCGCATACTCTGCCACACTGCAGACAGAGTGACTTCACATGGGCAGTGGGCCCCGCGAGCCATCCAGGCGGACATATATCCCCGTGGCCTGGTCTCAGGAGGAAGGCTTGGGCTGGAGACAAATTTGAGGGTCACCAGCTGTGGCTGAAATCCAGGGGGTTGTGCACAGTGAGACACGACTTTATCTGAGAGGGACAGGAGAGGGCTGGAGAGGGTGACCTCCCTCATGGGACATGGCCAGCCAGACCCGCTGGAGGGAGGCACCACCTCAGGGACAGGCTGGCATCTTGTGCCAATGGCCACTTTGTGGCAACGTGTGAGCTTGTGTAGGCTGTGGACACACTGAGTCCAAGCGGCCAGTGGGGCCCCTGGGAAAGCATCCAGGCAATTGCTTTCTGGAGAGATCTAGAAGCCATGGCCAGCTGCAGAAGGCACTGGAAGCTAAAGCTGAGGAAGCTAAAGCTGAGTCCAGATGCCACCTGCGCAGGAGAGGCAGCCGACCTCCATCGCTCTAGAAACCCTTCTCTTGCTCTATTTCTCTGCTCAGCACTCAGCTCCCTGCAGCACACCACACAAACGCTTCCTGTTCAGCATCCCAGTGCTCACCAAACGCAGCCCCAAGGCCGGAGCCTGTGTCCACCTTCACTGCTGCAGCCCCAGAGCCCAGGTCCGGCCCAGCAGAGCGGGGGGCCCACAGGTAACTTGCTGCTGAACGGGAGAATAGAGAGACTCCCCCAGCCATGTGTAGGGGGCCCGGTCAGTTGGCATTTTCCACCCCTCACCGCTGGGTAAACACTGACCAATTCTGGCTTGGAGTCTCCTTAATACCCTAACATGGGCACCAATGGGCCACCCCAGCAGAGGGCTGACCTCCAGGGAGCTGGCAGCTGGGGCATTACCGTGATCATCACGCATCTCCCTGCAGAGCAGGCACGTGACGGCAGGACTCGGGGCACTGATTAGGTTTGGCTGTGTTAGGAACGGTGACAGCTGTCAGTGGGCCTTGGAAATCACCACAGTTGCCCCTGAGTGGCCCCAGTCCCTCAAGCCAAGGGACGCCATGGGTTGGCTCTCTCACAGCTCTTCTGCCCACGGGTTCCACCCTCCCCAACCGGGGAGCATGGCAGGTGCAGTAGGACTACCGTTCCCATTGGAGACACGGGAAAACTGGGGCCCAGGAAGGTTCAGAAACCTGCCTAAGGATGCACAGCCAATAAGTGGGTGGGCTAGCCCTGGCTGGTGTGGCTCAGTGGACTGAGAGCTGGCCTATGAACCGAAAGGTGGCAGGTTCGATTCCCAGTCAGGGCCCATGCCTGGGTTGCACACCAGGCCCCCAGTAGGGGGTGTGCAAGAGGCAACCAAACAACGTATCTCTCTCATATCGATGCTTCTCTCCATCTCTTTCTCCCTCCCTAAAAATAAATAAATCCTTAAAAAAAAATAAGTGATAGGGCTGGGATTTGAACCTAGACCTTCTGTCATAAACTTAGTCCTGTTACGCACCTCTCCTTGCTCCTCCAGCAAGCCCCCCTGTGAAAGATGTGGCCAAACCAAGGCCCAGAGGGGTCCAGAAATACCCCCAACAAGGTGATGAGGCAGGAAGTGACTGAGCTAGAACTTGGCCTCCGTCCTGTCTGCCCAGTCCTCTCCAGTGAACTTGTCTCAACAGTACCCAGGACTTTGCCCCAGACAAACCCAAAGCCAGTCACCAGTCAGCACTGATAAGAGCTTCCTGTTCATTTCCCGTCTGCAGACAGGCCTGTGGGGAGGTGCGGGGACACGCTGTCCCTCAAGTTCTTCTTGCTGCCTCATCCCAGAGCATTCCTGGCAGGCAAGTACTCACAGACGTGTGGGGTCACTCATGTCGGCAGGGGTTCCAGGGCATCTAAGACACGGAGCATAAATCTGGGCCCAAGTGTGTGGGCTCCCCCTTGACTGTCTGGGAGACTTAGCAAACTGGGGTCCTCTCAGAGCCTCAGTCTCCTCATCTGTGAAGTGCAGACAGAATCTCCTGCATCACGGTGTGGCCGCAGGGAGGGAGACAGACCAAGGCTGGGCGGAAGCAGCCTCAGACAGTGTCGTTGGAGCGGGTGGCCAACGCTCACCTCTCAGCACCCAGCAACCTCTGAGGCCCCCGAGTGAAACGACGGCTGCTGTGAGCACACAGACCGGCCCACGGGCACAGCTGAGCAGAGAGAGGGCGATGCTGATTCCATCTACATAAAGTGCAGCAGGCGACAACCCGCTGCTGGGATTAGAAGTCAGGAGAGTGTCCTCAGAGGTGGGGTCAGGAGGGGACCTTCTGGGGGGCTGACCATGCTTTTTTTTTTAATCCTCACCTGAGGACGTTTTTTCATTGCTTTTGAAAGAGAGAGAGAGAAACACTGATGCGAGAGAGAAATATCCACGGGCTGCCTTCTTGTACGTGTCCCGACTGGAGATTGAACCTGCAACCTGGTTATGTGCCCTGACCAGGAACTGAACCCACGACCTTTAGTGTCCACAGGACAATGCTCCAACCAACCGAGCCATACCAGCTGGGGCCATGCTTTGCTTCTTGACTGGGTAATCCGCGCACTTGTTCACTCTGAAAACGAATGAAGCTGTGCCCTCGTCTGCACGTTTGTGACAATAAAAAGGAAAAGAAAAAAGATGGATGAGAGGGAAGACATTGGAGTGCACAACCCAGGGTATTGGGTTGTGTTAACAAAAGGTCTCAGAAGCATCCATCCTCAGGGCTGGAAGGGTCCCCAAAGACCCTAAGTCCACTCCCGAAGCCACTTGAGGTCCCCTGGGGCCTTTGCAAGGGGCCATCGACCCTCTGCTTACCTGCCTCCAGCACAGAGAGCACTTGCTGCCTCTGGGGGCAGCTCCCAGCCCTCCGCCTCCTGCTTCATGGCCACAGTCACCTCCCCCGGAGGAAACTCAAATACCTGTGAGAACGCACTGAGTGGAGAGGGGACCAGTGGCGAGCGTGTGCTCAGTCCCGAGGGGCAGCTGCATGCCGCTTCAGCAGTTTCCGTCCCAGGAGAATGAAGGCACAAGTATCCTAGGCCTTTTGGTTTTTCAAAAAACCCAGAAATCCAGACTTTTATGTGTTATCCTGATTTTTAGGTGTTGGAAAGAGTCCAATATTTAAAAACCACACCCCACATTTGTGGTCCCTCTTTGGCTTACAATCACCAGCTGGTGTCCTCCCGGGTGGGTGTTCTGAGATGCCAGGACAGCCCAACAAGTGGGGAGGAGCAACAGGTGGGGCCCCGCACCTTCCCCAAGCACCAGCACCCTCAAGGTGAAAGGCCACCTTTCAAATGTTCCCTGCCTTCTGTCCCTATTACCTCTTGCTCACCACAGGATGCTGGTTGCTATGGTGATGAGAAAGGAGGGGCTTGGAGACACCCCATAGCCTGTTCTGTGTGGCTGAGTAGCATCTTGGTATCAGTGAGGATTCCAAAAACTCTGCAAGGCCCACCACCTTCCTCCTCAGTGGGGGAGGACCGGGGCCCAAGAGCAGTCCCTACAAACCCTGCACTTTCCCACCCCTGCCCCAGCTGTCCCCAAACGTGCCATCGACTCCCCAACCACTTGGGCCCATGTACTTCACTTGGGCCGGTGCTGGGCCTCTCGGCGCCCTCCTCCTGTGCCCCCTCCACCCCCAGGGTGTTCCTGGTCAGGCCCTGCTCTTTCCTGAGACCACCTCAGTGCTCTGCCTGGCTTGGTCCCGACCCCCTTTCCATTCTTAGTAACAGTGAGCTGCGCCCGTCATTTCTCCCCCTTCCCAGACTGAAAATTCCTCCAGGCCAGCCAGGGACTGGGTCTCACTCATGTCCCTTAGTGAACAGAGGAGGCAGCCGAACAGAACGCGCTGGCTGTCTCCTGTGGGCACACTCCTACCTCCGGCCTTGACACATGCCATGCTTACCGCCTGGGAAGCCGGCTGTGTTTACACTTGGGGACCAGTGTGCGTGCGTGCCTCTCCTGTTCACTGCTGCAGGTATTTTCACAAAAACCCAGATGGAAGGGCAGAGCAGGCCCGGTCCTTATTTTATGGATGAGGAAATTGAGGCCTAAACAGGAAATGACTGGTCCCAGATTACTGAGCAAGTGGGTTGTAGAGCTGAGACTGAGACTCAAGTTTTGTTTTCTTTCAGGTTCACCTGGCTACCAGACTGGGGCCACATAAACGTCCTAGAGCCTTAGAGTCAAAGAAAAGAATGTAAAGAACTGGGAAAGGAGTGAAGAAAAATGCAAATAAAGGTTACAAGTATAGGGATATTAACACCGAATAAAACGGAATTCAAGGCATCAGTGTATTAAATGAGAGAAAGGTGGCTGCTTATACTGATAGAAGGAGCAACTGACCAAGAAGGTATGGAAGTCATGAACCCCCCTTCCATCCACGTACAGGGGCATCCTACCGATATGCAGCTAATGACAGCTTTGAAAAGAAAGCAAAATACGAGAGAAGGCCAAGGAGAAAAGAACAGATCCTCTATCACAGTGGGAGATAAATCAGGTAGCGAAAAACAGATAAAAACACAGACAATACAAATGCTCTAGCTAGCAAGCTTGATCTAATAGACTGATCTCCAGAACTTTACATCCAATAGAAAATATATCTCCTTTCAAATGCAAGAGGAACGTGCAGAAAAATTAACCAGAAAATCTCACAAAGAAAATCTCAACAAATTCTCCATCTTGATATCAGAGAAGCCACAAATAGTGACCACAATGCAATAAATCTGGAAATCAACTAAAAACTTTCAAAAATTCCATCCACCTTAAAACATTTTAAAAGCACATATACGTTTAGCCAAAAGGGTAATTGTAAACTATTTCAGCAGTGAATGAAATTGTGTGACAAGATCTGTGGAATAAAGCCAAACCAGTACTCAGAACAAAAATATATACCCATTAGCCTGAAGTAGATTTATTAGAAATTAAGAAAGACTGAAAATGATTGTTAGTCTCAAACAAGTAATCTCAGAGTGGAAGAAACTTTGATTGACAGGAGCTCAGGAAGAAGAGAGACCTGGAGGTTTTAACTGACAAGCCCAACATGACTCCAGGTGGATGTGGCTGCTACTAAGCATGACTGCAGGTTACATCAACCGAAGTACGGGCTCCAGATCCAGGGAGGCCACAGTCTCCCTCCTCTCTGACTGAGCAGGCTTTGCGGGAGGTAATGGGTTTTATGTGGGACTCTGACCAACTGGTCCATGTCCAGAGCTAGACGGAACTCTACAGTTCCCTGAGTCAGGAGGAATGATTAAAAGAACTATGGGCCCTGGCTGGGGTGGCTCAGTGGATTGAGTGTTGGCCTTTGAACCAAAGGGTTGCAGGTTCGATTCCCAGTCAGGGCACATGCGTGGGTTGTGGGCCAGGCCCCCAGTAGGGGGTGCACAAGAGGCAACTATGCACTGAGGTTTCTCTCCCTCTTTCTCCTTCCCTTCCTCTCTCTCTAAAAATTTAAAAAAAAAATGGCTGTGCAATCTGAAAAAGAGAAGCACTGGGCTGTCGCTGGAGGGCGATGGCTACCGCCTCCAAGGGGCAGAGCCAGAGCCAGAATGTGAAAGCTCGTGAGAGCTAGTTTGGCTAAACCTCAGGAAAGATCTTCTCCAAGCCAGAGCTGCCCAGCTGTGGAAATCGCGGCAGAGCCTGTGCCCCATCACCCCGGCAGGACTGCCAGGGGCTGTGGCTCTGCGGCCCGGAGGGCTGCCAGCCCAGAGATCTGGTGTGTCTCCTCTCCGGAGAAGTTCCGCTTCCTCTTTTGAAAAGGCTGCTCCGGGAAAAACCTCCTCCATTCTCCAAAATGGTTCTCAGTGACTGTGCTCCCTTATTTCTGACCAAGAAATTCATTTCTTTGAAACCCTCCTCCTCTTGGGGGATGGCTCAAACAGCGGTTAAGTGCAAATCAAAGACTTCCTGGTCAGCAGCCCTGGGTTTGACTCCAGACCACCCTTTCTGAATTGTGCTCCCTGTGAGTCTCCACCGGGAGCCTCCGTTTCCTCCTCAGGGAGATGGGGAGGCATCCAGTCATCCACCCGCCTCCCCCCAGCACAGTGCCTGATGTGGGGTCAGGGTCCACGGCCCTGTCTGCCCTTCCAAGCCCCTCCTGCTTTGGTGTGTCCTCGCTGTCTGACCCTGGGGAGGACGCTCATTGGTAAATGATCTGTAAAATGATTGACACCGTGACTGGATCATTCTAACGCCGGTCCTGGCCTGACCACATCCACAGGGCTGCTGGGCTGACCCATAGCCAGCGGGCCCACCAGCAACGACCTAAGCAGTAGGTGGGCCTTCAGCGTCTGAGCCCATCTCCATCCTGTGTTTAAACACATGGTGAAGACTGACGACTCTGGGGTTGCTGGCTTCCAGCTCTGCACCACTGGACAAGTTACTGAACCATTCTGCGCCTGTTTCTCCATCTGCAACATCCGGATACGAGCAGCTCCTACTTTGCAGGGTCATTCTACGAGTGGAATGAGATCATGCAGGCATCTGGCTCCTGTTTACCTCCCTGACCTTTGTCCCTGCCCCTCTCCACCTCGCTCGATTCCACCCAACCGCATTGCTTCCTTGTTGTGGGTCAAAGGAACCAAGCCTGTCCCCACTCAGGGTCTTCGCACTTGCTCTTCTCTGCTGGCAACACTCCCAGATATCCACTGTCTCTTTACTTCAGGTCTTAGCTTTGAAGTCACCCCCTCGGAGTCACCTCCCCCACTAGACTGTCAGCTCCTTAAGGACCCTCATTGGCTGCTGTGTCCCCAGCACCTGGCATGCTTGCTGAGTGAATGCAAGCCCTGAGCCCAGGGCTAGCATGCAAGACGTGTTACTTTTAGCTTGTAGGCTGGATGGAGGCTGTTCATTGAAAAATCCTGTGCTCAGAGCTGCATGCCCTCCCCTCAGGAAGTCTGTTCCACCAAACCCTTGAGGGCCACGCTCTCCTGCCCTGACCAGGACCCACACATCCTGCCTCTTTCTGGGAGTGAGGAGAAGGGCACTCAGGTGTCGGCCCAGCTGGTGAGGGTCCCCAGCAAGGCGCAGCACCCAGGCCTGCTTTAGCCCAGGCCCTGGATTTCTTAAGCAGCCTCCAGGACGTGAGGAGGCCCACGGGGCCCCTAGAGTGAGAATGAGTCAGTCCGAGCCAAACACGAAACCTCAGCGACATCACCACTTCTTGGAAAGGCACAGACACGCGCAGTGACAGAACGGCGCCTGCCGAGCATGGGAGCAGTGGCCTGGAAGTGGGGTGGGTGGGATGTACAAGACCTTCTCTACTGCGGCCCCTCCCCCGGCCCCTTCTGCCAGGCCTCTGCCCCTTGTCTTTCCAACGCTCCCCCTCAGAGAGGCCCCGGGCCCCGCCTCCACCCTGCTTCACTCTTCCTCCTAGCACTGTCACTTCCTGACAGGACATGGCAGGTCCCCACTCCCTCGTGTGAACTCTGGGGGCCAGGCGAGTTCCGGAGTCCAGAACCCCTCAGACTATAGGAAGGGCATCCTGTGTAAAACACCAGCCGACGGAAGCACCCGCCCCCACGTGAGCAGAGCACCCCGCGGCCCATCTCAGGCATCTCTCTGCAGGGCAGATGTGTGCTCACACTCAGGGGGAGAAGTGAAGACCCCAAAGAGCCTTGTGCTTAGTTCTCGTCAGGTCGTGCTCCCAACTGAGCCGTGAAAACCTTTCAGCTTTCCGAGCTCACGGGTTTCGGAGTTATAGCTAAGGGGTGTAGATCTGTGGGTATACACTTGTCGGTGTATTGCCTGTCTTCTCAACTAGAACTGAAACTCCGGGAGGGCAGGACTCTGTCCAGTGCCCTGCCAGTGGCCCTGGCACAGTGCGTGGCACACGTAAGTGCTCAGTAAACGTGTGGAGAAGAAATGAATAAGGAATCCAGGTGCTGGCTATGGAGAAGCAACTCTGTCCTAAATGGGGAGAGAAATAGCAATCACTGAGCCACAGGCAAGGTGCCTATAAAAATTATTTCAGGAACACCCCCAAATACCCATTTTACTGACAAGCAAACTGAGGCTCAGAAAGGGTAAGCAGCCTCTCCAGATCACAGGTAGGAAGCAGCAAGATCACACTGGAACCTGGGCCCCTATCTTCAGGCCCCTGCCCTTCCCTGGGCCTCTCGCTCAGAGAAGCAGAGTGACTTGCTGGAAAACACACAACAAAACAACGGGAATAGGGCCCATCTGGTGCCGGCTCCTGCAGGACCCTCCAGCCAGTGCTGGGTTCTGCCCTCCACACTCTTGCAAGCTCAAGTTCAGACAACATCCGGGCAAGCTGCTGGCCTCTCTTCTAGACCAGCCAAGGGAAGTCTGGCCAAGCGTGACCAGGCGTGTCTCCACCGTGCCGGCCACAAGCAACGCTGGGAAGGCTGTCCCTCTTGGTCACCCCAGCAAACTGGAACATGGGAAAAAACACAGGCTGGGGAGAAAAGCAGGTCCAAATCCCTCCTTCTCTCACTCCTAGACATGGGACCTTAGGCAGAGCCACCACACACATCTCTGAGTCTCGGTTTCCTCACCTGCAAAATGGGTAGAGTAACCCCCTTTAATGGGGTTCGTTTATTGAACAAATACATAGTGCTTACTCTGTACCAGGTACTGTTCTGGACGCCTGACACTTATTAATTCATTTCATCAACCCCACAATGGTATGAAGTAGTCACTGTAATTTCACAAATGTGGAAACTGAGGTCCTGAGAAGTCAGCTACCTAGTAAATAGCACAGCCAACCTCTGAGACTGGGCAATATGGCTCCGGAGCCTCTGCTCTTCACCTCCAGGCTACACTGCTTGACAGAGGACAGTAGACATGAACGTTTATTGCGGACGTACAGTGTGCTGCAAATTGTGTTAAGTGTCTTTACAAAACATGATGCCGTTAGCCCTCATGGAAGCCCAATTCTACAAACATGCGGAAACTAAGCACCGAGGGCTCTTTGGTCCCTGGCCTCTCCCAGGTGCATGGAAAGCAATTGAGGGCAGTGAGCTATTTGATCCCAAACTCTCTCCTCCATCCTGGGGCGGGGGGTGGGGGGGGGCGCAGAGGGTAAGGAGAGAAAGGGTCCAGGAAAGGTTCTATTCTCACCTCTCTGACCCCTCATCTCAGTCCTTTCTAAATCTGGGCATCAGGAAACTGCATGCCTTAAGGGACAGCCTCCGCAGCCCTGCCTGGGCTTTCTGCAGTCCTGGGCCGCGGCTGCACAAACTCCTCAGCACCAAGTCACTGCCCCGACTGCGGAAATTCTCAGGTCATCCCAGATCTGCTGGTAAATGGTGTGTTGTAACCAGGGCGACTCACCAGTGTTTTTCCCCCTGCTGCCTTCCCATGGCCTCCCTCCAGATTCCACTCCGAAGGCCTGGGTGGGGCCCAAGAATATGCACTGAGACTCTTAGAGCTCAGGCAGAGGTAGAGCACACTGGCCTACTCCACAGCAGGGCGTTCGAGACCCCCCAGGGGTGTCCGACCTTTTGTCGTCTCTGGGCCCCACTGGAAGAAGAGTTGTCTGGGACCACACATTAAATACACAAGCACTAGTGAAAACTGATGAGCACAAAAAGGTTTTAAGTAAATGTACGATTCTGTGTCGGACCGCATTCATAGCCATCCTGGGCCTCGGGCTGGACCCCCCTGCGTCTACAGCATCACCAGGCCCACTTTTCCATCCCTCTCTGGCTTCTCCTCACTCCCTAGCCGTGCCTTTCACACTTCCCAGCCTTTGTCCATCCGTGCTGCTCCCACTGCTCAGCATCGCTTTCCCCCCATTCTCCCCTGCCGAGCTCCTCCGCTCCTCTTCCAAGGCTAGGTCAAGGGTCCCTGCTCGGTGAAGCTGTCTCACTGCCCCGTGAAGAGCTGACCACCCCTACGGCGCTCCCCTCTTCCAGAGGAAGACCTCCTTCAGGACAAACACCAGTGCCCTGAACAGCACTGGAGCCGTGCCCGGGAGGAGCCCTGTATGTGCTAGTGAGTGAGGGAATGGCTGGGCTGGTCCCCTCCCAGTCCACATCAGCACCCTCCTCTGTAACCAGGTTGGACTAGCTGAGTTCAGGGGCCTTTGCAGGACTCTGGAATCCCCGACTATGTGGGACATCCTGGCCAAACGAACACCAGAGCCTTCGATTTCCCCAACAGACTTTAGGATTTTAATAAAGGTACTGGTGTCCCAGCAAATGCTCCAGCTCCTAAGACACCACCCACAGGGGAGTAGCTGCAGGGAGTCACAGCTCACAGAGGACTGGGGACAGGCAGCGACTAGAACTCAAGCAGGATTAGTGCCGGCCTGGGGGCAACCTGGGAACCCTAGCATCAGCCACCAGCTTGCTGGTTGCCAGTCTCTCCTGATTATAGGAAATACAGATTTTAGTTTTGGGTTTTTAAAATTATTTATTTACTTTTAGAGACAGGGGAAGGGAGGGAGAAAGAGAGGGAGAGGAACACCAATTGGTTTCCTCTCACACGCCCCCAACCGGGACCGCCCACAACCCAGGCGTGGGCCCTGCCTGGAAATCAAGCCCCTGGCCTTTCCGGTGCCAGGCCAGCGCTCAATCCACGGAGCCACTCCAGCAAGGCTGGTTTTGGGTTTTAAATCCAAATTCCTTTGTTTACTGAATCTGAATCTCACAGAAGGGGGCCTGGGAATCTGTAGTTTAATAAAATCCCCTGGAGAATTCATCTATGGGGTAATTTGACAAACGTCATTGCCAGGTGGAGGGCAGTGGGCTCTGGTGTCCGATGGCCTGAGTTCCTCTCCTGATCCACACTTGCCAGGCGGGCCTGCCAACCTGCCCCCGTCTGGAAAATGGCCGTGATCCTCAGCTCGGCAAGAAAGGTCATTTTGAGCTTTAACTCAGAATACTTTCAGTGTTCAGAACTGAGCCTGCACAACAAAACACGCCCCAGAAAATTATCCCGAGCATTGGGTCCATCCAACAACATTCAGAGAAGCTGATCAGAGGTCGAAAGAGCCTTGTTTCACCAGATTCTTAGACCTAATGATCAATTTTACAGTCTTCAGAACTCTCCCCACTCTTTCTCCCCCCGCCCCCCATCCTCACCGGCTCCCTGCGTCTGGGAAGGAGGTGACTGCCCCAATACCTGCCTTATCCCACGATCACGACGTTCCCAAACCCCGGGGAGACCGCTGCAGACTGCACGAGGTTGGGGAGCGCACTGGGTGTCTGAGCACCCGGGGGGGCAGCCTGCCTTCCCAGCTCTCCGCCTCGGCTGCCCTTGGGCGACACGGATGGAGCCGGCCGCTCTTCGAACCTAGAGGAGCTCGAGGGCGGTCCGGGTGCACGTCCGGGCCGTCCCGGGTCCCCGAGCAAGGCCCCACCGGCTGCCCAGCACTTCCCGGACGACGGCTACGTGCCCTGGGCGAACCCCCGCCTCCACCCCGCACGAACCTCCACCTCCGCCCCACGCGGGCCCCGCGTCCCACCTGCGCACTCGGGTCCATTCCACAGCCGGCGCCGGAGAGGGAAGCGGGGACCCCAGGGTGTTCCAGGACGCGGAGCTGTGCGGGGTTTTCCTGCGGCGGGACAGACCCCTCGGGCCTTCCCGTGCCCGCCCCCAAATTTGCATGCGGCGCCCCGCCCGCTGGATCCGCGTCCCGGTCCCCGTCCCTCCGCCCCCTCCAAGCCGACTTGTCCAGCCGCAGACTTCTCCTGGGGGCGCCCCCAGCTCGCCATCTCCGCCGCGGAATCCGGAGGTCACGGCCCGCGGAGAACCCGCAGTAGTTCCCCGGAGCTCTCAGAATAAAAGCCCATCGCCCGGCGAGGCCCCATTCGCCCTGGCCGGCCCCTGCGCCCCTCCTGCCTCCCTTCCTGTCCAGGCCCCCAGTTTACGCTGCGGAGCGGGCAGCAGTGCGTTTGGGGCTCAGGGGGTGGGCAACTTAATTCTTCTTCCCTCCCCAGCAGCCTAACAACTGCTAAGTGCCAATGTGTGTTCCTTCGTCCCACAAATGTTTGCTCAGCACCTGGTATATGCGTGTTAGGCTCCAGAAAAAGTTAGATAGTAAAACAACCCTTCAATCACCAGCTAGTACAACCTGACAGGCCCTGTGCTGAGGGGCTGTATTAACTCATGTAATGCTCACAACTCCCTATGAGGGAACTCTATGACTACCACCCATTTTATAGGTGGGGAAATGCAGGCACCGAGTCACGCAGCAGATGTGGCGTTCGAACCCAGGCTCCATAGATCACTAACCACTGGACACCATAAAAGCTCCGATGCAGCCAGAAGGTAGGAAAAACACCAAATGGACAAAGAATTCCAGGTAACAAGAGGTCCCAAGAACAAAGTAAAAAAATGGGGGACCTATTAGGCCAGTGGGTCTGGTGGTTAGAACGTATCCTGGAAGAGGACACATTGAGCTGAGAGCCTGAAGAGGATATGGGGAGACTAGTTTAGGGAGAGAGAACAGCAAGTGCAAAGGCCCTGGGGTGGGAATCAATTTAGCATGTTGCAGGAAGTGCCTGAAGGCCAAGTTGGCTGGAGAACCTTCAGGAGGGGAGAGCAGAGAGAGGTGAGGTAGAAAAGGTGCAGGCTCAGGCTCGGCAGTGCTGGGGACCCAGAGAGAATTCTGATCCTACCTTGCCCTCAGGGAGCTCCTGGTCTGAGAGTGGAAGCAAACCCCTTGGAGCCGAGGGCAGCCCAGTGGGCTTGCCGTGGTGGAGGGTGAGCCAAGCAAGCAGCGAAGCCTCTGGTGAGTGAGGGTCGGCTTCAGGGTGACAGGGGCAGGGAGGGACAGTACTTCAGTTTTCTTTCATTATTCTTCACACACTCATTCTTTCTTGGTGTTACTGTGTGCCTAACCTGTGACAGGTGCTGAGGATGCAGATATGAAAATATGGAACAGACATAGGTCCTGCCCTCTGAAACCTTACAACCAAGTGGACAAGAAAGCTGCCACTCCTCAAGTATGTGACAGTACAGTGGACTCGGTCTCCAGGAGTAGTCAGGGCTGGCTTCCTGGAGGAGGTGGCCTGTGATGGATGCCTCCAAGGGTTAGTGGAGAAAAGGGAGGGAAAAAGGGGTTGGTGTTCAGGTAGAGAGGACTACAAGAGCAAACACTTGGAGGTGAGCACCACTCCCTTACACGCTCACACTCCCTCACACACCCACAGTCACACTCATTACTTACACACCCACAGGCAGTATTTGAGCTCAAGCAATTTACTTTAAGTTTCTTTTTTTAAAGATTGTATTTATATTCAGAGAGGGAAGGGAGGGAGAGGAACATCGATGTGATATGAGAGACATACGTAGATTGGTTGTCTCTCACATACCCTGCACACCCCCAACTGGGGACCTGCCTGCAACCCAGGCCTGTGAGTCTGAAATTATGTGAAAACTAAGAGGTAAAGAAAACAGGGCATCGTCCCGAGGCCCAAGAGAGAGAACAAATGTGAAGGTTGCTGTCTCACACGCGGTCCCGGCCTAAGCTGTCCAAACTGTATCAGGGGCTGCTCTGTGTCAGGCCTTGGGGAGGGGCCTGGAGCCCCCAAATAATAAAACCTCCGGCCCTCAATCCAGGGCCTTCCCGAGGATGGGCCTCAATACGAGCTCAGCTCACGTTATGACACAACACACTCACTTGTTATTTAAAAATTAATAAAAGTGAATTTAAAAATTTTATAATTGTGGAATTACAGAAAAATTGATAGTACAGAGAGCACCCATAAATCCCCTCCCCTGCACACAATTTCCCTTGTTATGAACACCTTGCATTAACGTGGTATTGGCACATTTGCTACAATTACTGAACCGACATTTAAGCATTATTGTTACCTTAAGTCCCGAGTTCACACTAAGGTTCGCTCTTTCTCTAGTCCAGTGCTGTGGGTCTCGACAACGGCTTGTGCCCACCAATATAGCAAGGTAAAGAACAGTCTGACCTCCGAAAGCCGTCACCCACTCATCCTCCTCCCCCTAAACTTTGGATGCCACTGACTTTTTACTGTCCCTGGAGTTTGGCCTTTTCCAGAATGTCATAGTTGAAATCAGACAGTATAGCCTCTTAAGACCGGCTTCTTTTTGATATGACCACTGTGGGACAATAGGATGTAGCTTCCTCAACAAAATTAAAAATTTAACTATTACATGATCCACCAGTTTCACTCCTGGTATGTATTTGAAGGAATTGAAGTTAGTATTTCGAAGAGATGTCAGCGTGCCCATGCTCGCTGTAGCATTATTCACAATAGCCAAGATGTGAAGACCGCCTAAGTGTCTTTCTCCAGATGAATGGAGAAAGAAAATGTCACACTCACACACACACACACACACACACACACACACGAGTTTACAAATGGTAGCTATGTTAGTTATCTTGATTTCGGTAATCATTCTACAGTGTACATCCACATCAAATCATCATGTTATGCACTTTACATATACAGAATTCTTCCTCAATGACATTTTTTAGAGAGAAGTAATGCATCTCTGAAGCAGGAGGGGTGGGCTATGGTAATTCTCAAAAAAAAAAAAAAACAACTGGCTTCTTTCACTTAGTAATATGCTTCTAGGGGTCCTCCATGACTTTCCATGGTTTGATAGTTCATTTCTTTTTACCTGGAATGACATTCCCTTGTCTAGATGCACCACAGTTTACGTGTCCAGTCACCCACTAAAGGACTCCTTGATGTTTGGTTTTGCAAGAAGCCCGAATGGTCTCCCAAGGTGGCTGCGCTGTTTGCGTTCCCACCAGCAATGAACGGTTGCTCTGCGTTCTCGTCAGCATCTGGTATTGTGAGTGTTTGGGATCTTAGCCAGTATAGCAGATGTATAATGGTAATCTCTTTTTAAAAAAAATATTTTATTTGTTTATTTTTAGAGAGGGGGGAGCAATGGAAAAGGAGAGGAAGAAAAATCCTCACACGTCAGTGTGAGAGAAACATGAATCGGTCGCCTCCCGCACACATCCCAACCGGGGACCCAGGCATGTGCCCTGACTGGGAATCGAACCAGTGACCTTTAGCTTTGTGGCACAACGCCCAGCCATCTGAACCACACCAGTCAGGGCCTGGTATCTCTTTGTTTTAATTTGCAACTCTCATAAAGACTTACTCTGCTGAGCATATATTCATTTGCTTGTCTGCCACCTATATATCTTCTTTTTTGTCTGTGGAGATAGTTTACCCATTTTCAAATTGGATTATTTGTGTTCTTATTGTTGAGTTTTTTGAAATTTTTATATAGTTTGGATTCAGTTCCTTTATTGGATATGTGTTTTGAACAGATCTTCTCCTAGTCTGTGGGTTATCTTTTCTTTCTCTTAACAGTTTATTTTTGGAAAGCAGAAGTTTTTCTTATTTTAATAAAGTCTAAGTTTTAAAACAATTTTGTCACAGATCATGCTTTTAGTGTTGTATCTAAAAAGTCATTGCCAAATCTAGATCTAGATTTTCTACTATGATATCTTCCAGAAATGTTATAGTTTTGCACTGTGTATTTAGGTCTATAATCCATTTAGAGTTATTTGTGTGAAAGGTAGAATGTCTGTATCCGTAGCCTTTTTCTTTTCTTTTTTCACAAATGGATGTTCAGCACCATTTGCTGAAAAGATTATCCTTTCTCCCTTGAACTGTCTTTGCCCCTTTGTCAAAGACCCGTTGATTATATCTGTGTGGGCCTTTTTCTGGGCTTTTGTTCTGTTCTGCTGATCTATGTGTCCGTTCTCTTACCGACACCATGCTGTGTTGATTGTTGTAGCTTTACAAGTCTTGGAGTTGGATAATGATAGTCCCTCAGCTCTGTTCTTCTTCTTCAGTATTGTGTTGACTATTTTGGGTCTTTTTGTCTTTTCATAAAAACTTGAGAGTCAGTTTGTCAATATTCACAAGATAACCCGCTGGGATTTTGATTAGGATGTTTTGAATCTGTAGATCAAGTTGGGAAAAACTGGCATCTTAACAATACTGAGTCTTCTATCCACAAACAGAATCTCCCTCCCTTTATTTAGATCTTTGGTTTCTTTCGCCGGAGTATAATAGTTTTCTTCAGACAGATCCTGTATATGTTTCATTAGATTTATATTTGTGCTTTTTGGGCGTGCTGATGTCAGTGGTGTTGTAGTTCTGTATCAAATTCCACTTGCTCGTTGCTCGAACATAAGAAAGCAATTGACTCCTGAGTATTAACTGGATGTCCTGCGACCTTGCTGCAAACACTCACTAGTTCCAAGAGGCTTTTGTTTGTTTGTTTGTTTTTGTCAATTCCCTGGGAATATCTACATAGACAATGACATCATCTACCAACAAAAACGTTTGTTTCCTCCTTCCCAATCTGTATGCCCTTTATATTCTTTCTTTATCTGATTGCATTACCTGGGACTTCCAGTTCGCTGTGGAGCAGGAGAGGTGAAAGAGAGCATCATGGCCTTGTTTTTCATCTTTAAAGAGAAAACATCTCGTTTCTCACCGGGAAGCATTTCATTAGCTGAAAGTTTTCTGCAGTTGTCTTTTATCCACTCAAGGAAGCTCCCCTCCATTCCTAGTTTGCTGAGAGTTTTTACTGTGAATGGGTGTTGGATTAGGCCAAATGCTTTTTCTGCATCTATTAACATGATCGTGTGATTATTCTTCTTTAGCCTTTGATGTAATGGATTACCCTAATTGACTTTTGAATGTTGAACCAGCTGCACACAGCGGCAATAAATTTTGCTTGGTTGTAAGTTATAATTCTTTTTCTACAATATTGGATTTGAGTTGCTAGTGTTCTGTTGAGGGTTTTGCATCCATGTTTATTGGGGATATTGGTCTGCAGTTTTCTTTTCCTGTGATGTCTTTGCTTAGTTTTGGTACGAGGATAACGCTGGCCCCCTACAGTGAATTAAGAAGTATTCTTCTGCTTCTACTTTTGAAAGCAACTGCAAAAAATTGGTATAATTTCTTCCTTCAATGTTTGGTGGGCTTTACCATGAAGACCATGTGGACATGTGCATTTTTATTAGTTATTAATTCAATCCTTTAGTAATTATAAGTATATACAGATTATCTATTTCTCTTTTGTGAGTGTTGGTAGTTTGTGTCTTTTAAGGAATTGGTCTGTTTCATCTAAGTTATCGATATTGTGGGCACAGAGTTGTTCATAATATTGCATTACCTCTTTTCTGTCCAGGGAATCAATAGTAATAACCCTTGCTTCATCTATGATATTAATAACTTGTGTCTCCTCTCTTTGTTTTTTTTTTTTTTTTCTTTGTTAGCCTGGGTAGAGGTTAATCCCTCCATTGATCTTTTCACAGAGCTAACTTTTGGCTTCATGATTTTGTATTTTCAATTTTGTTGATTTCTGCTCTAATTTTTTCTATTTAATTTTCTTCTGCTTGCTTCAGGTTGACATGGCTTTGCCCTTCCCAGTGTTCTGCGGGGAAACTCACACTACAGATTTCAGAAGTTTGTGCTTTCTGATATCTGCGCTCAGTGCTACAAATGCGCTCCGAACACCTCTTTCACTGCCCCTCACAAATTTTCATAGGTTACGCCTTTAGTTTCATTTAGTTTTAAAACTTAAATTTCTTTTGTGACTTCTTCTACGATTCATGTGTTATATAAAAGTGTGCTTCTTAATTGCCAGATATTTGGGGGTTTTCAGCTACCTGTTATTGATTTCTATGTTAGTTTCACTGTGGACGAATCACGCTCAGTCCACACTGTGTTGTCGGGCACACACACGGTAAGCGCTATGTCCTCTTGGAGAATAGACCCTTTTTATAGTTCTGTAATGCTCGCCTTGTCCCTGTGATATTCCTTGTTCTGAAGTCTGTTGGGCTGAGTTAATACAGCTATGCCAGCTGTGTTAAACTTAGTGTTAGCATGGTATGTCTTTCTCCATCCCAGTGCTTTTCACCTAACTGTATCTTAATATTTAAATACATTTCTACTTCTGGTCAAGAGGGCGGCATACGTAAACACGGCTCACTCCTCTCAGAACCACATCAAAATTACAACTAAAATATAGAACAACCATCACCCAGAACCATCAGAAATCGAGTTGAATGGGAGTCTGACAACTACAGAATTAAAGAAACCACAACCATCCAGACAGGTAAGAGGGGCAAAGACATGGAGGATGCTTGTCCCACATCCACGTGTGGTGGATAAAAACTCAGCAGGGATATCTCAAGAGTGAGGAGTCCCAGCCCCACTCCAGGCCCCCAGCCCAGGGTTCCAGTGCCAAGAAGATAAGTCCCCACAACTTCTGGCTGCAAAACCAACAGGGGTTGAGCCAGTGGAAGAAACTTCTGGAGTCGCAAGCAGTTCCTCCTAAAGAACCCACACATGGACTTACTCGGACTCACTCCCTCTGAGCTCCACCACAGGGGTAGGACCTTGAAAGGCACCACTGGCATACAGGGAGAAACCGAAATGTCTGGCCTCAAGGCAAGAGCTGGGAGAAAGAAAGGCAGGCAGAGGCCATTTTCCCTTTTCCCATAAAGAGCCAGACAGCTGGCGGGCTGGTGCCATATCTGCGACTCCGTCAACCTGGCTAACACTTTTTGTCCTGCCCTGGAGATCTCCAGAGACTCTTTCCAACCCAATTTATGGGCCCAACCAAGCTCTTTTTTCCATATGAATGGCAAGACTTGGCTCATGCTTTACAACTTCCTAAACCCTCTCAAATAAGCAACAACCAGCCTCAGTGAGCCCCAGCTCCTGAACCTTTTGCTAAGTGGCCCCTGGCCTGGCACTAGCAGTAGCCAGCCTAGGTTCAGAGCTTGGTTTAGCCTGGCAATCTCCAAGCCCAGCACAAGTCATCAGCCATCTCAGATTGTTTTATAGCTCATGCAGGGTGGCACCAGGCAGAGATCAGGTGGGTGCTGACCCTGGCCTGCACCACCCTGGAAACTCTAGCCTGTGCACCCAGTGGACAGCTACAGACCTAGTTGGAACACCACCACCCTGCCCCTGCACAGCTGATCCTCCACTGATGATGGAGGTTGGTGGTCAGTGGTCACAGTCAGTTCTTGAAGCTGACTGGCCTGGGTAAATCCCTCCCTTTGACCTGCCAACAGCAATTAAGGTCAACTACAAGAGGAGGGTGTACTCAGCCCATACAAAGGATGCACCTCAAGTACCCAGCTTGGGTGGTAGGGAAGGTTCCGCCACTGGACCCTACAGGACACCTACTACATTAGGCCATGCTACCAAGATGGGGTCATAGCAGCTCTACCTAATACACAGAAACAAACACGGGGAGGCTGCCAAAGTGAAGAGACAAAGTAACATGGCCCATGTGAAAGAACAGATCAAAACTCCAGAAAAACAGCTAAAGGAAATGGAGACAAACAATCTATCAGATGCAGAGTTCAAAACTCAGGTTATAAGGATGCTCAAGGAACTTAGTGAGGACTTCAACAGCATAAAAAATCCAGTCAGAAGTAAAGGGTATACTAGTTGAAACAAAGGACAATTTACAGGGAATCAACAGTAGAGTGGATAAAGCCCAGAATCAAATCAACAATTTGGAACATAAAGCAAAAAATAACCAATCAGAACAACAAGAAGAAAAAAGAATCCAAGAAAGTGAGGATAGTGTAAGCAGTCTCTGGAACAACTTCAAGAGGTTTAACATTTGCATCATAGGGGCTCCAGAAGGAGAAGAGATAAAGCAAGAAATTGGAAATCTACTTGAAGAAATAATGAAAGAAAACTTCCCTAATTTGGTGAAGGAAATAGACATGCAAGTCCAGGAAGCACAGAGAGTCCCAAACAAGATGGATGCAAAGAGGCCCCCTCCAAGACACATCATAAGTAAAGTGCCAAAGGTTAAAAATATAAGGAGAATCTTAAAAGCAGCAAGAGAAAAGCAGTTGGTTACCTACAGGGGAGTTCCCATGAGACTGTCAGCTGATTTCTCAAAAGAAACTTTTCAGGCTAGAAGGGACTGGCAAGAAATATTCAAAGTCATGAAAAGCAGGGACCTACAGTCAAGATTGCTCTACCCAGCAAGATATCATTTAGAATTGAAGGGCACATAAAGAGCTTCCCAGACAAGAAAAAGCTAAAGAAGTTCATTATCATCAAACCATTATTATCTGAAATGGTAAAGGGACTTATTTAAGAAAAAGAAGATCAAAACTATGAACAATAAAATGGCAATAAATACACATCTGTGAACAACTGACTCTAAAAAACTAAGCAAACAAGAACAGAGACAGAATCATGGATACAGAAAGTGTTTTGATGGCTGCCAGATGGGAGGGGTGTGGGGGAATGGGTGAAGAGGTGAGGGGATTAAGAAACAGAAATAGGTAGTTACAGAACAGCCATGGGGATGTAAAGTACAGTATAGGAAATGGAGAAGCCAAAGGACTTATATGCGTGACCCATGGACATGAACAATGGTGGGGGGACTGCCTGAGGGAGCAGGGGGTGCTGGGTAGAGGTCAGCAAAGAGGGAAAAATTGGGACAACTGTAATAACATCAATAAAATATAATTTAAAAAATACAAAATAAAATGGATTTCTTAGAGACAAAATAGTTGGGTCTTATTTTTTAATCCACTTTGACAGTCTCTGTCTTTTACTTGATATATTCAGATCATTCACATTTAAAGTAATGATTGGTATAATTGGGCTAAGATTTATCATGTAGCGTACTGTTTTCTGTTATTGCACTTATTTATTTACTTAAAAAATTTTTTTCTTTTCATGTCTTCCCTGGTCTTTTTTTTTTTTTAATCCTCACCCAAGGACACATTCATCGATTCTAGGGTGAGGGAAAGGGAGGAAGAGAAACATCAATCAGTTGCGTCTTGTATGGGCCCAACCTAGGCATGTGTCTTGACTGGGAATCAAACCCGTGACCTTTCAGGTCATGTGATGATGCTCCAAGCAAGTGAACCACACTGACCAGGGCTGTCTTCTTTAGTCTTAATTGAACATATTATATGATTAAATTTCCTCTCCTGTCTTAGAATATTATACTTCTTTTTTTATTTATTTTTTAGAGAGAGGGGAAGGGAGAGAAACATCAATGTGTGAGAAATACATCAACTGGTTGCCTCTCACACACCCCGAACTGGGGACCTGGCCCACAAACCAGGTGTGTGCCCTGACTGGGAATTGGACATGTGACCTTTGGGTTCATAGGCCAGCGCTGAATCCACTAAGCAACACCAGCCAGGGCTATACTTCTTTTTTTAAATTTTTGTGGTGCTTATAGATGTTGCAGTATATAACTACAACCTAATCTAAAGCCACTTTTAAATAGCATGAGATTGTGTCATGGGTAGTGCAGGCACCTCGTAACAAAGTGCACCCAATTCCCCCCTCCCACCCCCTACAATATTTCCACCATTCATTTCACTTTTCCATATGTTATAATACCCAACACTATTACCACTT
Source organism: Desmodus rotundus (assembly GCF_022682495.2). NCBI lineage: Eukaryota > Metazoa > Chordata > Mammalia > Chiroptera > Phyllostomidae > Desmodus > Desmodus rotundus. Next base: position 97,577,371 of record NC_071387.1, read on the forward strand.
TGAACAAACAGTTATCTATGAGGACAATTAGAATTTTTAATTTAATTATTATTTTACCTGATGTATTCTTTCTCTGGCAGTCTTCTTTATGTTGATCTAAGTTTCTAACATTGTTTTTCTCCTCTCTGAAATCTTTATTTTAATAATTCTTGGAAAGCAGGTGTATTGGCAACAAATTCCCTTGGTTTTTGTTTGCCTGAGAACGTCTATATTTATTCTTCATTTTTGAAAGGTAATTTCACTGGATACACATTTCTAGGTTGGTGGTTTTATTCTTTCGATTCTTTCTTCTATGTTTTTTGACAAGTCTATTTCTCTATAGGTGGATTTTTCCCCCCACTCTGACTCCCGTCAAGATTTTCTCTTTGTCTTTGGTTTTCTACAATTTGAGTGTATGATATGCCTCGGTATAGATTTTTTTTTTTTTTGTATTTATCCTACTTTGGGATTCCTGGATCTGTTTTTCGGTATTTGTCATTAATTTGGAAAATTCTTAGCTTTTTATTTCAAATATTTCTTCTGTCCTTTCTCATTTTCTTCTCCTTCTGGTTATCCCATTATGCATATGTAACACCTTTCATAACTGTCCCACAGTTCTTGGACATTTTATTCCTTTTTTTCCTAATTTCATTTCTATTGACATATCTTCAAGCTCACATGGCTGTGTCCAGTCAACTGATGTGTCCAAAGGCATTCCTCATATATATATTATGTTGTATTGTTTTCCTGGCATTTCACTTTTATTTTTTCTTAGAATTTCAATTTCTCTGCTTGCATGCTATTTACTTTCTCCACTAGGTTTTTTAACACATTAATTATAGTTCTTTTTAATTCTCTCTGATAATCCCCGTCCTGTCTAAGTCTGGTTCTGATGGTCGCTCTCTCTCGTTGTTTCCCCTGTTGTGAGTATGGGAGCGGTGACTTCTGAGCTCTTCATATGCCAGATGTGAAACTGGAAATCCTGTCTTCCAAGTTTCAAACCCAGTTTGTCCCGAGTTTGGTCCCAGAAGCAGACTCTGAGACTCTTGGGGGATGGTGGGGGGGGGGGGTTTGCAGTTAATCCTCACCTGAGGACACTTTTTTTTCATTGCTTTTAGAGAGAGAAGGGAGAGAGAGAAACATGATGCAAGAAACATTGACTGGTTGCCTTACATACACACCCAGACCCCAGGGATCGGACGCACAACCTAAGTATGTGCCCTGATCAGGAATTAAATGTGCAATGTTTCGGTCTACAGGACGACGCTCCAGCCAGCTGAGTCACACTGGCCAGGGCTCCACTGGCTTCTTTCCCTCCTCCTTTCACTTCCCCACTTTCTCTCGCAGTGTGTTCTGGAATCATCTCCCATGTAAGTGAAGTGCACTCCAGTCCTTGTCTCAGGAACTTCTGGGGCTGTCTAATCTAAGTCGCCCCCTCCTGTAGCATCTTTGATATTCCTCTGAAGAACCACCCTCCCTAGCTCTCAGTCAAAATAAATTAGGTAGAATTGACTCCACTCCAACTCCAAAAGTGGGCAGTTGACTCAGGAGTGGCCAATCAGAACACTGTGGTCCCTTAGCCTTTGTGATTTGGTCAGAGATAGGCATGTGATCCATCAGAGCCAATGAGATGCTTTGAGATTTGCAGGTGGTGGGTGATTGAAATAGTCACCTTCCCTTTCCACTGGTGTCTCTCACCTGAACCACCGGCAAGATGTAGCGTTGAAGCTCTGGCAGCCATCTTGCCTCACACCAGCTTTACTGCTTTTTCTGAATATAAAGATAGAACGTGTTTGTAGGAAATTGATGGTCCCCATTCTTTATGCCCCATTCTGTGCCCACTCTCCTTGCCTTCTAACTTATAAGTATCTCTCACTTGGAGTTCAGGCTCGGCCACATGACTTGTTTTGGTCAATGAAACATTAGCAGATGTGATGGGGCAGAAACTTGAAATTCGCTTCCATGATTGGACTTATTTCTGCCATTATCATGAGGATGTCCAGGCTGGGCTTAGGCAGAGGATAAGAGATAATGTAGAGAAGAGTCACCTTGCTGTCCCAGCCAAGGCCAGTCTAGATCAGCCAATGGTGATGTAGATGGCCTGGCCAGGTGGCTAAGTGGGTTGGAACATCATCCCATATACCAGAAGGTTGTGGGTTCAATCCCTTGTCAGGGCACATATCTAGGATGTGGGTTCGATTCCCAATTGGGGCAATGACGGGAGGTGGCTGATTAATGTTTCTCTCTCACACTGATATTTCTCTCTCTCTCTGTCCCCCCATTCCTCTCACTCTAAGATCAATAAACATATCCTCAGGTGTGGATTAAAAATAATAATAATAAGTAAATAGATAAATAAATACTTGTACATGAATATTCACAGTGGTATCATTTGTAGTAGCCAAAAGGTGGAGATGGCCCAAATGTTCTTTAACTAATAGTGGATAAATACAATGTGCTGTGTCCATACGAGGGGATTTTATTGGGGAATTTAAAAAAAGAAGTACTGACTCATGCTACAATGTGGATGAACCTTGAAAGCATCGTGCTGTGTGAAAGAAGCTGCTCACAAAGGATCACATGCTGTGTGACCCTGTTTTAGTGAAATGCCCACAACAGGCAAATCTGTGGAGACAGAAAGCAGGTCGGCGCTGTCCAGGCTGAAGACGGGACAGGAAGGGCATTTGGTGGTTGAGGGCCACAGGGTTTCTTCCTGGGTGACGAAGATGTTCTGAAATTGGTTGTGGCGAAGGTCGCACAAATCTGTGAATATACCAAAATTGAATTGTACACTTTAAATGGATGAATTTTATGGTTTATATCTCAATAAATCTGTTTTAAAACATTTGCATGAATATAAATGAAAAAAATATAAATAAACTGCACTTTGGTAAAATTAAAATCTTCTGCCCTTCAAAAGGCACTAAGGAAATCAAAAGACAAGCCAGACTGTGAAAAAATATTTGCAAGTTATATATCTGAAAAAGGTCTTATACCCGCAATATATAAAGAGCTAAAAAACCCTCAATTTTTTAAAATGGGCAAAAGACTTGAAAGAACATTTCACCAATAAGCACAGATGTATAGCAAGTAAGCACAGGAAAAGACGCCCAACACCATCGGTCGTCAGGGAACTGCAAAATAAAACCGCGTGAGAGACCTCGACACACATATTGGAAGGGCTCACACTTTTAAACATGTAGACGCCACCAGCTGATGGCGAGGACTGAAATCACTGGAATCCTTGTAACTGCTGCTGGGAATGGGAAACGGTAGGGTCATTCGATAAATATCACAGTCTGGCAGGGTTTTCTAATTGAACTTATTGGAGTACAGGCTTCAAGCGGTCAACTCAACAAAACAGCTTCTGCACACGCGTTGCGCACTCATCACCCACCCATCGCTCTGAACGGCGTCTCCTTCCACCCTCACGTCCCCCCCTTGCCCACCGCCACCTTCCCCACCCTCTTTGCCTCTGGCTGTCGCCACACTCTTGTCGGTGCCTGTGTGTTTTATATATATACACGTGTGTGTGTGTATCCTTCTGCTTCACCCCTTCATTGGCCGTTTCTTACAAACATAAAACAGGTTTTACACACAACCTGCTCTCCTAGGTATTTACCCTAAAGAAATAAAAACTTAGGTTCACACAAAAACCTGTCTACAAGTGTTTATGGTGACTTTAATTGGTTATTGCCAATGAATGAAAACAACCAGAGGCCCCTCAGCTGGTGAATGGACCAACAGCACATCCATATGATGGAATACTGTGTGGTGATTGACAAAATCTTCCGCTATACTCACCACCACGGAAGACACCCCGATGCACTGTGCACCACGAAAGAAGCCGGACTCAAAGAGCTCCACACTGTATGACTCTGTTCTCTGACGAAGTATAGGGACAGAAAATAGACCAGTGGTGGCCAGGGGCCTGGGGAAGGAGGGGACACTGCCAAGGGGCAGGGGAGAATCTTCCAGATTGAAGGAACTCTTCTGCATCATGCTGCGGGGGGTGGCCACTCGACGGTGTCCAGAACTCAGAGAACTGTACACCGAAATGGGTGAGTCTCACCGTATGTAAATTATACCTTAATCTAAAAAATTAAAAATCATAAATTAACGATTGAATCTAGATGATGGGGCTACGGGTATTCACTGTTTAATTCTTTCAACTTTTTGATATGTTTGAAAGTACTCATCATCAGATGTTTGGCAAAAAACATTAAAGAGATGTTAGGTAGTTGATGAAAATAAGTAAATGTAAGCATGACCAAAACAAACAAACAAATAATTAAACAAAATTAGGGAGTCATTTTACCCTTCAAATCCTAAATACTATGATCTCACCTAGAAGTCGAACCTAATCAACAAAACAATCAAGCAAGCAAAATACAACCAGAGACATGGAATTAAGAACTGACAGTAACCAGAGGGGAGGGGGAGGGGATAATGGGGAGGAAAGGGAGAAGGGTTTTCAGGAACTTGTATAAAGGACACACGGACAAAACCGAAGGGGGCGGGATCAGGGGTGGGAGGTGGGGATGGCCGGGGTGGAGGGGAGTGGTGGAGGGAAAATGGAGACAACTGTACTTGAACAACTGGATCAGACCCTGGAATTTCACTGGACTCTGGATGGGGGAGGGTCTAGATGGAGTAACAGTGATCAGCTTATCACGAGTCTTGTCTCTGGACACACAAGGTCAGGTTTAATTTAATTTATTAGTAAAATCATGTTTCCTGCATCCAAGACAATCATGGACAGGAAAAAATTTATCCTTATTATGCCTGATTTACCATACATGTTACAGTTAATTTCAATGTATAAAGCAGTTCATGGATGAGAAAATGTTCTGCTACTTAAAGATGTAAGTTGGGAAACCTCTCATTCCAATTCTGCAGTTTTTATTGTTTTTGAAGACTTTATTTATTTTTAGACAGAGGGGAAGGGAGGGAGAAAGAGAGGGAGAGAAACATCAATGTGTGGCTGCCTCTTGTGTGCCTCCTACTGGGGACCTGGCCTGCAACCCAGGTATGTGCCCTAGACTGGGTAATCGAACCAGCAACCCTCTGGTTTGCAGGCTGGCACTCAATCCATTGAGCCACACCAGCCAGGGCCCAATTCTGCAGTTTTAAGCTTGCAGTTCAGACTTATTCCTGCATATGGGTCTTACCTACCCACGGTCTTGGAGCTAAAGAGGAAACCCCAGCGTCTTCTTTAGCGACCTCATTTCCTGACCCCTGTGCCATTTACCCAGAATACTCACAGTTTCGGGGAGCAGCAATGCCTTTCACACCTCTTTGCCTTTGCAAAGAACTTTTCCCCCTCTTGTCCCCCTGGTGAGCTCTGTTCATCCTTCAGTACCCTGCTTAAGCCGCACCCCATCTCTGCAGGCTTCCCCGGGTTTCTTCGCTTGTGACAGAGGCAGCGATTCCTTTTTCTGCATTTCCACCTGTCTGTGCATGCAGCTGTAAGGCCAGGCTGGCTTTCTCTCTGGATCTACAAAGCGCCATAGGAACTTGTTGTTTCAAATAAAACTAAGTCTAACGCCCCAGAGTGTAATAAATTACCCTCAGTGGTTGCCGGAGTCCCTCCCTGCCTCCAGGGTGAAAGAGAGGGCGGAGGTGCCCTTTGCAGTGCAGACACTCAGGAGAGCCCTCTGGGCTCTGATTGGAGCAGCTGTTGTCTGACTCTGCCGGCCCCTGGCGGGTGGGTGTCCTCGCTGTGCCCTCCCAGCTTGGGCAGAGTGTCCAGGCAGTGCTGGCAGAAGCCTCCTCTCACAGCATCACACAGTCATTCCCACTGGGGTCCTGTCACCCCCCTGGGGACCGTGAGGCAGCACTGCATTGTCACACAAACCAAAATCGCTTGCACCCCTCCTCCCAGTTTGGGGAGCTCTGACCCTTCCCTCTTTCTGCTCTGACATCTTCAGCATGTTGACTTTTATCCTTAGCTCTGCCCCCATGGTCACGAGATGGCTGCCACAGCTCCAAGCATCACCTCTCTCCATGACAATGTCCAGAGTCTCTTCTATCTTTCTGTCTTTTATCAGAGAAGAAAATCTTTCCTAGAAGACTTTTGCACACTCCCATTCAAGTCCTAAGGCCCAAGATTGGATCACATGCCCATGCCCTCCCTGCAAGCAAGGACGAGGGGGTGAGTGCTTTGCATTGTCAGTCTCTGTAGGGGAAAAAAGGAGTCGGAATGACTGTTGAGTAGCAACCAAACATCCACTGCCGGTAACGATATTGAGAACAAAAAGTAGTGATAGTGGCTTACATTCATTGAGCTATCGGAACAAGGCAGACGGAGTTGTAAGGGAATAGCATGCATTACTCTGGTTCATCCCAACCACACTACTACAAGACGGGTGTTTTGCAGGCAAGGAAGCCGAGGCTCAGAGAGGTTTAAAATTGTGTGCTACCATCACACAGTCAGAAAGCCCACTCTCGGGCCTTTGGAGACCCAGGTCAGGGAGACAGTCCTTGACCTCAAAAGACCCACAGTTCCAAGGAAGGCCTGTGGGGGGAATGAATCAGTGCAAGATGGTGAGGTAAGTGCTGTATCGATGTATAACAGGGTGTGAGCTAGTAAGAAACCGGCTGGCTCAGCATCCCTTGCCCTTCCCCTCAGCAAGGGAGATGGACATTGTTCTTCCAACGAAAGCTCCCAGGGGCCTCAGGAGGGGGAGAGCTCCCCAAACTGGGAGGAGGGGTGCAAGCGATTTTGGTTTGTGTGACAATGCAGTGCTGCCTCACGGTCCCCAGGGGGGTGACAGGACCCCAGTGGGAATGACTGTGTGATGCTGTGAGAGGAGGCTTCTGCCAGCACTGCCTGGACACTCTGCCCAAGCTGGGAGGGCACAGCGAGGACACCCACCCGCCAGGGGCCGGCAGAGTCAGACAACAGCTGCTCCAATCAGAGCCCAGAGGGCTCTCCTGAGTGTCTGCACTGCATAGGGCACCTCCGCCCTCTCTTTCACCCTGGAGGCAGGGAGGGACTCCGGCAACCACTGAGGGTAATTTATTACACTCTGGGGCGTTAGACTTAGTTTTATTTGAAACAACAAGTTCCTATGGCGCTTTGTAGATCCAGAGAGAAAGCCAGCCTGGCCTTACAGCTGCATGCACAGACAGGTGGAAATGCAGAAAAAGGAATCGCTGCCTCTGTCACAAGCGAAGAAACCCGGGGAAGCCTGCAGAGATGGGGTGCGGCTTAAGCAGGGTACTGAAGGATGAACAGAGCTCACCAGGGGGTGGTGGGATAATACATTTGAGAATGTGATTGGTTGCCTGTAGCTAAGAAGTACCGTCTCCATGCCCCAGTGCTCCCTTTAGCTGCGGTGTTCTCTCCTGGTGTCACGGCGTTTCTGTGAGTCTGTCCACATGTCATCTCCACACTTACACACTTTATAGGATCAGCTCTGGCAGCGTCCCTGAACACACTGGCCTTCTTTTCTAGCCCTCATCCAGTCTCCTCCTCCGCAGCCGCTCCTCTGTGGAACGACTCCTGCGTGGATTTACGGGACTCTCTAAGCACTTCCTTCTCTTACTTTTCATCCTGTCTGCTAAGCAGAATCGCCTCCCAGGTCCTCCCTGTTTCTCCAGCACTCCCCTGTTGCTCAGCTCATTCGTACCCTCGCATTTTCCCGTGGGGTGCATGCCCACATGCAGAGCTTCAGCCTGTGTGCGTACTTAGTCGTGGACATTTCCCCGGACCTACCTCTGCCCAGTCCCTCCTCCCAGGAGGAAGCTGTGGGTCATTGGAGACGCGCAGGCTTTCCGACCCTGTACAAGCAGAGGCATCGTTTGACAGCGTGGTTTTGACCACAGCTCTGCGCTAATAGCCCCTGTCTCTGCCTCTGGCCCTGCCTGTGCTCCTTCGTCCAGTGTTTGACCACCGCACCTTGTGGGCATCTCCCCAGCTCCCTCTCAGACCACTCAGACTCCGAAGGCTGAGACCTCAGTCATCGTTCTCCAACCTGCTTCTCTCTGTGTTCTCAGCTCCAGTCGATGGTGTCTCCATCCAATTAAGCAAATTGGAAACGATGTCGTCATCTTTGACTTCCCTCTGTCTGTTTGTCATTCCTCCTCTTTCCCTTTCGCTCTCACAGAGACAAAGACAGCCACGAGCCACCACGGACTGTCCACTCCACGTCCACATTCATTTTCACATCTGGCCTCTTTCCCACTCCGGCTGCTTCTGCCATGGTCCAGGCCCTCCCCCCCTCCCCCACACTACAGAGACATCCTTCCCTGCGTCCTGCTGCTGGTGGCAGCCTCTGTATAGAGCCCACCCAGCCCCACTGTACCCTTCCTCCCTCCCTCCTCATCCAGGCTGCACGGCCCTGCCTAGGGACTGAGCCTGGTTGACTGAGGCCAGTAACAGCAGTCCTAACCGCCCCCAACAGAGTCTCACTTTCCCCGGCTCCTCTGCAGCCAGGGGTGGCGATGTGATTCAGTTCTAGCCAAGAAGGCCGCAGGGGAAATCTGGAGAGAGACCCATGAGAGAAAGACCTCTGCTCACTTCCTCCACCCCCAGTAACATCATCAAAGTACATAAAACGTTTATGTTTTAGACATTTAAACACTTTAGCTGGCATTTAAGGCCTGTACAACCTAGTTCTCCACTTATTTTTCCCCCAACATTACCCACCTCTCACCACATACCTCCCATGGAGCCTAGGAAGGCCAAGGGCAAGTATGTCCTCCATGGTAGCTGGTCTCCAAAGATGACCCCGAATGAACCCCATCTCCCAGGGTTCACAATCATGTGTAGCAACTCCCCCTGCACCAAATCTGCACTGGGCCTGTGAAACAGTTTGACTCCTAGGATGCAAAGGACAGGATGCTGGGCCAGTCTGGGCCACAGTGACCTAGAAGGTTCTGCGTTTTGAACCCTCAGTCACCAGGTAGGCAATCCATCTGCACTAAGACTACTGTGCGGGGGGGGGGGGGGGGGGGGGGGGGGGGGGGGAGTGTAACCTGACCACAGGAAAGGCCACAAGAACTGAGAGCCTCAGCCAGCACAGAAAACCAAGGCCCCAAACTCGTGACGGAGTTGGAGCCCTCACCCACCTCGCCCCCTGAGCTGACAGCACGTGGAGCAAAGAGAAGCAGGGCAAGTGGGGGTGAAACAGTAACTAAAAATCATCCCTAGGTAAAGCCGGCTACTCTTCTCCTTCCTGTGGATGACTGGACTCTTCTGCATCCACACTTTCTTACGTTGCCCTCTCAGCTTCACCTAGCTTTCCTTCGTACCCAGTTTATCCATCCTGCAAGGCTCTTTCATTTTTTAATTATATTTTATTGAGAACGCTATTACAGTTGTCCCAATGTTTCCCTATTTGCTGACCTCTACCCAGCACTCCCCACTCCCTCAGGCAGTCCCCACACCATTGTTCATGTCCATGGGTCACGCATATAAGTCCTTTGGCTTCTCCGTTTCCTGTACTGTACTTTACATCCCCATGGCTATTCTCTGACTATCTCTCTGTACTTCTTAATCCCCTCACCTCTTCACCCATTCCCCACACCCCCTCCCATCTGTCACCCATCAAAACACTCTCCGTATTCATGATTCTGTCTCTGTTCTTCTTGTTTGCTTAGTTTTTTAGAGTCAGTTGTTCATAGACGTGTATTTATTGCCATTTTATTGTTCATAGTTTTTTATCTTCTTTTTCTTAAATAAATCCCTTTAACATTTCAGATAATAATGGTTTGGTGATGATGAACTCCTTTAGCTTTTTTTTGTCTGGGAAGAACTTTATCTGCCCTTCAATTCTAAATGATAGCTTTGCTGGGTAGAGCAATCTTGACTGTAGGTTCCTGCTTCTCATAACTTTGAATATTTCTTGCCAGTCCCTTCTAGCCTGAAAAGTTTCTTTTGAGAAATCAGCTGATAGTGTCATGGGAACTCCCCTGTAGGTAACCAACTGCTTTTCTCTTGCTGTTTTTAAAATTCTCTCTTTATCTTTAACCTTTGGCATTTTAATTATGATGTGTCTTGGAGTGGCCTCTTTGCATCCATCTTGTTTGGGACTCTCTGTGCTTCCTGGACTTGCATGTCTATTTCCTTCACCAAATTAGGGAAGTTTTCTTTCATTATTTCTTCAAGTAGATTTCCAATTTCTTGCTTTATCTCTTCTCCTTCTGGAGCCCCTATGATGCAAATGTTAAACCTCTTGAAGTTGTTCCAGAGACTGCTTACACTATCCTCACTTTCTTGGATTCTTTTTTCTTCTTGTTGTTCTGATTGGTTATTTTTTGCTTTATGTTCCAAATTGTTGATTTGATTCTGGGCTTTATCCACTCTACTGTTGATTCCCTGTAAATTGTCCTTTGTTTCAACTAGTATACCCTTTACTTCTGACTGGATTTTTTATGCTGTTGAAGTCCTCACTAAGTTCCTTGAGCATCCTTATAACCTGAGTTTTGAACTCTGCATCTGATAGATTGTTTGTCTCCATTTCCTTTAGCTGTTTTTCTGGAGTTTTGATCTGTTCTTTCACATGGGCCATGTTACTTTGTCTCTTCACTTTGGCAGCCTCCCCGTGTTTGTTTCTGTGTATTAGGTAGAGCTGCTATGACCCCATCTTGGTAGCATGGCCTAATGTAGTAGGTGTCCTGTAGGGTCCAGTGGCGGAACCTTCCCTACCACCCAAGCTGGGTACTTGAGGTGCATCCTTTGTATGGGCTGAGTACACCCTCCTCTTGTAGTTGACCTTAATTGCTGTTGGCAGGTCAAAGGGAGGGATTTACCCAGGCCAGTCAGCTTCAAGAACTGACTGTGACCACTGACCACCAACCTCCATCATCAGTGGAGGATCAGCTGTGCAGGGGCAGGGTGGTGGTGTTCCAACTAGGTCTGTAGCTGTCCACTGGGTGCACAGGCTAGAGTTTCCAGGGTGGTGCAGGCCAGGGTCAGCACCCACCTGATCTCTGCCTGGTGCCACCCTGCATGAGCTATAAAACAATCTGAGATGGCTGATGACTTGTGCTGGGCTTGGAGATTGCCAGGCTAAACCAAGCTCTGAACCTAGGCTGGCTACTGCTAGTGCCAGGCCAGGGGCCACTTAGCAAAAGGTTCAGGAGCTGGGGCTCACTGAGGCTGGTTGTTGCTTATTTGAGAGGGTTTAGGAAGTTGTAAAGCATGAGCCAAGTCTTGCCATTCATATGGAAAAAAGAGCTTGGTTGGGCCCATAAATTGGGTTGGAAAGAGTCTCTGGAGATCTCCAGGGCAGGACAAAAAGTGTTAGCCAGGTTGACGGAGTCGCAGATATGGCACCAGCCCGCCAGCTGTCTGGCTCTTTATGGGAAAAGGGAAAATGGCCTCTGCCTGCCTTTCTTTCTCCCAGCTCTTGCCTTGAGGCCAGACATTTCGGTTTCTCCCTGTATGCCAGTGGTGCCTTTCAAGGTCCTACCCCTGTGGTGGAGCTCAGAGGGAGTGAATCTGAGTAGGTGAGTCCATGTGTGGGTTCTTTTTAAAAAAAATATATTTATTGATTATGCAATTACAGTTGTCCCATTTCCCCCACCACTCCACTCCATCCTGTCCACCCCCTCCCTCCCACATTCCCCCCCTATAGTTCATGTCCATGGGTCATACTTATAAGTTCTTTGGCTTCTACATTTCCTATACCATTATTACCCTCCCCCTGTCTATTTTCCACCTATCATCTATGCTACTTATTCTCTGTACCTTCCCCCCCCTCCCCCTCCCACTCCCCTATTGACAACCCTCCATGTGATCTCCATCTCTATGGTTCTGTTCCTGTTCTAGTTGTTTGCCTAGTTTGCTCTTGTTTTTGTTTTAGGTGTGGTTGTTAATAACTGTGAGTTTGCTGTCATTTTTACTGTTCCTATTTTTTATCTTCTTTTTCTTAGATAACTCCCTTTAACATTTCATATAATAAGGGCTTGGTGATGATGAACTTCTTTAACTTGACCTTATCTGAGAAGTACTTTATCTTCCCTTCCATTCTAAATGATAGCTTTGCTGGATAGAGCAATCTTGGATGTAGGGTCCTTGCCTTTCCTGACTTGGAATACTTCTTTCCAGCCCCTTCTTGCCTGGAAGGTCTCTTTGGAGAAATCAGCTGACAGTCTTATGGGAACTCCTTTGTAGGTAACTGTCTCCTTTTCTCTTGCTGCTTCTAAGACTCTCTCCTTATTTTTAATCTTGGGTAATGTAATTATGATGTGCCTTGGTGTGTCGCTCCTTGGGTCCAGCTTCTTTGGGACTCTCTGAGCTTCCTGGACTTCCTGGAAGTCGATTTCCTTTGCCAGACTGGGGAAGTTCTCCTTCATTATTTGTTCAAATAAGTTTTCGATTTTTTGTTCTTCCTCTTCTCCTTCTGGCACCCCTATAATTCGGATGTTGGAACGTTTCAAGATGTCCTGGAGGTTCCTAAGCCTCTCCTCATTTTTCTGAATTCTTGTTTCTTCATTCTTTTCTGGTTGGATGTTTCTTTCTTCCTTCTGGTCCACACCACTGATTTGAGTCCCAGTTTCCTTCGCATCACTATTGGTTCCCTGTACATTTTCCTTTGTTTCTCTTAGCATAGGCTTCATTTTTTCATCTGGTTTTTGAACTAATTCAACCAATTCTGTGAGCGTCTTGATAACCAGTGTTTTGAACTGTGCATCCGATAGGTTGGCTATCTCTTCCTCGCTTACTTGTATTTTTTCTGGAGCTTTGAAGTGTTCTGTCATTTGGGCCTTTTTTTTTTTTTTTTGTCTTGGCGCATCTGTTACTTTAAGGGGCGGAGCCTTAGGTGTTCACCAGGGCGGGGTAACGCTGGTCACTGCGCTGTGATGCTGTATATGTGTGTGGGGGGAGGTCCGATAGGGAACAATGGCGCTTTCTCCACTCTCTGCCAGATTTCAGTCACTCCCTCCACCACCCACAATCAAACTGGGCCCCTCTGGTGCTGGTTCCCGAGTGGGTGGGCTTGTGCATGCCCCAGACCCCTGTGGATCTCTCCAACGACCTCTCCTGTGAGGCTGGGAGTCTCTCTTGCTGCCGCCCCAACCCCTACGGGCGTTTTCAATCAGAGGTTTGAGGCTTTATTTCCCCCGCACTGGAGCCCTGGGTTGCGGGGTCTGCTTCGCTCCCCGCCATTTGTCCAGTTTATCTGTGCGCCAATGTGGGGTCGCGGGGTGCTACCCGCCACTCTGCCTGCCCCGTTCTCCGGCACTCTGAGTCTGGCCCTCTCGGTTTATCTGTGCGAATGTGGGGCCACAGGGTCTGCTAGTGGTCGGACTGCCTGCCCCGTTCACCCCACACTCCGCCAGTGTTGGTCCCGCTACGGCAACAGGAGTCCTCTCCACCCTGGCTGCCCGTCTCCGCCCCTCCTACCAGTCTGGATGAATGTTTATTTTTTATTTCCTTGGTGTCGGACTTCCTTGCTGTTGGATTTTCTGTCAGTTCTGGTTGTGCGAGGAGGCGCAGTGTGTCTACCTACGCCGCCATCTTGGTTCTCTCCATGTGTGGGTTCTGTAAGAGGAACTGCTTGGGACCCCAGAACTTTCTTCCACTGACTCAATCCCCACTGGTTTTTGCAGCCAGAAGTTGTGGGACCTTATCTTCCTGGCACTGGAACCCTGGGCTGGGGGCCTGGTGCGAGCCTCCTCCTCCTGAGATATCCCTCCTGAGTTTTTATCCACCACATGTGGATGTGGGACCAGCCAGTTCCATGTCTTTGCCCCTCCTACCAGTCTGGATGGATGTAGTTTCTTTAATTCTATAGTTGTCAGACTTCCATTCAACTTGGTATTTGACAGTTCTGAGTGATGGTTTTTCTATAGTTTAGTTGTCGTTTTAATGTGTTGTGTGAGGAGGCGAGCCATGTTTGCCTGTGCCACCATCTTGACTGGAAGTCCTCAAGGCTCTTTTTGAATGCCACCTGTTCTATAAAACCTTCTCAGTGTCAACTCTGAACACTTGGGTATTTTGACCGGCTCTAGAGTAGGCATGTGTTTTTGCCCACCAGTAGCAGCATACCAGTTTTGTTTGGATAAATGATCGTCCCCCTTTCTGGTGGAACTGTCCATCAGGTAACTTACCTCTGTCCTGGGTGGGACAAAAACCTGAGGGGGCAATCTGCTTCTCTCTCCCCTCAGGAAAGATCCTGAGATGGGTGACAGAGAACTGCTAATGGACGACAGCCTGAGGGGAGCTCCTGCTGACCAGGTCTCCCATGCTGCTCTGATCCCAGTTCAGGGCAAGACTGACTCTTTGCCTTCTCCTTCGATTCTCTGAACCCCCCTGGAACAGAGATAGTATGTTCACCAATTATTCCATTTGTCCCCTTCCATTTCCCAGCCACCTGCAATTAGGGTAGACCATGCGATTCATTTTGACCAATGACATTAGAGTAGAAATAACACAAATAACTTTCAGGCTGAGGCAATAAAAATTCCCCATGCAAATCTTCATCTCTAGAGACCCCTGCATGGTCATCAATGAGGCTTCAGGTTTCAGGTTTTCAGGTGATGTGGCCACAAAATCGTGGATCCTCCGTAGGCTGAGTCCCTGAGTGAGTGCAGAGTGGGGCCTCTGCAGACCCACCTGTGATATGTATGTAGCATGACCCAGAAATAATGACATGGGGATGTTTATTACAGCACCGTAACCTGTCCTGTCCTGAATAACACATACTCAATACTCTTTCAATGAACTTTTTTTTTTTAAATTACCCAGTGTTAGTTTTTTGCACCTAAAATTGTTTAACTGATCAACTCTAACAGCACTTAGCCATTTCTTCTTATTGCACTGACTAACGTGTGTCTCTCTTATTTTTCATTAGCAGCTGAGAGACACCTGACTATTGGGACAATTAAGATTCATCTTTTCATCCTAACACATTATAAGACTCTTGATAATTATTTGTTAGAATGAATGCAAAAATGGAAGGGAAAAAATTTTTGATGAGTCAACTAGATACTTTCTTTTCAACCTTGGTTTCCAAATCCATTTTCAAGTAAGCATTGATTAAAAGAGATCCTAAAATATGATTGTACCTCTGCTTTTATGATGATGGTGGCATGTATTTATTTTCAATCATAGTATAACCAGTTGTCATAACTTCAAAAAACTTTATTAAATTCCAAAGAGTAAAATACTTCTGAAACATTGAGCACCAGCAAATTCAGTGAGCACTTTATTCATGACTGACACTCATGCAGAGTGCTTAGTTTTTCATCTTCTCGTCCCACCCCGCCCCTCCTCCCAATCCAGACATTTAACATCATACTGTAGACTTCTTCAGGATAGCAAAGTAGGTCAATGCTGTGCTTGCCTCCTCCCATGACTAAATTATGGGGTAAGTATCATTGAAAACCAACAGAAGACTAGCTGAATAGAAGTCCTATAACTAAGAATATAAGGAAGAAGACAGGTCAAGTCTGGTAGGAGGGGCAGAGATGCAGAAGGGGCAGGTCCCACATCCATGGTGTGACAGTTAAGAATGGGGAGGGATATCTCAGCTGAGGAGGTCCATTTTGAGAAGTAAAGGGTCCCAGTGCCATAACCAATTCCCAGCCCACAGCACCAGTGCCGGTAAGAGGAATCCCCATAACATCTGGCTGTGAAAACCAGTGAGGGTTGCTTCCGAAAGAAATGAAGGGCTGCTGGAGTTGAACAGGTAGGAGGGGGTGCACAGGGCAGAGGGGAATAAAGGGGGGGACGTAATAGCATAATCAATAAAATATATTAAAAAAAGAAAGTCAAAAATGAAAAATACTATAACTGAAATAAAGAATACATTAGAGAGAAGCAACAGGTTATATAAAGCAGAGGATCCACTCAGTAATTTTGAAGAGAAGGTACCAAAAAATACCCAATCAGAACAGCAAAATGGGGGGAAATCCCCCCAAATGAGGTCAGTTTAAGGGGCCTATGGGACAGATTCAGCGTAACAACATTCACATCCAGAAAGGATAGAGAAAGTAAAAAATGGGAAACCTGTTCAAAGAAATGATGACTGAAAACTTTTCTATCCTGACAAAAAAAGCAAAATCGACTTACAAGTCGAGAAAGTGCAGAGAATATCAAATAAGCTGAATCCAAAGAGGCCAACACCAAGATACATCATAAGTAAAATGCGAAATGTTAAACACAGCCCTGACTGCTGTGGTGCAGTTGATTGGTCATTGTCCCACAAAGTGAAATGTCGACAGTTCAGTTCCTGTTTAGGTCACAAGCTTGGGTTGCAGGTTTGGTCCCCAGCTCGATCGCACTTGAGAGGCAACCAATCCATGTTCCTCTCTTGCATCAATGTTTCTCTCCCTCTCCTTCTCCCTCCCTTCCCTTCACTCTCTTAAAAAAAAAAAAATGTTAAAGGCAAAGAGAAAATCTTAAAAGCAGCAAGAGAAGCCCTGTCTGGTGTGGCTCAGTGGATTGAGTGCCAGCCTGAGAACCAAAAGGTCATCGGTTCAATTCCCAATCTAGGGCACATGACTAGGTTGTGGGCCAGGTCCCCAGTAGGGCATATGTGAGAGACAACCACACATTGATGTTTCTCTCCCTTTCTTTTTCTCTCCCTTCCCCGCTCTATAAATAAATAAAATATATATATTTTAAAGTAGCAGGAGAAAAGCAGTTAGTTACCTACAAGAGAGTCTCCATAAGGCTGTCAGTTAATATCTCAACAAAAGCTTTGCTGGCCAGAAGGGATTGGCAAAAAAATATTCAAAGTAATGAAAAGCATGGACCTATAACCAAGATTACTCTACCCAGCAAAGCTATTATTTAGAATCGAAAGACAGATAAAGAACTTCCTAGACAAGAAAAAGCTAAAGGATTTCATCACCACCAAACCATATTACATGAAATGCTAAATGGTATTTAAGAAGAAAAAAAAGAAGAGCAAAAATATGAACAACAAAATGGCGGTAAATACGTATCAACCAACAACTGAATCTAAAGAAAAAATTAATGAATAAGCGAACAGAAACAGACTCATAGGTACAGACAACATTTTGACAGTTGCCAGAGGGGAGGGGTTTGGGGGGTGGGTGAAAAAGGTGAAGAGATTAAGAAGTACAAATTGGTTATTACAAAATAGTCATGAGGATATAAAGTACAACATAGGGGATATAGCCAATAACTTTATAATAATTATGTATGGTGTCATATGGGTACTAATTATCAGGATGATGTCTAATCACTGGGGTATACACCAGAAACTGATATAATATTGTACATCAACTGTAATTGAAAAATAAAAAAAAAATTTTAAATAAAAACAAAAATAATAAAAATAAAATCTGTTTTGTCTGATGTAAGTATTGCTACCCCAGCTTTTTTTGTTCGCATTTGCATGAAATATGTTTTTCTTCCATTTACTTTCATTCTGTGTATATCTTTCAACCTGAAGTAGTTTCTTGTAGGCAGTATGTATGGGTGTTGTTTTCTTATCCATTCAGCCACCCTATGTCTTTGGATTGGAGCATTTAATCCATTTACATTTAAAGAAATTGATAGGTGTGTAGTTATTCACATTTTATTATACATATATTTTTTAAAGATTTTATTTGTTTAGTTTTAGAGAGAGGGGAAGGAAGGGAGAAAAAGAGGAAGAGAATTATCAATGTGTGGTTGCCTCTTGTACACCCTGCCACCCGCACTGGGGACCTGGCCTTCGACCCAGGCATGTGCCCTGACTGGGAATCAAACCAGCGACCCTTTGGTGCACAGGCTGGTGCTCAATCCACTGAGCCACACCAGCCAGTGCTATTATTCATATTCATATTTTTTAATCTCTTTTTCCCACTTCTCTTAAAGAAGACCCTCTAACATTTCTTGTAATACTGGTTTGATGGTGAAGAACTCCTTTAGCTTTTTCTTATCTGGGAATCTCTTCATCTATCCCTCAGTTCTAAATGATAGCTTTGCTGGATATACGTCCTTGCCTTTCATCACATTAAATATTTCATGCCAATCCCTTCTGGCCTGCAAAGTTTCTGTTGAGAAATCAGCTGACAGTCTTATGAGAGCTCCCTTGTAGGTAACTAACTGCTTTTCTATTGCTGGTTTTAAGATTCTCTCTTTTTCTTTAATCTTTGGCATTTTAATCATGATGTGTGTTTGGTGTGGGCCTCTTTTGGTTCATCTTGTTTGGGACACTCTGCACTTCCTGGACATATATGTCTGTTTCCTTCACCAAGTTAAGGAAGTTTTCCATCATTATATTTTCAAATAGGTTTTCAATTTCTTGCTCTCTCTCTTCTCCTTCTGGTACTCACATGATACAAATATTGGTACACTTGAAGTTCTCCCAGAGACTCCTTAAACTATTCTTCTTTTTTAAAATTCTTGTTCCTTTTTGCTATTCTGATTGGGTGCCTGCAGAGACAACCAATTGATGTTTCTCTCTCACATCAATGTTTCTTTCCCTCTCTCTCTCCCTCCCTTCTCCTCTCTCTGAAATCAATAAGCATGTCCTCAGGTGAAAGTTTGGGAAAAAACTCATAGCCAACATCCTGCTTAAAACTGAAGACTAAAAGATTTACTCCTGAAATCAGGAACAAGGCCAGGATGCCGTCTGTCACCACTATTACTCCGTATTATACTGGAAATTCTACCAGGAGCAACGAGGAAAGAAATAAAAGGCGTGTGAAAGGAGAAATAAAACAATGTCTATTCACACAGACAATATATCACATCATATCCCTAAAGAATCAACAAAAAATATCAGAGCTAGTAAACTAATTGAACAAAGTTACAGGGCCTAATAGCAATACACAAAAATCTGTTTTATTTGTATATGCTACCAATGAACAATCTGAAAAGGAATTTAAGAAAACAATTCCATTTTAAATAATGCCAACAGTCATAAAATAGATAGTAATAAAACAAAAAAATAAAATAGACTTAACCAGAATAATATTGAACGGAAACTGTACCTGAAAAATTAAAAAAGACTAGATTTAACCAAAGTGCAAGACTTATAACCTGAAAATTACAAAGCACTATGACATAAATTAAGGAAAGCCTAAACACATGCGAAGACACCCCATGGTTGTGGAAAGACTTAACAGTGTTAGGATGGCAATGGTACATAAGGCAGTCTACAGATTCAACGTGATTCCTATGAAAATCCCCCTTTGAGAAGAAATGCATGAGCAGATCTTGACATTCACATGAAACTTCAAGAAACCAAGAATAGCCAAAACAATTTTGAGAAAGAAAATTCAAGTTGGAGGCTCACATTTCCCAATTTCAAATCTTACTACAAAGCAAAAGTAAATAAAACTTCACAATATCCAGGCGTGTACCACTTAATAATGGGGGTAAGTTCTGAGAAACGCATCAGGTGATCTCGCCATTGCACGAACACCACCCCTGCACCGGCCCAAACCTAGGTGGCCCAGCCTGCTGCAGCCGAGGCTCTGTGGTGGAACCCGCTGCTCCTAGGCTATGACCTGGGCGGTGTGTTACAGTACAAAGCAACAAGGGATTAAATGAAGCACAACAGAAAATGATACACGAAGAGACACAGCAAATGGAGACACATCAGATGGAAAACGGCGTACTGTTTTACAGCCCACATTTTTATAACTAGAAAGCAATACACTCTAAAGTAATAAAATTATAGTATAGTAAATACATTAGCCAGCAACGTGATTATTTATCATTATCACGTGTTATGTACCATACGTAATCGTGCCCATCGCCCTTTTACATGACCGTCAGCGCTGTGGGTTATTTCCACCCGCATCCCCACAGACGTGAGTGATGCA
Organism: Desmodus rotundus; assembly: GCF_022682495.2. Classification (NCBI taxonomy): domain Eukaryota; kingdom Metazoa; phylum Chordata; class Mammalia; order Chiroptera; family Phyllostomidae; genus Desmodus; species Desmodus rotundus. The sequence goes on from NC_071387.1 coordinate 97,597,093, forward strand.
ACGTCTCCTACAGGGCAATAGGGCTTCTCAGCCCCAGGGCGACCTTGTGGGGCCACCATCACAGGCGCAGGCTGTCGTTCACTGACGTGTCATTATGTGGCACAGGGCACAAATCAAGGACTGCACAGACAGCCCAGAAATAAACCCATCGGCTGTGGTCACGTGGTGTCTGTCAAAGGCAAACGACATTAAAGTGGGTAAAGAAGGGTCTTTCGGCAAAGGGTGCTAGGTGACTGACCCCGTGCTGAGGAGTGAAACTGGACCCTTACCTCACAACACACACAAAAATTAACTCTAAATAGGACGGCTCCCCCGGCTCCCCGCCCCGGTGGCTGGCTGGCTGGCCGGTGCGAGGGCGGGGGGGCCGCCGATCCCGGACACCCGCGGAGGGAGGCGGAGGCCGCGGAGGGATCCGGAGGGGCCGAGGAGGGAGGCGGAGGGACCCGGGAAGCCTGTTCGTCCAGCCACGGACAGATTTTGCCAAGAGTGAAAGGAGGTTTGTCCAGTCCTGGATCAGTTGCTTGTCATGTAGCCAGGACTGGAGCAACGATGACTCAGGGGTTCCAATTTAAAGGCTATTTTACTTTCAAACTGGAGAAAGTGGTGGGTGATTTCAGAACTTCAGCTCCCAAACCAAGAGGGGCAGCTAACCCTAATGCCGAATACATTCCCTTTGACGAAACGAAGGAAAGAATCCTGGAAATTGTCGCTGGATTTAATGGTATCCCTTTTACTATTCAGCGACTGTGTGAATTGCTAACGGATCCAAGGAGAAATTATACAGGAACAGGCAAATTTTTCAGACAGGTAGAGAAGAATGTGATGGTGGTTAGCTGTGTATATCCTTCCTCAGAAAAAAAAAAAAATAAAAAAAAATAAAATAAAACCAATTCCAATAGTTTAAATTGAATGAATGGTGTTACGTTTCCTGGAAATTCATCAAGTTACAGTGAAAGGTCTAATATAAACGGGCCGGGCGCACCCCGGCCACTTAGTGACCGAAGGTTTCTTCGTCGGTTCGCACGACAGCACATGGCTTGCCTGAGGGCACAGGCGGCAGAGAGGCAAACTCACAGCAAAGTGAGCACAAAAATCACAGCGACTCTCTGACATCTGGGTCAGCAGGCTCCTCAGTGAGCCCCACAAAAAGCAAACATCCCGGTCAACGTGCTGTGCAAGCTGAAGGGCATGAGGTAGAAAGACTTCGATTAGACAAAGGAAGTGAAGTCAAAGAGACAGCCAGTCACACATCTTCCAGTGAAATTTCTTCACTCGTGGTAGAAGCAGGAGAAGCATCATCTTCACCTCAGGATGAAGACAGAGAAAGTAGTTGTACCAGGCAACACTGTATAAAAGAGAGTGAACAAGAGTCTGTTATGACATCAAGAGAAATGATCCCAGAAAGAAAACACCAAGAAAAAGAATCCGATGATGCCTTAACTGTGAATGAAGAGACTTCTGAGGAAGATAATCAAACGGAGGAATCTGATCTGACTCAAGCGGAGAAAGATTCACATTCTGAACATAGTGAAAATACAAGCCCTGAAAGTAGTGGCTCTTATTGCCATGAAACAGAAGAATTACTAGGATCAAGTTCCAGTAAAAGTGAAGAAATTCTCTCAGAATCATCCATGGAAAACGATGACAAAGCCTCAGAAGTCACGGAAGAACCAATGGAACAAGACTAACTGTTTAGAAACATCTAGATACAGTATTTTACATACCATTCTGGTTGTACACTGTATAAAACTTTCATGTAATAAAGTGGACCTCTAGTTTTAAAAAAGAAGCAGGTTGTAAAATAAAGTATTTTGTGGAGTAAATCCTGAAAGAGTTGTACATATAAGAAATGTGACTCTCAGCTCCTTGGGTCCTGCTTACCACTGACTTTTTTTGGTTTGGTCAAATCAGTGGTTTGTATATAGATTTTTTTTTTAATTTAGAATTAAAGTTTTTAAACTGGAAAGTAATTATAATTTTGAAAACCTTTTGGAGATTATTTAGTTTATACATACACAGGAAAGTTTTTTGTCTTGTCTGTTTCTGACAGCTCCAGCAGTTTTCATATTTTGGTCATAGTTGCAACAGTTTAACATGTGAATTGTAGGGCTTCATGCTTATTTCCAGATTTATTGTTTGATTGTGTATAATGAAATTTTAAGTCATCTATACTTAAGTCATATATATACACACACACATATATTCTAATGGGGGAAAATGTTATATTTTTGTTTCTATAAGAGATGAATAAATACAGTAGATACTTTTTCTATTGGTAATAATTGAGTTCACTCTTTCAGAAGATGGTTTCTTTCTCTTCTGTGTAATTCAAATATAATCTGACCCTTGAGAAACCCTGGAAATCTTAAGTCTGTTGAAATACCCAAGTAAACACATTCCAAGAGATCTGTTCACACTAAAAATGTTTCATATACTTCTGAGGTGCCTGAGAAAAAGACTTCATTATTTATGAGAACATGTGCTTTATCTTGGAAATTGTGTTCAAATGTTAGCTTACTATTTTGTAAAATAAATACTTAAAAAGCTGACAGGAAAACATCTCAGAAGAACCGGCAGGTTCCTTAAAGTTTGGCTTGTTTTTTTGAACATTGTGAATATTACACATTCTTTTAAATTATTCTAGAGTATGAAAATGTCAGTGATATGAAACACCACTGTACTGGAAGAACTAATATATTACTTTAGTAATGTACTGGAGCTAAATGACTAAAGCTGTAGGGGGTGCATAGAAACCACCACAATTTGTATGACATTTTCAAGTGAATTGAGTATTTTTATGATGTTTTTTCTTATAATATATTTATTGATTATGCTATTACAGTTGTCCCATTTCCCGCCCCCCTCACTCCACTCCATCCTGCCCACTCCCTCCCTCCCACATTCCCCCCCTATAGTTCATGTCCATGGGTCATACTTATCAGTTCTTTGGCTTCTACGTTTCCTACACTATTCTTACCCTCCCCCTGTCTATTTTCCACCTATCATCTATGCTACTTATTCTCTGTACCTTTCCCCCCCTCTCCCCCTCCCAATCCCCTACTGACAACCCTCATGTGATCTCCATCTCTATGGTTCTGTTCCTGTTCTAGTTGTTTGCTTAGTTTGCTCTTGTTTTTGTTTTAGGTGTGGTCATTAATAACTCTTGAGTTTGCTGTCATTTTTACTGTTCCTATTTTTTATCTTCTTTTTCTTAGATAAATCCCTTTAACATTTCATATAATAAGGACTTGGTGGTGCTGAACTTCTTTAACTTGACCTTATCTGAGAAGCACTTTATCTGCCCTTCCATTCTAAATGATAGCTTTGCTGGATACAGTAATCTTGGATGTAGGCCCTTGCCTTTCATGACTTGGAATACTTCTTTCCAGCCCCTTCTTGCCTGGAAGGTCTCTTTGGAGAAATCAGCTGACAGTCTTATGGGAAGTCCTTTGTAGGTAACTGTCTCCTTTTCTCTTGCTGCTTCTAAGACTCTCTCCTTATTTTTAATCTTGGGTAATGTGATTATGATGTGCCTTGGTGTGTTCCTCCTTGGGTCCAGCTTCTTTGGGACTCTCTGGGCTTCCTGGACTTCCTGGAAGTCGATTTCCTTTGCCAGACTGGGGAAGTTCTCCTTCATTATTTGTTCAAATAAGTTTTCGATTTTTTGTTCTTCCTCTTCTCCTTCTGGCACCCCTATAATTCGGATGTTGGAACGTTTCAAGATGTCCTGGAGGTTCCTAAGCCTCTCCTCATTTTTCCGAATTCTTGTTTCTTTATTCTTTTCTGGTTGGATGTTTCTTTCTTCCTTCTGGTCCACACCACTGATTTGAGTCCCAGTTTCCTTCCCATCACTATTGGTTCCCTGTACACTTTCCTTTGTTTCTCTTAGCATAGGCTTCATTTTTTCATCTGGTTTTCGAACAAATTCAGCCAATTCTGTGAGCGTCTTGATAACCAGTGTTTTGAACTGTGCATCCGATAGGTTGGCTATCTCTTCCTCGCTTAGTTGTATTTTTTCTGGAGCTTTGAAGTGTTCTGTCATTTGGGCCATTTTTTTTTTGTTTGTTTGTCTTGGCGCGCCTGTTACTTTAAGGGGCAGAGCCTTAGGTGTTCACTGGGGTGGGGTAACGCTGGTCGCTGCGCTGTGACGCTGTACGTGGGGGAGGGGCCGAGAGGGAGCAATGGCACCTGCTCCACTTTCCACGGATTTTGGTCACTCCCTCTGCTACCCACAATCAAACTGGGCCCCTCTGGTGCTGGTTCCCGAGTGGGTGGGCTTGTGCACACTCTAGGCCCCTGTGGGTCTCTCCAACGACCTCTCCTGTGAGGCTGGGAGTCTCTCCTGCTGCTGCCCCAACCCCCACGGGCATTTTCAATCAGAGGTTTGAGGCTTTATTTCCCCGAGCTGGAGCCCTGGGTTATGCGGTCTCTGCTTCGCTCCCCGCCGTTCGTCGTGGTTTATCTGTGCGGGAATGTGGGGCCGCAGGGTCTGTTAGTGGTCAGACTGCCTGCCCCCTTCGTCCCACACTCTGCCAGTCTCGGTCCCGCCAGGGCAACGCGAGTCCTCTCCACCCCGGCTGCCCATCTCCGCCCCTCCTACCAGTCTGGATGAATGTTTATTTTTTATTTCCTTGGTGTCGGACTTCCTTGCCGTTCGATTTTCTGTCAGTTCTGGTTGTGCGAGGAGGCGCAGTGTGTCTACCTACGCCGCCATCTTGGTTCTCTGTGAATTAAGTATTTTTAAACATGCTTCTTCCACAGCCGGTGTTATAGTTTTCAGACCAACACAAAACATAATGATTACTTTAAACTCAATATTTTCAAATTCACATATATAGTGTCATGCAAGCTTTAATTTCTCTGGCACAATTACTGGCTGCCAAATTTATACCTGTTTCTTCAGCTGTACCTTTTGATATTTAGTTTTTAAATTTCTGTAAAGTAGATTTTGTAGAATGTAATGTGTTCACTGCCTTTGTGACGCAGTGTTTAAATGTATAATTTCTGCATGTAAACTGAATGCTTGGGCTTTCAATACGGTATTCATATAAAGCAATAAATACTAATGCTATGAAATATTTGAGTACATTTTTATCAAAATATGAAATAATCCCTTTTTTAGTTTCAGATACCTGAAGTACACAGATGAACTTGTAAAACTGATACAAACAATTTCTAATACTGTATCATACGCTTTTGGGTGATTTGGGTGGCAACCACAATTTTGCATTTTGACTACTTAAATTGCTGTGACTAAAAACAGCACAATGGTTCGGCTCCATGTATGTTTGTAGAGTAACACCGCTGGCTGACTTGGCTGTCACCTTCGCAGCAGCGAGGCGATGTGTTTGTGAACATGTCCAACCGTTACTGTAAAAACTACTCATTTACTGTAATCGGAGGGAGAAATAGCTCTCACAAATTTTTTTAAAGTTTTTACAGAAATGTTAAAATGAAGCAAATTTTAAATGTGACATTCATCTTTAGTGACCTGTTAACCTTATTTGTTGGGGGATATTTTGCCCATGAGAACAGATTATAGACATTTTAAGTTAAGAAATCTTGAGATTTTCTTTAGAATATTTATGAATTAATGTCAATAAACATGTTCTTTAAGATCCTGTGACCTTTTGATAATTTATTTTAATTGTGCCATGGACCGTTGTAAACAAATAGATTTACTCTTGTTGCTTATAAATTGAAGTATTAGCATCATGACTTTCAGATCGGCGGTTTTGTTTATAAACTTGCAGCTGTTATTTTTGCGAGGGCCAGTGTGTATCTTTCTTAAATAAAGTACAGTAATGATGAGTGTACCTAACTCTATGAGAGATCTGCATTTTGACTTATAGTTTAATTTAATATTTATTAGGTATTCCTATGTTGATCATCGATGAAACTTGTTGCTTTTTATATAGATAATTGTAGGATGCTCACAGAATACATTTAGGATAGACGGAATACTTCTGTACTTAAGTTGGGAAACCTTGTTCAGCTGGTTTAAGATACCGATGCCCGTTTGGAAGTAAATTTCCGCAAGTACGTATAGGTGCACTTACACAGACTTCCTGAAAACGTTCTAATAGTAACTGATTCAGATGTGAATTTTTAAAAGACTAATTTTAGGCACATTTTCTTAACACACCACAAGCAAAGTCATATTAAAAGATCTAAAGAATGTCAACGATTCATTTTAAGCTCAGTGATTAAAATTTTCTTTTCTGTCCTGGAGCAGATTGTTTACCTGTGAGACTCTAGACTCTGAACCCAACATGTAAAAAGAATCTGAAACTCTTGCTGGTCAAAAAAGTGAGAATATATGCATAATACATCTTTAGTACTTTTCTTATTTAAAAAGTAAAAACATTAAATTACTACATTTTTTTAAATGTAGCTTTTCAGTTTTGAAAATGTAGCAGAACAGAAATTAGTGGAACATGTCATATTTTAAATGTTAATTATTAGATAAATTTAATCTGGTTGGGACTGATGGTAACCACACCTGTCAGAGGTGTGGACTGAACAGTGGAGTTGCCTGTGAGGGAGCTACGGCCCTTTGGCTTGGAGAGGCATCCGTGCGCTCCTGACCCGGACAATGCGGCTCTGTTAAAACACTGAGGCTTAGAATACTTTGAGGGTGTAGATAGGCATGTATTTACGCATTTCTAGATTTGTAAAATCAGCAATTTTTTAAATAATGTAATATACTGGTTTACTTGTAAAGGTACTTGGGCAGAGTGTAAAGCTGCTACATGTTTGATTATGGGAAATGTAACTTGTGGAAAGGATGAAAATGCAACTTGTAGAAGCAAAGGAAATAAAAATTGGGGTAGTGTTTCAAATTGTCTTCTGAACAGAACTTTCATAAATATATGGATTTTGATCAAATGACACCCAGTTATCTCTTGAGAGTTGTGCTAATCATAAAATGGATAAGTGCAAAAACACCTTGTACTTTCACATGTAATTATAATTACATTTATTGGATTATTGGCCTAATAGGAATCCTAAGATGTATTGGTCAGAATACATATGGTATTTTACATGAAAAAAACAGTACGCTTTCATAATTTTATTTCAAGTTGGAGTCTAGACTACTTTGCCAAATGTATTATTTTCATAATGCAATAAAATATAAATTAGAAAAAAATTAACTCAGATAAAAGGTTTAAATGTAGGAGGTAAAATTATAAACTCTTAAAGAAAACATAGGGACAAATCTTCAAGACCTTTGATTTGGCAATGGTCCTTTAGATCTGACACCAAACACCAACCAACGCAAGAAAAAATAAATAAATGGGTGTACAGATATAGATGTGAACAAAACCATCTCCTCTCGTGCTGTGAGCTTTGACCAACCTCACTGTCCTTAGTGAGCATAGCAAAGCTTTCTAGTTCATGATCCTCTGTGTTCCTAAAAATGTAGCCATAAATATTTTTGTTAGTAACAGCCAGAATGGCATGGCAGCTGAGAAAAATACCACACTGCTAATAGTATTGATTATAAACAATTATCTACCACAAGGTAACCAAGAGGTACGGCCCCTAGCACTACTGTATTCTTTGTCCCTTTGTCCTGTCAGTCATTAGTACTCAAGTGACACTGTTTAAAAAGTACTATGAAAGGTCTGTTAGCAAAGAATATTCTGTGTAGAATTGCTGGTTGTCTGTTCCATTCCAAACCAATCTTCCCATAAGTAATTACCCTATAATAAGTTGCTATATTCGAGGACTTCCAGCCAAGATGAAGGCAAAGGTAGACTTCTTTGTCTCCTTGCACAACCATAAGAAGGATAACAACCAATCTAAAAACAAAACACAACCAGAACTGCCAGAGAATTGAACTGTATGGAAGTCCAAGAACCAAGGATTTAAAGAAGAAACATTCTTCCAGACGGGTAGGAGGGGTGGAGAGGACACAGTGTACTGCGGCAAGGCAGCGGCCACTGTGGCCAGTGGAACTGGCGGTCACACACTCACAGGCAGTGGATAAAAACCGAGAGGGAAAACTGGGGAGTGAGTGATCCCAGTCCCAGGCCAGACCACACAGCCCAGGATTCCAGTGCCAGAAAAATAAAGCCTCATAACCTCTGGCTGTAAAAAACCAGTGGAGGTTGGAATGGCATAAGAAACTGCTGGTCTCTCAGAAGAGTCTGTTTAAAGGGCCACACAATCCTAGAGCATATGCAAACCCACCCACTCTAGGAATCAGCACCAAACCAGCAGCTAGAAGGGTGCCAGTTGCTTACAGGAAGTGGCAGAAGTGACTGGAAATGGGGTGAGAGCCAAGTAAGTGGCGTTGTTCCCTCCTTGACCCCTCCCACACACACAGCACCACAAAGCGACGAAGCAGGCTGCACCGCCCTGGCAAATACCTAAGGCTCCTCCCCTTACAATGCAACAGGTGCACTGACATGGGGAGTCAAAGCAGCTCTACCTAATACACAGAAGCAAACACAGGGAGGCCACCAAATTGAGAAGACAAAGAAATATGGCCTAAGTGAAAGAACAGATGAAAACTCCAGAAAAAGAACTAAGCGACACGGAGATAGCCAACCTATAAGGTGCAGAGTTTAAGACACTGGTGATCGGGATGCTCAGAGAAAAGATTTAGTACAGCCACAAGATAAAGGAAAAAATGAAGTCTATACAAAGTGAAATAAAGAAAAACATACAGGGAACCAACAGTGAAGGGAAGGAAGCTGGGATTCAAATCAATGATCTAAAGAAATAAACATTCACCCAGAACAGAAAAAAGAAACAAGAATTCAAAAAAATGAGGAGAGGCTTAGGAACCTCTGGGACAATGAAATGTACCAACATCTGAATCATTGGGGTGCCAGAAAGAGGAGGAAGAGCAGGAAATTGAAAACTTATTTGGAAGAATAATGAAAGAAAATTTCCCCAATTTGTCAAAGGAAATAGACATACACGTGCAGGAAGCTCAGAAAACCCCAAACAAGTTGGGCCCAAAGTGGGCCACACCAAGACATCCTAATGAAAATGCCAAAAGTTAGGTAAGATGGTGGAGGAGCGAATGGAAGCCACACTAACCTCCTCCCAGGACCAATCTGGAATTACAACTAAATTGTGGAGAAATCACCCAGAACAAACAACTGAACAATAGTGAGAGAGCAGACTTATAACCTCGGACAGACAGAAGAATCGGCTGCAGCACAAGCTGACTGGTAAGGAGTGCAGTGTAGACTCGAGAGGGCTGGCTGGGCGCCCACAGACAGCAGTGCTAGAGGGGTAATTAAGCAGCCAGTTGGATCCCGCTGAGAAGTGTGGGGTCTAAACCCTAAACTTAGATCCCCAGCCTAGAGCACCAGAGCCCCAAAAGTACACAGACAACAACCAGTGGTGAAAAGCGGCAGTGTTGTTCTCTGCCAGAGACAGACGACTAGAGCTGCAAAGAGCCATTTAAAGGGCCAACGCACAAATTTTCATTTGTAGCCACTTACCGATGGCTCCGGCAAAGGCAAGGGCAGACTGGGCTAGAGATGCCTGAGGAGAGACTGGGGTCGGAAGATTTGGGGAGAGAGCTGAGAGTAGATGCCAGGATCCCAGTGCTGAGTCATCCCCCAGATGGCAGCAGCCATCTTGCTCAGGCAGACCAGTCCCCTGAGTGGCAGCAGCAGCCTGAGGGGAAACAATAGCCCTGACCCCAGCAGGGACTCTTCCCTGGCTCTGAGGTGCTTAAGCCTGACTGCTGAATGCTGAGTGACTAGATTAACAACCGAAGGAGTCATCCACAGACAGTATATCCCTGGCAGTCTCAGAACAGGCTGCCTAAGGTCAGAGTGGGTCAACATATGACATCACCAGAGGCGGATCCAGAAAGAAAAAACAATGGTAAATACCAGAGGCTATGGAGATGAAATCCATTGTGGTCTTCTCCATGATTTGTGATATTTGCTTTCCTGCATAGCTTTTTAACATTCATTTCTTGTCCATCAAGTTTGTGTATATTAAGTCACTAGATTTTATAATATAGTTTAAAATCTACTCTCCTTTCTTATAATAGTCTTAATCTCTTTACACCCTTATTAATACTGGTTCATTTGCTGTTGATAGTGGAATTGTGCGGGGAGGGGGGGTTATATTTGCAGATGTAGGTTTGTTCCCTGGGCTTTGTGGTTTTCTTCTGGCAGCACCTGCACATCAGCATACAAGACGTGGTTGGCAGAGTGACCCTCAGTCAATCAGCTGGAGGGAAGGACCCACCAAAGAATGACCCAACAACAATCAAAACCCAATTACATCCAGAGAACCAACATAAATGGCATAAAGGATATCCCAAGAGCATCAAGTACAGTAGATCAAGGAAGACTGCATTACTGAATCTCACAGGTCTCCTACCATAAATGTTCACACCACAAACTCAGGGAGTCAAAACAGATCAATTTAAGAAGCAGAAGCAAACAAGAAGAGTCTCACGAATAATGTGAAGACAAAGAAGCAACCCCTAAACAAAAGGAAAGGAAGAATCCTCGGAAACAATGTTAAATGAAATAGAGGCAAGTCGATTATCAGATATTGAGTTCAAAACAATGGTTATAAGAAAGCTCAATGAGCTCACAGAGAATTACCAAAAACTGCAGGGAAGCTACAAGGAACTTACTGCAAATTACACCAGCATGAAAAAGGACATAGAAACAATCAATAAGACCCAAGAGGAAATGAAGAATACAATTTCTGAACTGAAGAACACAGTAGAAGGAATCAAAAGGACACTAGATGAAGCAGAGGATCGAATCAGCAAGCTGGAGGACAAGGTAGAAAAAAACTCCAAGAAAGAGCAAGAAAAGGAAAAAACACTAAAAAAAAAAAAAGAAGATGTATTAAGAGAACTGCAGGACAACATGAAACATAGTAACATCCACATGATAGGGATACCAGAAGGAGAAGAAGAAGAGCAAGGGATAGAAAACCTGTTTAAAAAAGTAATGATGGAAAACTTCCTTAATTTGATGAGAGAAAAATTCACACAAATCCAGGAAGCAGAGAAGATCCCAATCAAGAGGAACCCAAAGAGGTGCACTCCAAGACATGTCATAATTAAAATGGTAAAATTCCAAGACAGAGAGAATCTTGAAGGCAGCAAGGGAAAAACAGGAAGTAACATACAAGGAGCCCCAATGTGGCTAGCAGCTGACTTCTCAGTGGAAACGCTCCAAGACAGAAGGGGATGGCAAGAAACATTCCAAGTTTCCGATGGAAAACAAAGGCCTGCAACCGAGAGTACTCTATCCAGCAAGGCTCTTAATTAAAATAGAAGGCCAAATAAGGAGCTTCCCAGACAAAAGAAGCCTCAAAGAATATACCTCCTCCAAACCAGCACTGCAAGAGATTCTAAAAGGTCTGCTTTAAGAAAAGGAAGAAAAAGAGTGAGAGAAAGAGGAACACAGGTATGAAGGAAGTAAAATGGCAATGAATAAGTACCTACCGGTAATAACCTTAAATGTAAATGGATTAAATGCTCCAATCAAAAGACACAGAATAGCTGAATGGATAAGAAGTCATGACCCACACATATGCTGCCTACAAGAGACCCATCTCAGGACAAAAGACTTACACAGACTGAAAGTGAAGGGGTGGAAAAAAATATTCCAAGCAAATGCAAAGGGAAAGAAAGCCAGGGTAGCAATACTTATATCAGACAAAATAGACTTCAAAACAAAGGGCATAAAAAGGGACCCAGGACACTTCATAATACTCAAGGGAAGAATCCATCAAGAAGACATAAACATTGCAAATATATATACACCCAACATAGCACCCAAATATATAAGGAAAATCTTGGAGGACTTCAAGACATTGACAGCAACACACTTACACAAGGGGATTTTAACACCCCACTGTCAAAGATGGACAGATCTTCCAAACAAAATATCAAGAAGAACATTTTGGCATTGAACAATGTCCTAGATCAAATGGACTTAACTGATATATATATAACCTTTCATCCCAAAGAAGCAAAACACACATCCTTTTCAAATGCACATGAAACATATTCAAAGATAGACCATATGATAGGACACAAAACAAGCCTCAACAAATTCAAGAAAAGCGAAATCACATCAAGTATTTTCTCTGACCACAGGGACTGAAACTAGAAACCAACCTCAAGGAAAAAACTCAAAAACACTCAAATCTGTGGAGATTGAATAGCGTGCTATTAAACAACAAATGGGTTAAGAATGATATCAAGGAAGAAATCAAAAAGTTTCTGGAAACAAATGAAAATGAGCTAACAACAGTCCCAAACCTATGGGACACAGCAAAGGCTGTCCTGAGAGGGAAGTTCATAGCGATACAGGCCTACCTAAAAAGATAGAAACATTTCAAATAAACAACCTAACACTACATCTACAAGAACTGGAGGAACAATAACAAACAAAGCCCAGAGTGAGTAGACGGCAGGAAATAACCAAGATCAGAGCAGAAGTAAGTGATATAGAGACCAAAAGAACCATTTTAAGAATCAATAAATCCAGGAGCTGGTTCTTTGAAATGATAAACAAAATCAACAAGCCTTTAAGCAGACTCATCAAGAAAAAAAGAGAGCTTTTTTTTTTCGCCATCTTGAATCCTGTGGTACCTGCCAGGAACAGGACTTCTACAACAACAAATATGTCTGGAAGGCTGTGGTCCAAGGCCATTTTTGCTGGCTATAAACGGGGTCTCCGGAACCAGAGGGAGCACACAGCTCTTCTTAAAATTGAAGGTGTTTATGCTCGAGATGAAACTGAATTCTATATAGGAAAGAGATGTGCTTATGTGTACAAAGCAAAAAACAACACAGTGACTGCTGGTGGTAAACCAAACAAAACCAGAGTCATCTGGGGAAAGGTAACTCGTGCTCATGGAAACAGTGGCGTGGCTCGTGCTAAATTCCAAAGCAACCTTCCTGCTAAAGCCATTGGACACAGAATCCGTGTAATGCTGCTCCAGGATTTAAACTTATTGATAAATAAATAACAACCCTGACTGTGTAGCTTGGTTGGGGGCCCTCTGGCAAAGCAAAGGATTCCAGGTTGGGGGACATGGGTTGCAGGTTCAGTCCCTGGTCAAGATGCAAAGGGGAGCCAACTAATGAATGTTTCTCTCACATGCCTGTGGTTCTCATTTTCTTTTTCTCCCTTCCTCCCCTCTCAAATAAGTAAATAAAATCTATTTTAAAGAGTAAAAAAAGCCCTGGCTGGTGTAGCTCAGTGGATTAAGTGTTGGCCTGTGACCCAAAGGGTCACTGGTTCGATTCCCAATCAGGGCACATGCCTGGGTTGCGGGCCAGGTCCCCAGTGGGGGGCACGCAAGAGGCAACCACGCATTGATGTTTCTCTCCCTCTCTTCTCCCTCCTTTCCCCTCTATCTAAGAATAAATAAATAAAATATTAAAAAAATAAAATAAAAATAAAGAGTAAAAAAAAAAAAAGAAAAGAAAAAAAGAGAGAGGACCCAAATAAACACAATCAGAAATGAAAGGGGAGAGATTACAACTAGTACCACAGAAATACAAAGGATTGTAAGAAATTACTATGAAGAACTATATGCCAAAAAATCTGGGTGAAATGGACAAATTTCTAGAAAAATATAATCTTCCAAAACTGAATAAAGAAGAAGCAGAAAGTCTGAACAATCCAGTAAGAGCTGACAAAATTGAAGCAGTAATCAAAAAACTCCCAGCACACAAAAGCCCTGGACCGGACGGTTTCACAGGAGAATTTTATAAAACATTTAAGGAAGAGCTTACCCCATCCTTCACAGACTATTCCAAAAAAGTCAAGAAGAAGGAAGACTCCCAAAATCTTTTTATGAAGCCAGCATCATCCCAATCCCAAAGCCAGATAAAGACACAACAAAGAAAACTACAAGCCAATATCACTGATGAACATATACACTAAAATCCTAAAAAAAATATTGGCAAATCGCATCCAGCAATACATTAAAAGGGTCAAAAAAACATGATCGAGTGGGATTCATCCCAGGGATGCCAGGATGGCACAATATTCACAAATCAATAAAGGTAATACATCACATAAACAAAAGGAAAGACAAAAATCACATGATCATATCAATAGATGAGGAACAATAGATCCTCTTTTCTTTTTTTAATTATATTTTATTGATTATGCTATTACAGTTTTCCCAATTTTTCCCTCTTTATCCCCCCTCCACCCTGCACTCCCCAACCCTCCAGCATCCCTCCCTTTAGTTCATATCTATGGGTTGTACATATAAGCTCTTTGAGTTCTGCTTCTTATATGATTTTTGACCTCTCCCCATCTATTTAATGCCTACCAATTATACTACTTCTTCCCTGTACCTTCCCCCCGTTCCTCCCCTCCCCACTGAAATCCCTCCATGTGATCTCCATTTCTCTGATTCTGTTCCTGTTCTAGTTGTTTGCTTAGTTTTTGTTTTCATTGTCTTTTCTTTTAGGTTCATTTGTTGATAGTTGTGAGTTTGTTGTCATTTTACTGTTCATATTTTTTATCTTCTTTTTCTTAGATAAGTCCCTTTGACATTTCATATAATAAGGGCTTGATGATGATGAACTCCTTTAACTCGGCCTTATCTGGGAAGCACTTTATCAGTCCTTCCATTCTAAATGATAGCTTTGCTGGATAGAGTATTCTTGGATGTAGGTCCTTGCCTTTCATAACTTCAAATACTTCTTTCCAGCCCCTTCTTGCCTATAAGGTTTCTTTTGAGAAATCAGCTGATAGCCTTATGGGCATTCCTTTGTAAAAAACTGTCTCCTTTCCTCTTGCTGCTTTTAAGATTGTCTCTTTGTCTTTAATCTTGGGAAACTTAATGGTGATGTGCCTTGGTGTGTTCCTCTTTGGGTCCAACTTCTTTGGAACTCTCTGGGCTTCCTGGCCTTCCTGAAAGTCTATTTTCTTTGCCAGATTGGGGAACTTTTCCTTCATTATTTGTTCAAATAAGTTTTCAATTTCTTGCTGTTGTTTTTCTCCTTCTGGCACCCCTATAATTCGGATATTGGAATGTTTCAGTTTGTCCCAGAGATTCCTCAGCCTCTCCTCATTTTTTTGGATTCTTGTTTCTTCATTCTGTTCCGGTTGGATGTTTATTTCTTCCTTTTATTCCAAATCGTTGCTTTAAGTCCCAGTTTCCTTCCTGTCACTGTTGGTTCCCTGAATATTTTGCTTTATTTCATTTTGAGTATCTTTCATTTGTTCTTTAATTTTTCAACCAAGCTCAATCAGTTCTGTGAACATTTTGATTACCAGGTGTGGGGGTCTCCACCCGCAGGGCACCCCTGGCTGCCATATATGAGAAAAAGTCTACCAAGACATGATCTGCTTGAGGAGGAAAGGTGGCCGATCTCTCAAAGGAGAAGGGCCAGGAGTCTGTTCCTCAATGAGCTTATATTGGTTTAATTTACATAGGAATACAGCTCATCAATCATTGTCAGGCAGTAAGGATCAAACAATAAATAACATTGAAAGAACTCTGAGGGCTTATTTTGAGTCAGGGTCAGATAGCTAAAGGACCATAAAACTTTAGGGAACAAACTCATTTCATGCTTGGACCCTTATCATTTAAATTGAGAGTATTAGCAAAGCAGGTTTCATAGGATTTTATGCATTCTTTCTTAGGCCTGATCACCCCAGGAAACCCGCCCTTTCCAGCACAGGGCTGTACTCACCTCCGACATTGTTTCAGGCTTAAATCGAGCAGGGGAAGTAAGGCAGCCAAGAGATTAGGAGACTTCCTGCAGACAGAATGAGGGGCAGGACATGTCAAAGCCGAGGGGCAAGTGTCCATCACCCCCTTTCTCTATAGTCCCCCAAGTCCTTCCCTGAGGGCCCCTTGGAGATCATGCCTGTCGTAGGTCATCTCTCCTTTGAGAAATCTTACCTGTCTTTGGCTAACCAGTCATCAGCCCGGGGCCAAGCAGGGTGAAGTAAAAGGGGGCAGAGGTGGCACAAGGAAAATAAGCTTTGTCTTCTTAATGGATTATGGTCCCAAGATCTCTTTACTCAGCCTTAGCCATGGGGGGTTACAGTTTCTGAAACCAGGCAGGGCAGTTCCCAACAACCAGAACTTTAAATTCTCCATCAGATAGGTTGGCTATATCCTCCTTGCTTAGCTCTCTTTCTGAGGTTTTGCACTGATCTTTCGAGGCCCCTGATAAGTTGTAAGTGTGGGGCGGGGGGCCTTAGGTATTCCCCCAGGCAGGGCAACCCTCCTTGCTGCCCTGCAGTGCTGCCTGTGGGGGAGGGGCCAGAGAGGGAGCAGTGCAGCTCACCTGCTCGTCTCTAGCACACTTTCCAATGAACTCCTGTGAGACTGGGAGTATCTCCTACTGCGGCAACCACCGTAGTCCACAGTCAGCCCTGAGTCTCAGTTTCCCCTTAAGTCAGCCCCTCCCTCGCAGTCCACGGCCTCACCGAGGTTTCTCTCTGTCCTCCATCTTACCAGTCTGGTTGTTCTCATTTTGTTCTCATTGAATTTTTGTTTAATTCCGTGGTTGTTGGAGTTCCATGCAGTTTGATTTTCTGGCACGTCTGGTTGTTTATTGGTTTTAGATTGGTTGTTTTTCTCCTTTTGGTTGTGCGAGGAAGCGAAGGGTTTCTACCTACGCCTCCATCTTAGCTGGAACGCTAGATCCTCTTCGCATAAATGGCACCCAGAGGTCCTTTGTTCCGGGGATTGCAGTGCTTTTATCTTTTCAGGCTTCATCTTAGCTTCAAAACAAGCTGAGCGCGCTGTTAAATTACGATTTTCCAGAACCTTTGGTTACCTTTTTTGGATTTAAGATAGATTACATTAGAGTATGGAGTATGCTGTAAATAAAAATACAAGCTAGTGCTTTGTCTAGTAGTTTTAAGAAATTAAAGCAAACAAATTTAAGTTTTCTTGTATTGAAAATGCCCATGAGTGTATGTTTTGTGTTTCTAGAAGTAGGTTAACCGTTTTTTTTTAAGTTCTTCTTTTTTTTAAGATTTTATTTATTTTTTTTTCAGAGATGGGAAGGGAGGGAGAAAGAGAGGGAGACAAACATCAGGTCGGTTGTCTCTTGCACACCCCCTACTGGGGACCTGGCCCACAACCCAGGCATGTGCTATGACTGGAAATTGAACCAGTGACCTTTCAGGTCCTGGAGCTCAATCCACTGAGCCACACCAGGACTGAAACTTATGTAACTTTATTAACCAATATCACCCCCAATAAATTCAGTTAAAGGTTAAAAAAATAAAATGTGTTCTCTACTCGGGTCACACTTTCCAAGTGCTCCTCCAAGGCTGTTTACGTAGCCCCATCGTGTGCCATAGGGTAGTGGCTCAGGGCCTGTCACTGTTTTCTTTCCCAAACGCTGAGGCATGGGAGCATTATACTGATGTCACAGTGTCAATCGTGAAGGTTTGCCTCTGCTACAGAGAAACTGGCAAGTTCTACTGCACCATCTACAGCAGTGAAGCTTTGGGGAGCTGTGGGGCTCGGTGAGGCCTGTGTTGCCTCTGAGGCTGCTCGAGCACCAGCCTCCCCCGTACGAAGAAATGTGAAAGAGGGACAGGCTTGCGTGGGAATCCGGGGGTATTTGTGAGCTTTATACCCCACTGAGTGCAGTGCTTTCGCCCATTACATCACCTAGTGAAGAAGGGACATACGAGGGACTAGGGGCCCAACAACACGCTGCCTCTGAGGAAGCAAAAATGCTGGTCAGACAGGTCCAAGCTGTGGGGACCTCACAGGCAGAGTCGCCATTTGACTGAGATGTTTCAGCAGCCCCAGCAGGCAGGACAACAAAAAAAATGCAAAAGGAGCTCATGCCCCTTAGCTTTTGGTCCCAGTTACAGAGAGGGCCAAAAATTGAATACGCCCCAATAGACAGCAATTATTGGCAATGATACAGCTCTCCTGCAGGTGGAGCCCCTTACAAAGAGCTGCCAGTTACAGCAAGAACTTCCGTCCCAATCGAGAGGTAGTAAATAGATGGATTCTTTACGAAACCTGCTTCAGCTGTTGCCCAAACCTGCACCCTGCAGAAATGGCGTATTTGCAACAGCGCGTTGCTCCGGTCCTCCCTGCGATGAGTGACAGGCCGTCTGGGGCTGATGCATTACGAGCCCACCTGAGCCCCCACTACAGGCCCTCCCCGAGAGATGCCCTCATCAATAAAAGGTACAGTCCCCATCCCTAAAGAAGCATAGTATTTTTTTTTAATCCTTGCCCAAGGATACGTTTATCGATTTTAGAGAGAGGAAAGGGGAGAGAGAGACAGAGAAACTTGGATCAGTTTCCTCCCAGACACACCCTGACCAGGGATCAAACCTGCAACCTCAGCATGTGCCCTGACCACAGTCTTTTAGAGTACGGGACGGTGCTCCAACCAACTAAGCCACCCGGCCAGGGCAAGAAGCCTGATGTGCTAAAGGCACAGCTGTGTGGGCTCTGTTACAATTCTGCACCTTGCACTAAGTGGCTGAAGGTCATTGCCGAAGTGGCTGGGAAAGTAAATGCAGCAGGTACCAACACAGGGTTAGCTCCCCACCAGCCTTGGGAACTGCTACACGGGACACCCCACTGCCCGTGTCTGTTAGAGCGCTACAGCCTGGTGCCTTAATGCCACAGCTGGTAAGGAGCCAAGGTCAACTACTACGCAGAGCTCCTTCAGACACCAAACCAGGGCAGGGGACACTGAGTAGGGCTTGGACTGGCAACTTCCCCCAGGTCGGATAGGATACTTCTCGCCAGAGTGAGAAATATCCCGGCCAGCTAAAGGGGCCCCCTTTAATCCTGCTGGAGTCCGGGCCTAGCCATTCTGTGTATGACCACAGTGGACAAAAGTCAGTACTAAAGAGCACTGGCTGTAACTGGCCGCGCAGCGTGGGCTTTTGCCACCCGCTCATATTGCAAATAACCCTGGCACGCTCGGCCCTCGGGCAACACATGGGGCGTGTGGCTCCTGCCCAGAAACCACAGGCTGCGTACATTTTGACGCAGGATGAAACTGCCGGCTCTGTCGTGACTGCAGGAGAGGACCTCCCCCCGCCACAGGCTGCTGACCGTCTCTTACCGCCCTTAGTTTGCTCTTCCTGGGAACTGTGCCTGGAGGTCGGGCAATACCTTCCTCCCCTGAGCAGCCCCTGAAGCAGAAATACACACTCAACCTGACCTCGGGGTCTGTGCCCTGCGGCCCGTGCCCAGCGTGGAAGGGAGGCCTTGGGTGGTGCTCCCCTTCCACGTCTCTGTTGGGTTGCAGTGGATGGGACAAGCTACCTACCCATGAGAACCTGAGAAGTTTGACTTCCAGGATCAGGGCGAGCGGTCCCTCCTTTAATTGTGAACTTACTAAAAAGTGTGTCTCTGATCTACTTAGACATCACACTAACTTTTCTACGATCCCCACTGCTTATCACATTCGGGACGGCTTAAGTCGGGTGTGTACTGAACAGGGAAGACCGGCTGTGTTTGCTGCGCTTTGTATAGAGCGGAGTGACCACACCCCTCGTGGGCGTGGACACATGGGGTGACTCCCACCCACTGCTCGTCAAATAATGCACAGGGTTTAGACACTGATTGGATAGGAAGAGAGAACAAGCCTTTAAAGGCAGGTGTCTTTCTGACCACCCCAAAATGTATCTAAATATGTGGCACACATTTATGGTCGTATCTCCCTTATGGGTGGACGGGCCACACTACACTGGGCTTTCCTACCTTACCAGGAGAAATGCGTGACACTTTACCAGGAACCCCCTTAAACTTACCTGCTCTGCAGTCCCAGTGGACTCACAGTCTGTCCTGGTGAAAATTGCCTGTATCCATTTTCTAACCCCGTATGCCAGAATTAGCACCAACCTGGAAATCCTAGCCTTGGCTAAGTTCACGCAGCTGCCTTAAATGATTCTAAACAGAGCATTTTCTTGCTGCCAAGGAACGGCTCAAATGAAAAAACTGGTTTTGCAAAACAGAATGGCTTTATACTTTCTCATTGCAGTACAGTATGGGACCGGGGCTGACGCTAAACGAGAATATTGTCCTCACATTCCCTCTTAGGAATCAACATTACTAGCCCTTGTTTATGCACTATGCTGTAAATAAGGTTTATCAGATTTCCCTCACTGATGCATTTAGTCATTAGCTTGCTTTTCTCCCTGGAACCCGGGTTCGGCTATTTAAGGAATTCTCTCATGGCTAGGAGGCTTGCTTTGCTTTTGCGGTTGCGGTCTCTATAAGCATGCAGGCCCCTCCCGCTCTCTGGCCCCAGGGACTCTCAGGAAGGTGGGCAGATAAGATCGTGGGGGCCACAGAGATGTCCCACAGGGGTGGTGTATAGATGCCCATGTGAACAAAACTGTCTCTCTCTCTCTGTCCCTTCACGCTGTGACCTTTGACCAATCTCCCTGTCCGTTGTAAACATACCAAAGCTTTCTAGTTGATGACTATCGTGTTCCTTAAAATGTAGCCATAATATTTTTGTTAGTAAGAGCCAGAATGGTATGACAACCGAGACAAATATCACACTGGGAATAGTGTTGATTATAAGCAATCATCAGGCATGGCCCCTGGCAATGCTGTGTCCTTTGTCCCTTTGTCCTGCCGGTCATTCATCAGTACCCAGGTTACACTATTTAAAAAGCACTGTAACGGGGGTGTGTGAGTGGAGAAGAATCTGCACAGAATTGCTGGGTCGACTGTTCTGCTCCAACCCAATCTCCCCGTAAGTGATCGCCCCGCGACAATTCTGTTACGTTCTGTAGGGCTGCTGCGTCATCCTCCAGTCCGAGGACACCTTCTCACACGGTAGCCACCGCACTCTGCTCCGCCTTCAGGCCATGAGCTTTCCTCACTACTAAAGGCTTTCGTGTCTCAAAAGAAGCTGTCCAGAGATTGAAAAGACAGCTCACAGAGTAGAAGATGTATTTGTACATTACATATCTGATATCCAGAATATACAAAGAACTTTTACAACTCATCAACAAAAAGACGAAAAGCTACATTTTAAAGACGGACTTGAATAAACTCTTCTCCTGAGAAGACATAAAATGGCCAAGAAGCGCGTGAAAAGATGTTGAACACCCTTGAATCATCGTGGAAATACAAAGTAAAGCCGCAGCGGGGTGCCCCTTCCCACACCCTAGAATGGCTGTAATCGAGAAAACTAAAAATAACAAATGTCAGCGATGACGTAGAGAAATTGGAGCCCATAGACATTGTGCAAAAGGAAAATGGAGCAGCCTATGTGCGCAATAGTTTGGCGTTTCCTAAAACCAACAATCACCATACGGTTCAAAAACCAAATTGTAAAAGGTATTCAAACAAAAGCTTTTACCAAATGTTCACAGCAGCACTATTCACAGTAGCCAAAGACGGAACCAACGCAAGTGCCCAGCGACGGGTGAGTGGATTCACAAAACGTGGTAAACCCATAAGCTGAGTTATTATTGTGCCACATAAGGGAATAAATAAAATGGTGCAGCTACTGTGGAAAACAGTACGGCAGTTCCCCAGAACTTAAAACACAGGAGTAATGTATGACTCAGCAACTCCACTTCCAGGCACATACAGCAGCTTGGAAACTGGAGACTGGGACAGAGGCTTGTACGCTCGTACTCACGGAAACATTACACACAGTAGCCGAAGCAACCCAAGTTCCAGTAATGGGTGAATAAATAAGATGTGGTGTATACACAGCCTCAAACGCTGAGGAAATCTGCCCCTGGCTGGTGTGGCTCCGTTGGTTGAATGCCGGCCTGTGAACCAAAGAGCACAGATTGGATTCCCAGTCAGGGCACAAGCCTTGGCTGAGAGCCAGGTCACCGGTTGGGGGCGCAGGAGAAGCAACCACGCATGGATGTTTCTCTCCCTCTCTTTCTCCCTCCCTTCCCCTCTCCCCAAACAATAAATGAAATCTTTTTTTAAAAACTGAGGAAATTCTGACCCATGCAACAACACGGATGTGCTGTGAATAACACAGCCACAGAAAGACAAATATTACATAATCGCACTTACATAAGGTATCTAGAGATCAAATTCAGAGGCGGAAAGCAGAGTGTGGGGGCCAGGGCTGGGGGAGGGGAATGGGGAGTCAGTGTTCAGTGCACGCAGAGTTTCACTCAAGGAAAATGAAAAGGTTCTGGAGGGGAACGGTGTCGCCGTCGTTTGTATAACACGTGCATGCAGTGAATGCCACGGAACTGTATGCTTCCAACGGCTGAAATGGTGAACGTGTGGAAATACATTTACTCCCAATGAGAAAATGAACGAAGTGCTGACACACATCAGGACACATCCTTGTATGTCACATAGACGAACGTTGGAGACATCCGAAGTGAAAGAAGCCAGGCAGGAAGGGCCACCCTGATCGGAGTCATCCGTGCGCCCTAAACCATCAAGTTTGTGAAAATGAGCACCACCCCCAGCCGCCCCATGTGTCGTTACTGTGCTGATCTCTCCACAGCCACGTTCAGCACAAAACCCGAGGTGCCTCTCACCGTCCCTGCAAAGCAGCAGCTTTGGGCAGGCACCACGGTCCCTGCCTGCTCCCCTTCTCTGGGGAGACAATTTCAGCAGACCTTATGCAAAATGGATCATTAAATACGACTCTGAATAAATGTTAAACCCAGCTTCTTATTCTAACCTGATTTTCCTCTCGAAACTTGTGCTTGCATGTTAAAAGTTTTCTTAGTATACCTCACACTTCAGCAGTTTCTCTTCCTGTGGGAACCTAGGAAGTAGCCTGACCTCAGTGCCCCAGGAGTTCAGCTGATAAGAAACCAGATGGCCAACTCCAGGATGCCGGCCATAAGAGATCCATATCAACGCCCACAGGAAGATGGCCTGTGCAGCCTGCACACCCTGCACGCCCCACACAGACACCCTGCAGGCCCCACACAGACACCCTGCAGGCCCCACACAGACACCCTGCAGGCCCCACACAGACGTCCTGCACGCCCCACACAGACGTCCTGCACGCCCCACACAGACACCCTGCACGCCCCACACAGACACCCTGCAGGCCCCACACAGACACCCTGCAGGCCCCACACAGACACCCTGCACGCCCCACACAGACGCCCTGCACGCCCCACACGGACACCCTGCACGCCCGCAGCTTTCGCTCCCCGTGTTTCAGCCTCATACAATTTGCTAGTGTGACCAGCGCTGATAGGATGGGGTTTGGGACGAGAGACCCCATCTTCCCAGGGGCCTGAGCTTGAATCAGCCTCTTCCTTCTCACCAGCGTCTGCCTCACGAGTTCGGCTTTTGTTGGGGCAGGCACCCGAAACTGGGTTCGGTTGCATTATTTTTTTTAAAGCTTCTTCTAAACTGTTCAGGTGTATATTTATTTCACCCTCTGGGCACCACGTGGGGGGTGCTTGGGGGCCATGAAGGTGTTACCAGACTGAACCAGGTCCAATTACTCAGTGTCACCATCCAAAAGACAACTCCAAGATGATTTTATAAAAAGGAACTTTATTGCTTGCCAGCTCTCAAGAAACACACTGGGGATCACTTCCAAAGCAGTGCACCCCGAACAAAGGATTGGATTCATCCTCTCAGGGAAATTAGGCATAAACACCAAGGTGAGCTTCCTCATGTCATGTACAGGTGGGGACATTCCTGTGCCTGAGTTAGCAAACACACCTTCATATACACACATCATCTGTTCGAAAATGGTGGGAAGTCTCCACCTTTGGAGGAGATTTTAGTGTTAGAATGAGGGCACAGTGAGAAAAGTTCGTGAGGTCAGAGAGGGCCCTCCGGGCTGCCTCGGTCACCCCAGGCTGGTGTGAGTGGGGGTAGTCCTGTGGTTCTGCAGATCATGCCAGC
This sequence comes from Desmodus rotundus, assembly GCF_022682495.2. NCBI lineage: Eukaryota > Metazoa > Chordata > Mammalia > Chiroptera > Phyllostomidae > Desmodus > Desmodus rotundus. Next base: position 97,620,901 of record NC_071387.1, read on the forward strand.
TTCTCCCTGAAAAGACGTGTCTGGCGACTGTCAGTGTTGGGATGGCACAGGTGTGTAAAAAAGTATAACTAATTCAGTCTCTGCCCTTCCATCGAAGTGTCAGCAAATCACAGAATGCAGTTAACTTCCCTTATAATAGTTAGGATGATCTAAGTGGGTTTACAGGTTAACCTAAGCAAAGTTGAGAATTCTAAACAAACATCAGTCTATGCTACACTACCTTCCAGACAACATATATGCACCTTCCATGTAACCTCCGTGTGGTCCCCATACGGCAGATAAATATAGCATATACATATATACACACATATACACGTGTGTGTGTGTGTGTACAGTCTGTCCAGCCTGTTAGTATAACAAGAACAGTTTGAGTGACATCAATGTAACCTGGCAGCCAAGGACAGTGCACTGGAATGTGCGTGTGTGAACAATGACGACTTCACTGTACTGGTCAGTGGGGGTGTAGACACCATTGAGTGAGCATGTGTGCCGTGTGGCTGTCACACTCAAAATGACTGAGTAGAGCAGTGAATCTGCATCACATTTTGCATTAAGCTCGAACATTCCTCTGGGGAAACTGTTCGGATGAATCAGAAGGCCGCAGCCGTGGGCAACTGGTGACTGGCAGCTTCATCACAGCAGCATGTCCGCTCATGCATCACGTCTCGTGCAGGGTTTTCTGGCAAAACATCAAATCACCCAGGTGACTCAGCCCTGCCACAGCCCAGATTTGGTGCCTTGTGACTTCTGGATTTTCCCAAAACTAAAATCACCTTTGAAAGGGAAGAGACTTCAGACCATCGATGAGATTCAGGAAAATACGACAGGGCAGCTGATGGCAATTGGGAGAACTGGGTGAGGTCCCAAGGTGCCTACTTTGAAGGGGACTGAGGCGTCATTTTCCTATGTACAACATTCCTTGTATCTTGTATCTTCTTCAATAAATGTCTCTATTTTTCATACTACATGGCTGGACACCTTCTGGACAGATATGTACATGTGCATATACACACATGTGTGTGTTAGGCTACATGGGGGCAGGTGGGAGTCGTGGAGATCACTTGAGAGACTGTGGGTGTACATGAGGGTCACACAGTGGCCACATGAGAAGCAGGATGGGGACATAGGGGCACACGAAGGCCATGGAAGGAGCACCTGGAGGCCACGAGAAGGGCGCACGGGAGTCACTTGGGTGGCACATAAAAGGCACCTAGGGGAACATGGCGCCCACACTGAGGGCATGTGGGAGATTTGGGGGCATACTGGAGCCACAAGGAAGCAAATGGGGGTTATGGGGACCACGTGGGGCCACATAAAGGAACTGCAAGAGACAAGTTGGGGGACATGGGGGTAACATTAGAGGGGAGGGTCACACTGGGGTCATGCAAGGGCCACAAGGGAGTCACATTGGGTCATGCAGGAGTCATAGGAGTTATAGGAGGTCACATGGGAGTCAGGTGGGAGGCCACATGAAAGTCACATTGGGGTCAGTGGGGTCACATGGTGACCTGGGGGACACGTTGGGTCATGTGGGGACACTAAGGGTTCACATGGGAATGATGCAAGGGTGGGTTCTTGGCTTCATGCAGGAAAAATTCAAATTCACGCATCATAGAGTTTAAAGAGAAAGTGAATTTATCAGTAAAGACAGAGAGTGGGCTACTCCACAGACAGAGCAGCCCCCCTTTAGCAGAATTTGCTTCCTTTATTGAGGTTTCTTTAATTGGAGGTTTAGCATATTCAATAGGGGGAGGAATATTCAGGTTCTTTGAGGGCAAGGAGTGGAGACTTCGCACAGGAGCTCCGTCAGCCATGCTGTGTCCTTATATGGGCTTTCCATTTCGGATCACGGAGTACACGTGTGCTGTTTAGCATGCGAATGTACCACAGTGAGCACACAACGACGCTAGGGGCTACCCATAAGTGAAGTTAGTCACCATGTTGGATCAAGCTGGTTTCCGCTACTTTTAAGCCATACATCCAGTGGGAGGCGATCTTCCGTCTTCTTGACACTCCTGTAGCTTTTACCGACTGCAGCTGCTCTGCCACATGCCCTATCTCAGGATCACGTGGGGGTCTCACAGGAGGCAGGTGAAGGACCGGTTGGGGTAGCTGAAGGCTACATGGGGAGGACGTGAGGACTCAAGGGGCATGTGGGGTCACATAGGTCACAGAGAGAGACAGACAGAGGAACGCAGAGAGAGGAGCCTCATGCACACTAGTCTCGGCTGATCACGGATGGGCCTAAAGGCTCTGAACTTCTGACTGCCCTCCCATGTTAGGAGCCTACCTCGGGGCCGCCACCCCACCCCAAGGGCTCCTCTTTACCCACTCCTCACATTTTGGCAGGAACTCCATTACTGGTGGAATACACAGCCACTTTGGAAGACAGGCTGGCAGTTTTTTCCAAAGTTAAACAAGTCTCATCTTAGGATCCAAAAATCCTGCCTCTAGTATTTATGAGTTTTTGTGAAAAATTATGTCCAAACAAAGACTAGCATGCAATTATGCACAGCAGTTCTATTCACAATGGCTAAACACTTAAAATGTACTATGTCCCTCACAGATGAATGCACAAGCAAACTGGGGCACATCCATGTGAAGGGGAGCTGGACATGCTGCCTCCCACACACGCCCAGACCAGGGCCCAAATCCGCAAACCTAGGCACGTGCCCTGACTAGGAGTTGAACCGGCAAATTTTGGTTACAGGATGACCGCCAACCACTGAGCTTCACTGGCCAGGGCTGAGCTGAGCAATTTTTTAAAAACAGCAGACACAGGAGAATCCCTGAAAACCATAGAAGTTGCCCTTTTATGAGGAAAACTTGCATTTTATAAGGAAAGTCTCCATTTGTAAGGGTGTCTCCCTCTCTGTACCAAGAAGAGAAGGATGACTAAAGCTCCGGAGAGCCTTTGCAATGGAGACAGGCCTGGGCTTAAATCTGCTCAACAACCATATCCTTGTTTACTGTGCTGCGCCTGATAACCTACCTTAACTGGCTTCTCCGCCCAACATATTTCTTTGGTTTTTCTAGCTGAAGATGTTATCTAAAGTGATGACTTGGACCTTTTCACAGAGCTACGCAGTTTTCCTGGGTAGCTGCCATGTATACGGGAGGTATACATGCTATTAAATTTCTATTTTCCTCCTGTTAATCTGTCAAGGTGAGGGTTCTTGGCCAAGAACCTAGAAGAATAGAAGGAAAAGTATTTCTCCTTCCCTATTCAAGTAATGGAATACTACTCAGCAATAGAAAGGAACGAACCATCAACCCATGCAAAGACATGGCTGAATCTTACACGAAAGAATCCCATACGAAGAGGCCACACACCACATGACCCTGAAACCAGAGAAGTGGCGTTCGTGCTGCCTGTCACCCCCAGAGCCAGTAAGTCGAGACAAGGATTGAATCTTTATGGGCGCTTTACTCAGATGCTGGCGGCCTCAGAAGATGGCTGTCATCACGCTAAACACCATCGTAGCGTCTTGTCCCAAGCCGGCCTTTTATAAGGAGAAGAAAAAGTGGGTAAGGGGTCTGGGAAAAGGTTCATCAGACAAGCGGCAGTCCTGCAGCGGCTCTCCCGGTACTTCTTCATCTGCGTCGCTGGACATCCCTCCGTGGAGCTGTGGCTCGGACACCATCTTGCAGACCCCCTGGGGCACAGAGGTTGAATTGCTGTCAACCTCCCGGAGTCACTAGGTCCTGTATTCCTGTTCCGGAAACAACAGCTTTCCATATGAATTAACCGCTTAAGCCTATCAACTGTAACTACAGCTAAAACCTTTAACTCTTGAGCTGCCTATCAACTCCATTTCTATGACATTCATTCTGGAAAAGGCACAACTACAGAGATGGTGAATCACGGGGTGGGGGTTTGAAGTGTCCCCTATATGCTTCAGTAACAGGCACCTGCCACTACGCATTGTTTACTGTCAATGTATTCTTACAACCCCAAAGTAAATCATAATCTATTCAGACTAAGTTATTTAGGAAGTGGGAGTGTCACAGGACGGAATACAGAATGTGGCAAAGAATCAAACTATATCAGAAATGTTTGAAGAAAAACTTACCACAGGTGCTAGGACAAACGGTGCTGACCTAAGCAGCTTTGGAGATGAACGGAATCTGTACGCTTAGCAAAACGTGCTGTACGTAAACAGTGGACTCGCTACCTCACAGTAGGCACGTCACCCGCCTAAATCCCTACCCCGCCCTAACTCTGTCTTTGAGCAGAGGAGGGCCTAGGCTTAATAGTTCCTTCTCAAGAAAAGACTGGTTAAAACCAGCCAAGACTAAGGTGATCACCAACGTGACCTTCAGAAGACCTCAGATCTCAGAATATGTTCTCCATATTAAATGGCATTCCTACCGAACAGTAGAAACCGTAAAAGGACAGAAACAAGGCAGAACTCTGATTCTGAGAAGGTCACTGCCTCCTTCCTGGGAAAAGCATGAGTACTCCTTGCCCTCATCTACCTAGACCAACCCCCTCCCAATACCAACGGCTCCTCCATCCTGAGTGAAGCAGAAGTGAATCTGAGGACTGTGTTCTTGTGTCTCCACTCCCTGGCCATTGATTAAAGCTTGAGCTATTACTGCTTACTTTTGAATTCCATTATTGGTTTCACAACACCCAACAGAAAAAGAACCCCACTTAGGGGGGTTGGAAAAGGGACTTGCACCCCTTGGGTAACAGACTCTGTTTTCTACAGATCTTTCCCATGGAGAGATTGCAGCGGAACCCCAATACCTGAGGCTGTCTGCCTGTGCACACTGGCAGAAAGAACTGCACGAGCGGGAGTTTCCAGTAAAAAGGAAAACAGTTTATTAATTTCTTGAGATTTTATTTATTCACTTTTAGAGAACAAACGGGAAGGAGAAAGAGAGGGCGAGAAACATCAATGTGTGGTTGCCCCTCATGCGCCCCCTACTGGGGACCAAGCCCGCAATCCAGGCACATGCCCTGACTGGGAATTGAACCTGCGACCCTTTGGTTCACAGGCCGGCACTCAACCCACTGAGCCACACCAGCCAGGGCACAAAATAGTCTAATATTTAGCTGACCAATCCAGAGTGCACGGAACTAATGCTCTAAAGACCCAACTGCCCAGTGGCATGTAGGTTACAGATTGTATGGGGCAAAATCACAGGACACCATGGATTAGAGGTGACGGGTTGTGTTGGGAGCTGGTTGGTGGAAGGTGAGGTAAGGGTAATACATCATTTCTTCAGGTCTTAAAAATAGCTCTGAAGTGAGCTGTGGCACCCTCTGTCCAGTTTCATGGAAAAGTAGCAAAGGAGTCATTCCATCTTAGGGCTCAGAAATTGAAACCTAACTCAGGTCAAGAAGTTGCCTTGAGCCTGCCAGAGGTCCAGACATGTGGCCACTAGCCAGGTCTGGGCTAATGCCTTCTCTGCCTCAGAAGCTGCTGATTATCTGGAGGGCGGGGGGCCGAGGGGAGGCTACCTCTATGAGGGGTGTAGAGATAGGGAAATATGATTTCTAGGGCTAGAATTCAAAGCTAAATTCAATCAAAGTCGTAAGGACCCTGGATTTCAGTAGTAGTGAACACTTCTGAAACCACTCCACATGTAATCGGGAATGGAAAAATGAATTAAATAAATGGCAGAAGGTGGGAACCAGGCTTCTCACTGTTCGAGTAGGAAGTCACAAATAAGCGAAGGAGGAGGTTCCTGAGCCCGCGTGACAAGGGACCCGGTCGGAGACAGCAGTACACACTCATCTTCAGCCCAATATGGACAGACAGTTCCTTATGGAAATCTTTATAATCAGGTGTGTGTGCGTAAGTTCAGATACACATATATATTTCCTTGCATTTTCAGCTGAGCGCACGGAGCTCCAGATGTGAGTGTTTGCCACCATTTCCTAATAAAAGGAACCAGGGCTCTTTGAAGAAATGGCCGATACTAAAACTGAGACAGTGAATACATGAGCCACGTGAAGTATCAGAAAGTGAGGAAGTACCAAAAAATAAAAAAAAAACCCATAAAGATGAAATTGTGTCAAAGAAAACCAGGAGGATCCAATGGAAAGAGCCCTCCGTGGCCAAAGCAGGAATGAGCTGAGCAACAAAACCTTGTCGTGCTGGGTTACAGCTGAGAGCTTGAAATAGCATCCAGGTGTCCACACCATTAAAAATAAATCATTACGCGATTCTAATGAGATTGGATAGAAATATCCTGTACAGAAGAATTCCGAATAATTGATACAGATACTCGGCCATCCATCAGGAAGAAATGAGCTAACCCCCCTCCCTGAACTGTGGGCTCGGTGTAGTGACTTCCTCCCACAGAAGACACCCGTGGGGAAGATGTCACGTCACCGCGGGAACCTGACGCACTCCCTTGGCAGGTGACCAAAGTTATCACTGACTTTGTGATAAGTTGCCTGGGGAGCAGGGTCTACTTTGACATAAAATAATAAGAAAACACTTTACCTCTGTGACCTGCCTCCTCAAAACCCATAACCACAGTCTCTTCATGACCCAAGTAAACCCCAAGGCAAGACGTTCGACAAAACACCTGACCAGTCCCCTCCACACTGGCAAAGCCACCAGAACAAGGCAAGTCCAAGAAAACGTCAAAGCAAGGGGGGCCTGAAGAGACATGCATGGCTAATGTCCTATGGTGCCCTGGATGGTAACAGCAAACGGTAGAAAAAAGTAGAATGAAGGAAACCCGAGTAAGATACGGACTTCAGTTAATACTAATCCACGGACTTGTCCCCGGAAACAACGGAAACCTGTAAGAAATACCACCGGCACGCCACAGGGATGAGTGGTCAAAGCCTTAATGAAGGGAGGCTTTTGTAAAATACGCGCTACTGAAATACTCGTGCGAAAGTGAAAAAATTGCACAGGAGAAAAAAAGGACAGAAAAGAGAGTTCTGTGCTTGCCACAAGAGACAGGCGGCTCTGGGAAAGCCACAGCGAATCTCCCCGCTGCGCGCTCAGGCCTGCCAGGGGGAGCCATCTCCTCGCGCCGTCCTCCGCAGTCCCAGAGGGTCCCCAAGCTGCGGAGCACATGCTCTGGTCCAGTTCTCTCCTCTCCTAGATGCGAGCAGAATTGGCGGGGGGTGGGGGTTGAACACCCCCTGCTGTCTGCCGGAGCGCAGCGCAGGACACTGCGCGCTCACAGCACAGCGTAGGCCAGTTCATCCCCTTAGGTCGGTCCAGTGAAATCTCTGAAATTCAGTGACATAATTTGAAAATTCCAACTGAAATAGAGCCTGCCGTTCCCACACTGTGATCGAGAAATTAAGAGACAATAAAAAGCAAAGTATGAGGTCAATAGAAAGCCCATCGATTTTTCTACAGAACACTGCTATAGTCTGAATGTTCGTGTTCCCCTAAAATTCACGTGTTGGGATCCCAGCACTCAATGTGATGTTGGTGTTAGAAGGTGGGGGCTTCGGAAGGTGGTTAGGCCCTGAGGGTGGGGTCCTTATGAGTGGAGTGAGCCCCCTAAACGGGAACCAGAGCTTCCTCTCCGTGAGGACACGAGAAGTGTGCCACCAGTACAAAGGCCCTTCGCCTGACTGTGGGCACTGCGATCTCAGACTTCCAGCCCACGAAACTGTGCGAAACCAATTTCTGTATTATAGCAGCCCGGGTGGATTAAGTCAATCAGCAATGATGTAGAGGGAAAAAACGGAATTTGAAATGAAAGGAATAATTTACAATAGCACTTCAAAAATTGAAGTCCTTCCGTATAAATCAAATGAAATATATAAAAGTGTGCATTCAGCCCCGGCTGGTGGGGCTCATGGATTGAGTGCCGGCCTGCAAACCAAAGGGCCGCAGGTTCAATTTCCAGCCAGGGCACATGCCTGGGGTGCAGGCTAGGTCCCCAACAAGGGGCACACAAGAGGCAACCACACATTGATGTTTCTCTCCCTCTCTTTCTCCTTCCCTTCCCCTATCTCTAAAAATAAATAAATAAAATCTTTTTTTAAAAATGTATATATTCAGAAAACATTGAACCATAATTAAGAGAAATCAAACAAAATATAAAATATAAATGAATACAAAAGATATTCCTAGTTTAGTAGCAGTACATTCACTCGTGTTAAAACGAAAATTCTTTCTAAGTTGATCTAGAGATTCAGTGGAATCCCAATCAAACTGCCAGGTTAAAAAAATGGCAACCTGTTTCTACCCCTAGACTACACAGCGTAAGACTGACGGTAATCTGGATCCAGCCGTTTATCATAAAGCTACACTCACGCAGAGAGCGTGATGTTGGCGAAGAATACGCGGATGGAACAGAAGGGGAAACACAGAAAATAGACCCATGTAAATGTGGTCCAGTGACTCGTCAAAGGGACAAACGCAATTCAACAGAGGGAGTCCGCACCACAAAGGGCGGCGCAACAAGTGGAGACCGTTTGGAAAAGAACAACGTCGGCGCGAACTTTGCAACTTGCATAAGAATTCATTGAAAAGAGTTCATAGACATAAATGCAAAAATGTAAAAATAAAATCTACAGCCAGTCAAAAAAAGGAAATAATTGCTGATGTTGACTTTATTAAAATGTAAAATGTCTATTTTGTGAAAGACTCTGTTAAGAGAACAAAAAGACAGGCCACAAACTGGGATGAAAATATTTGGGAAACACAGCTGAAGGAGGACTTCTGTGCGCAACATGCAAAGAAACCAAAACTTCACAGGGTAGCCCCGGCTGGTCTGGCTCAGTTGGCTGGGCATCGTCATGCCTGGGGTTGGGGGCTCAGTCACTTCAATGGTTCTTTCCCTCTTTTTCTCCCCTCTTCCCCTCTCTCTAGAATCAATAAAAGAAAAAAAAAAAAACTTCACAGGACAAACAACCCAATTAAAAATGGGTATAGATCTGAACAGACACCTCACCAAATAAAATATACAAATGACAAATAAACATCCAAAATAATGCTCAACATCTTGTCATGATAATGCTTGTCATAAGGAAAAAGCCAACTCAAACAAAAATGAAATAGCGGTGCATGTCTATTAAAGTGGCTACATTGTAGAAGAAGGAGGAGAAACAATAGCAACAGGAGCTTTCATTCGCTGCTGGTGGAACGCATAACAGTAGAGCCACTCGGGAACACAGTGCGCCAGATTTTTCCAAAGCTGAACATGGTCTCGTCATAAGCCAACAACTGCATACCTAGGTATTTGGACAACTGTCCTGAAAACTTGTGTCCAAGAAAAAACCACCATGCAATTATGTATCGCATCTCTCTCCACAATAGTGAAATACTTCAAAGATCAGGATATCCTTCAGCAAGTGAATAAATAACCAAGTGTTCAATGGAATACTATTCTATTTTTTTAAAAAAGGAATGGCCCTGGCCGGGTGGCTCAGTTGGTTGAAGCATCATCCCCTACACCCAAAGTTCAGGGGTTCGATTCCCAGTCAGGGCACATACCTAGGTTGCAAGTTCAATCCCCAGTCAGGGCATGTACAAGAGGCAACTGATCAGTGTTTCTCTCTTTCCCTTCCTCTCTCTCTCTAAAATCAATAAAAAACATATCCTCAGGTGAGGATTAAAAATTTTTTTAAAGGAACAACCTATTAAGCCGTGCAAAGCCATACATGAAACGCACGTGCCTATTACTAAGTGAAGAAGTCACTGTGAATGGACTACACACTGTACCTAGGACCCCACTCGTATGACATTATGGAAAAATAAAAATTACAGAAATGGTCATTTTCTTGAGAGCGGTCGGGGAGTGCGTTGAATGGGGAACGAGGGGACAGAAGGAGGTACACACGGCACAGGTGAGGCGGACCCTTGGCTGTGGAGAGCTTGCTGGGTGCAGGTGAAAGCTTAGGGTCCGCAGGGTCCGTGTGAACAGGAGGCCACTTCGCCCTCTGCAAGGCGAGGGCCCCCTCCCGTCACGTGGGAGCGACTGCAGGGCCAGCTCTAGGGGAGACTTGCCGCCGCCGCTGTAGCTTCCCACTCTCAGCGCCGGTGCATTAGAGTTCCGGTGTCTCCGCGTCGTCACCAAACCTGATTCGCTGCCTCCTTCGTGATGACGGCCATTCCAATGGGGCTGCGGGGGTGTCTCGCTGTGGTTTTTATTTCCACTGAGCATCTTTTCACGTCTTTACTGGGACTGGATTTGGCAATGATTTGTTGGGTATGACCCCAAAATCACAGGCAATAAGAGAAAAATTAAATGGAACTTTTTAAAACTTTTCAAAATTTGAAACTTCTGTGGGTCAAAGGATGCTATCAAGAAAGTAAAAAGATAACTTAAGGATGATAGAAAATATTTGCAAGTCATTTACCTGAAAAGGGTTGAGTATCTAGAATATGTAAAGAACTCTTACAGCTCAGCAAGAAAAGGAGAAACAACCCAATTCTTAACATGGGCGAAGGACTTGAACAGACTTTTCTTCAAAGAAGATACACAAACAGCTCATGAAAACAGCTCACTAGCCATCAGGGAAAGGCAATCAAAATCACAGCGAGGTACCACTCCATAACCATGAGAGCGGGCGCTGTCCGGAAGCGGGGTGACCGTGCGAGCGGGCGCCGTCCGAAAGCGGGGTGGCACTAAGAAGAGGGTGTGGAGAAGCTGGAACCCAGTACATTAATGATGCATGTGTGAAATGTTCCAGCCACTGTGGAAAACAGTTGGGCGGTTCCTCAAGAAACTAAACAATTACCATACCTTCCAGCAATTCCAGTCCTAGGGATATGCACGAAAGAACTAAAGACAGGTATTCGAATAGAAACCTGCTCATGAATGTTCATAGCAGCACTGTTCACGTGGTGTGCCCCTACAGTGGGCTACTACAGGGGCAAAAGTGGGCCTACAGCTGTGAGTGCACAAAACACGGAGTTTGTTCCCGTGTGACTGCTCACTAATGATTGTGTTAGTCTCTGTGTGAACACCTGTAAACCTACTTCTGCCCCACCCCGTATTCAGCCACAAAAAGGAGTGAGGTGCCAATACTTCAATGTGGGAAAAGTTCAAAAACAATACACTAAAAGAAAGAGGCTGAACGTCACATGTTATGTGTTCCCACTTATATGAAGTATCCAGAATGGGGACTAAAAGTAGATTCGAGACTGTCAGAGGTCAGAGGGCGGACAGGACAGGGAGTGGCTGCTTTTCGCTCAGGCAATCTCCTTTTGGGGGCGATGAAAATTTTTTGAACCTGATAGAGGTGACAGTTTTCAATATTATACATGTACTAAATGTCAGTGAATTGTACACTTCAAAACAGTTGCTTTCGCCCTGGCTGGGTGGCTTAATTGTTTGGAGCAACATCCCATACACCAAAAGGATGCGGGTTTGATTCCCGTGCAGGGCACATACCTACCGGTCTGTTTCAGACGCACACGGGAGGCAGCTGACCAGTGTGTCTCCCTCCCTCCCTCCCTCTCTCCAAAGTCAATAAAGACATCCTTGGGTGAGGATTTAAAAAAAACAGTTGATTTTATATAATGTGAATTTTACCTCATTGAGAAACAAAGAATAAAGAAACCATTCCGAGGCATTCTGCTCCCCTCACTGCGCCCTCAGCCTGGCATTCCAGGCGCCCCCCACCCCCGGGTCCAGCTGCCGCCCGGGGACTGACCAGCCGCATTTTGGACACTTCCGTTACAGCCCTACTGTCCACTCAACTCCTCAACTCACAAGCAGTGTCACAGTCCCCTTCCCAGGCCACTTCTCCGTGACCCTCCACAGATGTCCCACAGTCACCGCCCTCATCAGGCTCAGGGATCTTTTGAGCTGTCCCCGGCTGCGCGCAGCGGGCCTCGGCCATGGTTCCCGAGGGCGTGTCATCGCAGCGAGGGGAACTGGTGTCTGCTGAGCCCAGCTGCGTACAGGCATCCTGCTCAGGGGAACATACAGCAACTCTGCGGAGCCTTGTTAGTCCCGCGGACTGAAGGGGCAGGCGGGACTCGGCTGCAACCAATCACACAGCCTCTGCGCGGCTTCACACTCGAGTTCCAGCCCGGAGTCGGCGGCTCTCCAGAGAAACTGTGTGAATCACATGAACACCGTCCGCAGCCACACAGAAAAGGCGTCCCAGCTGTGGGGGTCACTTGTCTAATCATGTGGGTGGCCCGGGTCCCACGTGAAGCTGCACGAGGCACACAGACGGTGTTATAAATACTCCAGGGTCGGCTCCAGGAAGTGCATCCACGATAGTATTTTTGTACTTGGTTAGAGCTAAGGGTGCCTGCACCTTACTTCCGTCCACACCCCTCCCACTCTCTGGATACTAAAGATACATTTGGGGTCCTGTTTCGCCCCTGCTGACCAGGATCTGGCTCCACTGAGGCCCCCCACAAAACCTCAGGAGCTCTACAGGCACCCAGAGGGGTGGGGGGTACCTGCCTGAGCCAGAAGGGGTCCTTTCCTTTGGGGGCCTAGAGCTAGGAGTGGTTTTTTTTCTGCCCAGGCCGCAGGGGACAGACAGACACCCAGCGCCCAGAGAGAGACCGGCCTCCACTGCACCCTACTTTCAAAGCTTTGGCATGTCCTGCTCCATTGGTTCTGTCCCACCTGGCAGATGGTCCCAGCACCCACCCCAGGTCCCGCAGCCAGCGGGAACAGGGCCTTCTTCCTGAGGCACGCAGTGAGGGTGACGGGGGTGCCCTGGGAGGGTCCACAGGGTCTGAGCCAGTGGGGGTGGAGACTGCTGACAGAGGCAGAGACGCCGACACAGGCTGAGTTGTGTTCCCAGAAAATTCACGTGTTCGAGTCCTCGTCTCCAGGGCCTGTGAGCGTGGCCTTGCATGGGGCCAGGGTCCTTTTAGATGGCCAAGTCAAGATGAAGTCTTTGGATCAGCCCCAATCCACTGTGACTGTGCGGCTATAAAGGGGGACTTTGGACACATCCCCACAAGGAAAACACTTTGTGGCGACCGGTGCGGTGCCGTCCCAAGCCCAGAAACTCCCAGAAGCTGGAGAGAGCCCAAAACAGGCCTTCCCTGGCGCCTTCACCGCCTGCCCGCACCTACACTTCAGACTTGGGTTTCCAGAACCACGAGACAACAAATTTCTGCTGTTCTCAGCCACCTAGTCTGTGGCACTTCGCTACGGCAGGCCTAGGGGACAGAGGCAGGCATCCTCTGCTCTATCCACCACTTCTCCTCAGGTGTGGCGGTCAGAGGCATGGCCATGCACAGGCCAAGGCCACTACCGGGAGGCCACTTCCAGCTGGGCTTTGGCCACAGCTCCCAGCCTCACGGGGCCCACGATGGGGTGAGGGCAAGGAAGGGCAGGAGCCGGCCACTGAGCCTCCACTTAGCGATTCCCAGAGCGCAGAAAGCCCGGGATGGCCGCAGCCCATATCCCCACCCTCCTCTGGGCCCCTCCCAGCCACCAGCAGTTTGGAACAGCTACTAAATGCCTTCAGTCTCGGTACGAGAGAGGCCTCAGGAAGGCACAGAACGAGGACACTCAGCCTGGTCACAGCACCTCGCCCGTGTCCCCTGGGCCCAGACAGGCCCTGTAGGGGGTGAGGGCAGAGCAGGCTGCGGAGAGCAGCCCCCTCCTCACAAGAGACTGGTGTCAAAACAGGGAGGGAAGTGTCGGGGGTGGGGGCGGCTGGTGGGCAGGATGCTGAGCGATGAGGACCCTCCCCAGCGCTAAGCAGGAAGGAGGGAGAAGGGGTCCCTGCCTCTGTCCAGACAGCGAGTCTGGCCACTGCATAAGCAGCTCTCTGCAGGAGGGTCAGCTCCAGAGACTTCAGTCCATGTTCCCCAAAATGGACCGGAGGCAGCTGGCCGAGTCAGAGCTCTAGAACTTTCAGGACTGAGCCCACTGTCTGCCAAGGATAGGAGGGTGGAAAACACCCCAGAGGTCCCTATGCAGCCTCTTCACCAGGGTTTCGCCTCTGATTGTGACCAGCTCCCACATGGCTGCCTCCTTGCCTGACATCCAGGCTCTGCGGGTCACAGGGAAGGTCACAGGCCAAGGGCTGGATGGGTCCAGAGCTCTGTGTGATTCCTGGGAAAGGCGAGGGGCGGCACCCCCCATAACAGCCCAGGGCACAGTAGTCGGCGCTACCGCCCTCTGACTGAGGCGAAGCTGGCCTGCTGGGGCTCGCAGCAACCCATTCCTCTTGCGGCAGGTAGGCAGGCGGCTGCCCTCCCCACTCCAGGGAGGCTGACAACACATCCGCTGGGAGGCCAGTACCAGTGCCCTCGTCCTCCAGGCCCACGAAGGGCCAGGGATCCACCGGGTCATAGGTGAGCAGCACAATGGCCTCCCGGACACCGGGCTCCGAGGCTCCTGCTGCAGCATCGACAAGGTCCTGGCTCAGCCGCACGCCAGCTCTGTGCGTTCCTGTCCAGGTCTGGAACACAGCACGGGGAGCAGATCGGCGGCCTGTTCAGGACACACCCTGGGGGCAGCCCCCCACTTCCAGGAAGCTCTCCTGATACCCATGCCCAGACACCTGTGCCCGGAGCATTCTCTTGCCCCCTATGTGCCAGCCCAGCCTCCGCATGAAACCCCAAGTCCCTTCAGGCTCCTCAGTACTCCCAGCACAGGGCCTGGGGCCTATGGCAGCCTGCACAGGTGCCGATGGGGACGGGCGCCGAGGACCGGCGAAAACCTCGGACTGCCACCGCAGGTGCTGCCAGCAGCTACAGAGCTCGCCGACCCGCTCACAGTCGAGCACGCACACTAAAGACGGGAGGGGCCTTCCAGGCTGGAGCCTTTAGGTCAAGGCAGGCCGACTTAGACCCTTTGTGGGGCCACACGAAGGAAGCTGTTCCCCGGGTGGGACCAGGAGTCCCTACCACATGCACCACACATGCCACATCCTCCATCACTGCCGCTCCCTCGGAGAGCAGCCGGAGAGCACACACATGGCTTGCAACAATCAAAATCTTTGTCCCTCTCAGCCTTCGTCACGACTGCCTCAGGGCTCTTGTCACATCCACTGCCTTGGGAAAAGAGGTGGACTCCACCAAGGACAGAGTGCTCAGCTTTAAGCTTCAAATGATACTTTTGGACAACAATCTTGAAAACTAGGTCCCCTGCTGAGAGGGCAGAGGGCTGGGTGGAGGGAGCCTTGCAACATCAGGAGCGGAGGCACTGGGCAGGGCCCGTCTGTGGACCCCAGGGAACACTGACTCCCTCCCTGTCCCCTGCCCAGAGAGAGGGGCCTGAGAGGGTGGAAACCAGAGACCACCCATGGGAGCGCCTCCTCCCTGACCTGTCCTCCCGCCGGGGGAGCAACAGCTACCGGGCCAGCAAGGAGGGGAACTGTGCGCAGAGGACCTGCCACAGCCCTCGGGTTGTTCTCAGCTCGCCTTTCCCTGTGGGGCCCGCCAGAGTTCCACCACGGGGGAAACGTGGAGTCTACTCACTGGACAAGAGAGCAGGGTGCTACCCAGGGCGACCAAGAAGAGCCAAGCACTCCACAATGGCCACCAGAGCAGCAGACCAGGGGCCGTGAGGGCCCCAAGGACAGCTCAAGCACTAGAGACCCTCCCCGCAGCCCTCAGACAAGACAGCCTCGGAGAGGAAAGAAGGATGAGCCGAGGCAGGTACAGACAGCCCCGCCATTTGCTCCCTGAACTGACCATTTACCTCAAAGGGGCTGCTGCAAACCGGAAGAGACAGATAATGTCATAAGAAAGTTTACATTTTTTTCCTACCAACAATGGAATTAGAGATACAAGAACAAAAGGAAACGAACAACAGAACACAAAGTGGGTTTTCTGGCCCATCTGAGGCTCGCTGTGTAGATTTAAACCCACCATATATACCAAAAAAGCTCAAAGCACTGAGAAAGGCCCCCAAGCTCACCCCAGCCCTCGCCCAGAGCCCACATCCTGCGCAGGCCAGATATCTGGGCAGCCCCTGCCCTGCCCCCAGCCCCCCAGAGCGGCCAGCACACACACCTGGAAGTTCCCGCTGTGCACGCTGTAGAGAGGCTGGAAGAATGCCACTGGAGAGGGCACGTTCTGGTGAAAGGTCCTCTTCACCCTGAGCACCGAAAGGACAGTCAGAGGCTCCCCCTAGATGCTCCTGCAGAGGCCCGGCTCCGGGAAGCGTGAGGTCCCTGTGGGGAACTCAGCTCCCTCCCAACCAGCAGGTGACCAGCTCTGCCTCATCCGTGCTGCTGCCATGCTCTCCCCTCACCAGGGCCACACCTGCTCTCAGGGGAAGACCCGACGCCTGGCAGACTGTGGCCTCCCTGGCTAATGACCCCATGGAACTGACTGACACCACATGTGTCCTTTGCAGGGTGAGCTGGGATGGTGAGATCAGGGGCGGAGAACCAGCCGAGATCTCAGCTCACAGAGGGAGCCAGCACCTCCAGCAGCCCCAGCTGTGATTTGCAGGCAGGTGGCAACTCCCTTTCCCACCGGACTGCCCCCTGAGC
The DNA here is from genome assembly GCF_022682495.2 of Desmodus rotundus. Classification (NCBI taxonomy): domain Eukaryota; kingdom Metazoa; phylum Chordata; class Mammalia; order Chiroptera; family Phyllostomidae; genus Desmodus; species Desmodus rotundus. Next base: position 97,637,273 of record NC_071387.1, read on the forward strand.
ACCAGATCTACCTGCGTGGGGCCCACCGGTCCTCCCCGGGGACGTGGCACAGGGCTCCAACCCAACAGGCCCAAGCTGACTTTCCCGATCTCCCCTGGGGCCTGGAGCAGCCAGTTCCCCACCTCAGGGGTGACGGCAGGAGTCACCAATCAGAGGAGTCTCCTCTGCCCACGCATCCCCGCTGTTTCCCTTCCTAAGACCCTGAAAAATTCCCTCCACTTTGCTCTATCTTTACTTCTTTCACCGGCTCCAGCCAAACTGCCTCTCTCTGGACACCACCCCTGGCCTCTCAGCAGATCCTTCCAGCCCTCTGTACCTCAACAACCCATTTCAAAATACAAACCATATCACATCACACACCATTTAACACAATTCAGGCTCTTTCCTTTGCTCCAAGGACAAGCCTGCACCCTCCTCTAGCTTATTGGCCCCGCCCATCAGCCCCGCCCATCACCCTCTGCCTCACCACTAAGCCGCCCCATTGCTCTCTTCGCTCTTTGTCTGACCTCCTCATCCTCTCTGCTACGTGTCCACACCTGGCCAGTGTCCTTGGGTCCTGTCCTTGATGAGGCCCTGTACCCTTCTCATAACCTGGCACGTGTGATGGCCTGTTTCAGAAGGGCCCCTGTGAGCATCGGCTTCTCTGAGGCATCCACTGGAGCCGAGAGCTGGGTCCTGTGTGCCCCCGATACCCGAAACTGTTTTCATCAGATGCGTTAACAAGTGAGCAAACCACCCAGCACCTCTGAAGGCCGAGGATGAGAGCTCCAGGCAACTTGGTTCCCATGACTTTGGGTCCCTCCTCAGTTCTTTTGTGTCACACTGCCCCCCAGACCAGGTAACTTGGAAACTGCACTGGTCCAAGGCAGAGGCTTGAAAACCACCCCCATCCAGGACCTGACGGCGGGTGGGGGGCGGTGAGCACAGGGGGAGTGGTGCGGGTCTGGCCCTCAGCACCCCGCTCACCACACTGACACAGCAACACACAGCCACACACTCACAAACACGCACACAGCCACACGCACACCCTTCGGTTACCAACCTAGGTGACAGCTTGAACAGGATGTAGGTCAGGCTGGTCAACAGGAGAAAGATGGACACGGCGACGAGGGTGCTGTTGGGCTGCCCCACAGGTGCGATCAGGGAACCTGTGGGCAGGAAGGGCCTAGAGCTGTGCGTGGCCTCTGAACCAGGGTGTTCCACCACACCCACATGGCAGAGACTCCCCCGTGAGTGCCCTGGGGCTGTGTGGAAGGTTTGTCGTGGGCCTTGGAGGTTTGTGGCATGCCTGCTGAAGCACCTTCGGTGGCTCACAAAGCCCCAAGTCCCCTCTCAGCATCTGCAAGGCCGTCAGGGGGAGCGGACCTTCCAGCACCGCTGTGCACAGGGGTCGGCCAGCCCTCCCTGAGGCCTTGCTGTGCAGCCCTGGGCTACGCCGGCTCCAGTCACAACCACCGGCTCAGGTTCCTGGGAAGCTCAAGCTTGGCAGGTGTCTGCTTCCTCCTCACACACCTCGGCCCTCCAGGGCAGAGTGGTCCACTGGCGCATAACTGCCTCTGGGGTGGGTCTCAGGAAGTAAACGGGTGGGGCAGGGGGTGCAAGCAACAGAGTAGGGAGGCCTAACCAGACTCCCAGGGCAGCAGCCTCGAGCGCCCACCTTGCCGTTGAGGGGAGGCGAAGAACACAGGCGGGCTCCACTCGCTCCAGGGGCCCTCGTAGTGTTCCTCCTCGGCCATGGTGCCCTCCAGGGCAGCCATCTGGACGCGCAGCCTCGCCTCATAGACGCAGCCAGGGTCCAGTTCCACGGCTTCGAGGGTGAGCAAGGTCACCCCGACGATGCGATCCTTGTGCCGGGCCCGCTGCCAGGGTGGAGACAATTAGCCGTCGCTGAGAGGGAGGCAGGGTCCGTCAGCACTTCAGAGTGTACACACGCACACAGAGGCACACTCAGCACACTCACACTCACACAGCCATATCCACAAGGGCACGTTTTCACATGTACACACGTGCATATCCAAGGACACACGCTTACACTCATCTACCTGCATGCACACTCACACACAGAGACACGCATGTATGCTCACCATGCTCACACACATAGGCACACCCTATGAGCACTCACATGTGTAAACACACACTCGCGCACACAGTCACACTCACACAGACGTACCTGTGCATGCACACATCAAACACATGTGAATGCTTGCACACACATACTCTTGGCTCTGGTCACCTCCCCTTCTCCTAATTCCGAGTCAGCATCTCCCCATGTGGAGTGAGGAACGGCCCTGTGCCGCTGCTCCCAGGAGGCAGAGAGGCGCCACGGCAGCCAGCCCAAGTGTTACCTCCCAAGCCTCTTCCTGCCTCTTAAAGGCCAGCTCATAGCTGAACAGCGAGGCCAGCGGCTCCAAGGCAGGGCTGACACTCCAGGTCAGGACACAGGAGCCAGAGCTGACGTTGCTCTGCAAGTCAGAGGGAGGGTCCAGCTTCACTGAAACAGAATGAGGCCACGTGAAAGTGTGTCTGTCGGTGTGCCCAGGGCTGGGGCTCTGACAGACTCCCGGGAGGCCAGGTCAAGGCCCTCTCAGGCCAGGGGCCTCACTGGGAGGCTGGTCCAGAGAAGCCCCAGGCGAGACAGGACAGCAATGACTCCTTCCTGCCCCTGCAGCGCACAAGGCAGCTCTCAAAGCTTGCCTCCCCTTTCCTTCAGAAGCTGCTGTTGGAGGCTCTTCCCCGAGTCTCATGGGGCTCCTTCCCGCTGTGACTGAAGTGCAGTTCAAGTGACTCAAGCTGCAGGGCCCCACCTCGAAGCCCTGTGTCTTCACCATCCCTTAAAACCCAATCCTGCCAGCAGCCAGTGGGCTGCCCCCCACCCCCACCCCGGACCCACCCCGGACCCAGCCCGATCCCAGCCCTGGGTCTGTCCTGGCAGGGGCCAGGGCTCGCACCAAGCATGGGCATCACAGGCTCCAGGGCCCTGCCCCGAACACACAGGCAGCCAGGGTGTTTCCCCCGAGGTGCCCCACCCCAGGCCTCACCGTGTCTCCGGGGCAGGTACTGGGGGTCCACCAGGCTGACCTGCTCCTTCCCAGAGATGTGACGGTGCAAAGTGATGGTAAAGTTGTCAGAAGGCACAAGAACCTCCTCGGGTGGCAGCACCAGGGTGCACACACTGGCCCGGAAGACACACCTGTGCTCGCTGCCCGGCTTGTGGTTGCTGGCAAGGGTTATGTGTCAGCGCCAAGAAGCTGCTGCACCAGCCCGGCCCCTGCTGCTGCTCTCGCAGGGGCCCTATCCTTACCCCTGCCCTCTGCCCAGGTGGGCCTGGCCCTCCAGCCTCACCTGGTGAAGAGGAGCCAGGGGCTGGGGCCCCGGCCCAGCTCCGGGGCAGACCAGTGGCAGTCAATCCTGAGGATGTTGTTGGTGAGGCAGGCGAAACTTCCAGCCCCTAGCCCTGGGAACAGCAACCATTGGGAGCCCACAGTGGCTGTGTCAGGGCAGGGCTGGGGGAGGGGGAGGACCTGGAAACTGGCACCCTAACAGGGTAGACCCCAAAGAATAATACCAGGAGAGCTTACCGAGGGCCAGGCTGGGAGGCCTCGAAAGCGACGGGCTCTGTGTGGCCCACAGCACCTGGGTGGGACTGGGGTCCAGGCTGGTCCTTGGAGGACAGGTCCCAGCACAGTTTGGGCCAAACCCTCCCCCGCGGGGTTTGACAGAGGACAGCCCTGCCCCGCAGTCCTGCCCCCCCACATCACCCAGTGACGAGTGCCCTCACCTCCTCCTTCCCCGGGCACCGGGACTCCCAAGCCGAGCCAGGTGCCGACCAGGAGCCAGGTGCTCATCCCTCTCGCCAGGGCCTCACTCCTCAAGGTCCAGCCTGCAAGGGGTGGGGCTGAGGGGCAATGTGTGAGGAGCACCCCCCAAGAAGTGCTCCCCAGGAGATCCTCCCTGTGAGGAGTGCCCCCCAACAGAGTGCTCTGAATGAGCCACCACCTACACACTCACCGTGTCCCGTGAAAGAAGCTGGGCACCCCGTCCAAGCTGCACTGACAAGCAGCCGAGGCTCGGACGGGCCAGTTGGCCTGACAAAGACTCACGGCTACAGCACGCAAGGGGGTGCCCTCACGCTCAGACCTCCTCGTGGGTCCTGAATCGGCTACACATCTGTGTCTGCCCAGCAGGCTCCTCTCCGGGACCGGTGTCATCTGCCAACCCAGACCCCTGTCCCCGGGCCCAGGCCCCATCCTGAACTCTGGCTTCACACCCTGTGCTGACAGTAACATGCATTTTCCACTGGGATTCCTGCAAGACTTGTGAGGTAGGAAGCCTGTCCCTGTTCACCGACCAGGGAGCTGACTCCCAAGAAGGGGAAGTGCCTTGCCAAGGGTCACACAGCTGACCTCTAACACAGCCTCTCTCCCTTCTGTCTCCTTCAGTAAAGACCTATCCCAGGGTTCTGCTGCAGGAAGGCGTAGGAAGATGGCGGCGGGTGTCCGTGCAACAGAAGGCGCTTCCTAGGCTGTGTCTGGCACACCCCCGTTCAGAGGTGCTAGCCCAAGCCCCAGGACCCTGCAGGAACCAGAGGTTAGCTGGAGACAAGACTGGGTGTTAGGAAGTGCCTGGGTGCTGCAGGGAAGCTGCTGATGCCCTATCACCCGATTTGCAGCTCCAGATGGTACACTGATAGCTCCTAAGCAGGAAGCAGGGTCCACCTAGTTATGCAAGCCTGATGGGAGATAAGGAAGCAAAAAAGCAGACATACACACAGTCCTCAGCACACACTCACCAGGCAGCAGACACCACCCCCACACCGCCCCATGTCCCCGCACACTGTCTCTGCACCCTCAGCACAGACCCCTGCCAAGACCAAGAAGCCCTCACCCTTCCCTAGAATGAAGCGTCACCCGGTGCAGCACCAACCAGGCCTGGAGCGCCCGGCCCTCCAGCAGCAGTTACCAGATGCAGATGGGGGAGCCGCCAGACAGCAGCTCCCCCAGACAGCAGACAGGGCGTGTGAGGACAGGGTCAGAGTGAGCACCAGGACCTGGGGGAGCTCAGGCACCGCAGGCTGCAGGCCCCAGGTGGACAGCCACTGCCCCAGCCTGACGAGGAGCATTACTGAGGCAGGGCCGCCCCTCTCCTTGACAACGGGCATGGGGCTGGGTGCAGAAAGCCCCACCTGCATACTCCCTGGTCCTGTAAGAGGTACTGGAGTGACACCAGGGAGGCCTAATCACAGCTTGGACAATACCGAGTCTCAGCATGGCTGTGAGAGCCGCCAGAGAAGCCGGTGTCTGCTCCCTTGGGACAGAGTTGCCTCTAACACCTCCAGTCATCTGGGGAGCCTGGCTGATGTCACTATCCAGCACTGCCCCTCCCCCATCTGGCCAATGGATACGGCCATCAGTCCACAACCATTCTGGCCACTTCCCAGAACCTGATCTCCTCCATAGCCTCACGGTCAAGGTCAGTCCGCCTGCTGTGGTTTCCTGGACCATCCCAAAGTCGTGCTGGATCCCTGCCTCAGGACCCACAGACACTGCCAGACCAGGAGCGTGTCTCCAGATAGACGCTGCCCCTCGCCTCCCTGGCCCTCATGCCCTGAGCATGCACCTGATGCCAGGTGGGACACCGGGCCACAGCAGGCAGGCCTGCCGTGGGGGCTGGCTGGGGCCCTTGGTGCCTCACAGCGCAGCCTCCAAGTCAGCTTCGCACCAGGTACTGCCCCCTTTTACAGAGTCTGTTTTATATTCTTCCATGGGAAGGGAGCGACACCCCTGTTACTCTCCCCGCCCAACCGAGGCTGGCAGACGCACAGGTGGATGAGATAGAAGTCGCTAATTAAATGACCACTTATCTTCTGTCTTCTCTCGGCTGGGCAGGAGGAATAAGGCCAGTTCCCGCCTCCCCAGAAACAGCTGGAACTTGGGGGACATGGGGCCTGTGCTAGGAAATGGAGTCGGAAATGGGAGCAGAAGCCAATTCCCCATTTGGGCCGCCCCGGCCCGTGCGGGCCGCCCTAGCGCGTGCGCCCGGCGCAGGTAGGAACTGCAGGTGCTCTCGGGCAGAAAGGGCTCGAGGACACTGCTTCCTATGGGGGCGCAAGCGGCTGCACAGGGCAGGGAGCAGGAGAGGTCGAGGCAGCTGGTGTGAGTCCAGTGAGGGGGCAGCGAAGGCTGGAGCAAGAGGACGGTGAGCAGAAGGGCAGCTCCGTCTGGGAGGCACGTGCCTGGGAAACATGGACGCCCGGCAGGAGCTATGGGAGAGGTAAGGGCTGGACCCAGAGGGGTCTCAGGTGCACAAGGGCACAGACAGAGGAAGGGCCTGGAGCGGGGAGAGGGTTGAGGATAGAAGTCATAGGAGCACGGAGAGGTAGAGGGGAGCCCGGGGAGCCTATGTGGGTCCCTACTGGTCTGCTCTATGGCCCTGAGCTTCCCGAGGTTACCTCCTGGCCTTCTCTCACACCATCCCCTCTGCCTGGCTTCCTTCCCCATAACATGCCTCTTCTTTCATGAAGCCCTCCCTGAGCACCCCACTCCTCCTCCCCAGCCAGACACAACAGGAGCAGGGAGGCAGGCGGTAGCTAGGGGTGAGGGCTAGAATATGGGTATTGACACATTTCTCTTTGGGGAGCTTGGAGGTTAAACGGGGAGACATACGACCCCTCCTCTGCCTGCACCCCTCTCCGGGAGCCCCCACTGCCCCCTGGAGCCTCCCCACATCAGGTTCTTCCAGGCCGAGAAGCTGCTTTATGCTGTGCCCTGCACCCGTTCTTAACTGTTTAAGAAACTCCTGCAGAAGCTGCCCTTGCTTCTGCTTGGCATCACTGCTTTGGGCTCCGGGGCGGGTGCTCCGGGACATTACTTGCGCAAGAACCCTCTCCTCCCTGTCCTCTGCTTAGCTGAATTGACCCTCCTTCTGGAATCTCGCCCTGGCTGACTGCCCCACCCACAGCTCCAATGGGGGATATCCCTGGACTCCCAGTTCCTCTTCGGCCCTAAGGCCCCCCAAAGCATGGGGATTTGGAGAAACTACCAACCCCAGGGCCTGGACCTCATCTCCACCCACAGCTGTCACAACTGAGACCATCTGGCAGTAGAACACTCACTCTCACTCACTCTCCCCCCACCTCCCCTGCAAAGGTCAGCTCAGATCTCCAGGGAGCAAAGCCTCTTCCATAATCAGAAACTCTGCCTGACAAACGCAGCGCCCTTCCCTCCGCCCAGCGGCACTCACGACCCCCACAGGCCTGAAAATGCCCGTCTGTCATCCTATGGTCGGCGCTGCCAACCTGCTGTCTCTGGGAGACACCCAAGCAAGGACCCCAGAGGAGGTAAAACCAGGGCGGTGCTCCCAGACAGCCCATTGCCAAGGTTCACCCTGGGGCCCAGGGAAGGCAGGTTGCCTGCCCCTCTGCCTCTGAAGTTCACGCTGACTTGAGAGGTTAGGAAGCTCCAATCGCAGACTCACCTCCGCAGACGCATCGGCTGGGCCCCATGGCAAGGACAGTCCGTGTGTTCGTGGCAAAGCCCCTCAGCCTGATTCAGGAGATAAGTGCACCAAGCGGTGACGGTGACGCGCGCCGCGCACGCAGGCTGACACAGGCCGCCCACATCCAAAACCACGAGCACACAGCGCAGCAGCTATCCCCGGCGGGGCTGACAAGTGACTGTCACCACTAATCACCAACCCAGGACTCATGAGGTGGGACAATTTCATTCCCCGTGCGTGATACTGAAGGTTGCCAGACATGGACTTGGGAGACTCGTCCGCTGGCTGGCGGATGAGGTCTGTTGTAGCCTCCCAAGGAGCACCGCTGAGACACACTACATCGGTCCGGGGAGGCCAGGACCTTGCCCCGGCAAAGGGCTATGGGCCTCATCCCCTTCCAGGCTTTACTGAGACCAGAGGCCAGACTGCTCTCCAGCTAAGGCAATCTGGGAGGCTTGGGGGCTGGAGAGGGGGTTAAACATAAAATAATGTGGTCGCGGTTAAAGAAAACAAACAAGACGGGAGGAAATAAAAGATGGGGGTCTCCTTTTATCTCACCCAGAGGTAGCCCTGGTGAGGGGTAGGCACATGTCCCTCCAGACACTTCTAAGCTCAAATGCACATTTTTAATGGACTCATGCTGTGCTCTGAGCTTCCCAGCCTCCTTCCTGTTCCTCCCTGTTTTCCACACTTTTCTAGGTCAGCACCAACACCTTCCTCGTGCCTTTAATGGGAGTACATTACGATTTCACAATCCCACCAATGGCCATTGGGATTGTTGCCTACATATGCTGTTTGATTTTTATTGAGATATAACTGATCTGTAACATTATATTAGTTCCAAGAGTATATATGCTATTTTATTTTATTTTATTTTATTTTATTTTATTTTATTTTATTTTATTGATTCCAGGTAGAGGGGAAGGGAGGGAGACAGACAGGGAGAGAAACATCGATGTGCAAGGGAAACATTGACCAGTTCCCTCTTGCATGTACCCTAACTGAGGACCCAACCTGCAACCCAGGCCCACAACCCAGGCACGTCCCCTGATCTGGAATCAAACCTGCAAACTTTCAGTTCACGGGACAACACCCAAATGACTGAGCCACACCCGCCGGGGCTACCTACACTATTTTAAATGAAGGTAGGGTACAATTCTGGGCATGGGTCTTTAACCACCAGAATGAGTGCTTGCTAGGGGTGGAATTGTGGTCAAACGCTCAGCATTTTTAAATATCAATAGAACCCCGGCTGCTGTGGCTCAGTGGGTTGAGTGCCAGCCTGTGAACCGAAAGGTCACCAGTTCGGTTCCCAGTGAGGGCACAAGCCTGGGTTGCAGCCAGGTCCCCAGTCGGTGGTGTGCAAGAGGCAGCCAATCGATGTAACTGTCACACACTGACGTTTCTCTCCCTCTTTCTCCCTCCCTTCCCCTCTCTCTAAAAGTCCATAAATAAAAATAAAAACATATCAATAGATACCACCAAGCGAGCCCCCAAAATTGTACCAGATTCTACTCCCACGACAAGTGTGAGATGCCTGTGACCCTCGCCGACAGTGTGCACTATCGGTCTTTAATCTTGGCCAATTCGATGAGCAAAAGCACTTCATTATTGTTTTTATTTGCACTTGGTTGCTCATGAAGATAAGCATCTTTTCACAGACTTACTGGCTGTGTGTTCTTTCCAGTACCAAACAAGTCACATTTCAGTGTGTGTCCGTGCCTGGGTTTATCTGTGAGTGCCTGTGTGCACACACGTGTGCACGTGTGTGCCCTGTGCCTCAAAACGCCTCGGGTGAGGCTCGGACACCTGAGCTGCAGCTCTCTGCAGTCGGGAGCACCAGGACCCGCGGGAGATGGAGTCAGAGCTCGTGCGCAGGAAGCACCTTATGAATAACCAGAGACACAACCACATTTCCTTCTAGTGTTCAAATTTCAGTCGCTTGGCCCCCATGTTGCCTATCACAGGGACATTCTTTTATACCCACTGGGGCCATCCCTTCTCTAGTATCCTTACCAAGAGAGCTTCCTTCTCTCTGTCTGCCAGAGTCCCTCTCCCGCCTGGCTAAAGATACAATTTACTAACTTAAAGCCAGCAGGCCACACCACCCACACCATGACCCCACAAGCGGAGACCACAAAGGCTGGAAAGGGAGGAAATCATAGAAAGAAAAAAATCAGGAGAGCTCCAAGTTCTGCATCTAAACTCTCCCAAAATCTCTGAGTGACCCCTGACCCACACGTGTACAGGCCCACTGCTCGCAGCCCAGCGCAGGGCAGACAGCCTGAAAGGAGGTTTTGGCTGCTGCCTGCATCAGAGACACGGAGTTTACCCCGTTTAAACAACAACAAAAAAACTCTTCAGAGAAACACAACAGGATCCACACTCTCTACAATGCACATCATTCACAATTCCCAAATAAACCCAGAATTATTAAACACGTGAAGAGGCAGGACTAGGTGAGCCATACATAAGAAGAAAGACAAGCAATGCAGGCAGATTCCCAAGACTAAGTTGTTAGAAATAACACAGGTTTTAAAGCAGCTACTTTATCCTCAAAGATGTAAAGGAAAATGTGCCCCCCACGTATAAATAAGAAATCTCAGAGAAATCGAAACTGAAAAAAAGAACCAAAGGAAAGCGTGTAAGGGAAACATACGGCGCCGTGAGCAAAAGGAATGCGTCAGAACAGCACAGAAAACAAGACAGGGGATTGGCCAGAAGGAATCTCCCAAAGAAGGGAGGCGGCTGATATCTGAGTGGACGGACAAGGACAACACATCCTAACACACACCCAGGAGAGGGCACCTGAGAAGGTAGCCACACGCCCCTCCTGGGTGAGGAAAGGGAGCCAGGAGAGCCGGGATGATCACCAGGATTCCCGGAGCGCTGAACGGGGAGGAGCCGAGCAGGTCGTGTGCTTGTGCCGGGTGGGCCGGGTACAGGACTCTGCTCACAGGGCCTCTCCCGGACCCTCAGACTCGGGAAAGCCGGGGCCTCCTTCCCAGCAAGTGCCCTGACGCACATCCTGATGCCCACCCCCAACACAGGGAGATAAACAGAAAAACAACATCCACAGACAGAGGGAAAACGTCAGACACGAAAAACACACATCCAGGAGTCACCGCGTACCTGTGGAAACACAATACCACGGAAAAAAGGAAACCACACGTGAACGTTCATTCGTCCAGAGACGGGGTAAGGACTTCACGTGTGTCAGGCGACATAAACTCTCCCAACCCGATGAGGTGCGCCAGGTGTTAGCCAACCACAGCCCACAGACAAAATCTGGCACGCTCCTTTTCACAAAAACCTGTGAGCTAAAAAGAGTCGATATATTTTTCAATGGCTGGGGAGATTGCTTTAGAAATGACATGACACATGAAAATATAAATTCAAATCTCAGTTTCTGTCACCTTATTAAGACACAGCTGCGCTCATGTCCATCCGCACTGCCCACAGCCGCTCTCACTCTGTGGCACCGAGTCCAGAGGTGGCAGCAGGCCAGCCCATGGCCGCGCAGCTCCCCGGACAGCTCAGCGGGGGGTCGTCACCCAGCACTTCAAGGGCCACCGCCGCATTCATTTTAACTTTTTGCTTATCACCAGCGCACCCTTAACATGTCAAAACAAGAAAAGCGAACTCTGAACATCACTAACCATCAGGGAAATGCAAATCAAAACCACAATGAGATATCACCTCACACCTGTCAGAATGGGTATTTCTTTTTATTTTTTTTAAGATTTTATTTTAGAGAGAGGAGAAGGGAAAAAGAGAAACATATATGTGTGGTTGCCTCTCACACTCCCCCCACCGGGGACCCAGCCTGCAACCCAAGCATGCGCTCTGACTGGGAATCGAACTGACGACCCTTTGCTTCACTGTCTGATGCTCAATCCACTGAGTCACAACAGCCAGGGCAGAATGGGTATTTCAAAAAGACAAGCAACACCCTGGCTTGTGTGGCTCAGTTGGTTGGAGTGTAGTACCACAAACCAAAAGGTCACGGTTCGATTCCCAGTCAGGGCACATGCCTAAGTTGCAGGTTTGGTCCCTAGTCACGACATGTGAGAGAGGCAACCAATCAATGTTTCTCTCTCACATCAATGTTTTTCTCTCCCTCCCCTTTTTCCCCTCTCCCTAAGCATGTCCTTGGGTGAGGATTAAAAAAAATTTTTTAAGACAATAACAAGTGTTGGCGAGGATGTAAAGAAAAGGGAATCCCCCTGCATTGTTGGTGAGACATTGTAAATTGGTGCAGCTACTATGAAAAACAGTACAGAGGTTCCTCAAAAAATTAAGGATAGAACTACCATATGATCCAGCAACTCCTCTTCTGGGTATTTATCCGAAGAACATGAAAACACTAATTTGAAAATATACATGTGCCCCTATGTTCACTGCAGCATTGTTTGCAATAGCCAAGATACGGAAGCAACCCAAGTGTCCGTCAATAGACAGACGGATAACACTGTGGTGAACATACACGGTGGAATATTACTCAGTCATGAAAAAGAGTGAAATCTTACCATTTGTGACAACACAGATAAACCTAGATGGTATCGTGCTCAGTGAAGTCAGACAGAACAGGACAAAAACCATAGGATTTTACTCACATGAGGAATACATAACAAAAACTAACAAATGAACGACTAGAACACAACAAAAACAAACTCAGACACAGAACAGAATGGTGGTTACCAGAGGGGCGGGAGTAGGGGAGGCACAGTGCGTCGAGGAGGTCAAGCGCAGGACGCCCGGGAAGCAGGCTTGCGGTGGGGAGCGCCCAGCAGAGGGCGCAGGCATCGGTAACAACGCCATGCCCCTGCGATTCACCCGCGATGCTGTCGGCAACGTTACCTCGATTTTTTAAAATAATTTTTTTTAAGTTTTAAGTAAACTACGAATATCACGTTTTTAAGGCACAGTGGAAAGTGGGCTATTCTGTCCTCAGACTGGATGGTGAAGACTGTTGGCCGCGTAGACGCCCCCGCAGGTCGGCATCCCCAGCCCAGCGCCCGCGGCTGGCACTGTTCTCAACACGCAGATTCCTTCACGAAAGTTAAAAGTAAAAACAAGGCAAACAAATAAAATTTCCAAGTGGGTCGTTTGTACACCAAGCAAGGAAGCAACTTACTGATTGTGACTTATTTGTGTTTGACTGCAGGAGCAAGAAGTGTGCCCCGAGAAAATAAAACGAACGCAATCAGCCTTGTGAAAGCAGTTGTCTTAAAACTTGAGGACACCCTCTAGGCCGAATGTAATTTCAACCCCTTAACAGTTAAGGAGTAGTTAGTTACATTTATACAGTCCTAAAATTATTTCAGCCCTTTGAAGGCCACCGCAAGACTGATGTGGCCCCGGTGAAAATGAGTTTGACACCCCTGCTCTAGGGGGTGCTGGAATAAATCAAAGTGCATCAGCACACTTAAAAAAAAATGAAGGACCCTGGCAGCAACCTTGATAGTCAATTCTAAATGACGCGAACGCTCTGCAGTCATTTTCCCTGGCTCCTGATGAAGCCACAGACATTAGTGAAATTGCTCAGTGTTGTTTCTTCGAGGAGTCAGTGCCTCAAGGCTGAGTGGGGAGTGGCTGAAGAATTAGCCTCTATGCACAGTCTGCAAAGAACAACTAACAGTTATAGGCAAGAACATCTTCAAAGGCCCTGGCCAGCGTGGCTCAGTTTGTTAGAGTGCCATCTCACAATTTTGCAGGTTCGATTCCCAGTCAGGGCACCCGCCTAGGTTGTGGGTTCAATCCCTGGTCCAGGCGCAGTCCAAGCACAGAAGGAAGTCAGTTGGTACTCGTTCTTGCATCCATGTTTCTCTCCTCCTTCCTCTCTCTAAAAAAGCAATGAAAAAATGTCCTTAAGTGAGGGTTAAAAAAAAAGAACATTTTCAAAGCTCAGAAAATACTAATTTAGTAGAACTTGGAGTGGGATCTGCCAATACGTGTTATCATTGATGGTGGTAAAAATATACACAGAGGATGAAAAAGCTCAGGTGAAAAAATTTACAAAGCTTGTAAAAACATAAACCATTTATATAAAGACTATGGTTTTTCCACTGTATTGTTTATCAGCAAATACTTTCAGGAAAATATTTGCATGTCTCCTCCATATTGAATGTCAAGAATGAATTTCATGCACTTAACTAGCATTAACAAATGCGCATTTGCATTCAATTTTTTTAGAAGTTTTTTTCTTAATCCTCACCCGAGGACACGCTTATGGATTTTAGAGAGAGGGGGAGGGAGGGAGTGGGAGAGAAACATCAACTGGTTGCCTTTCGTAGGCACCCCAGTCAGGGACTGAACCAGCAACCCAGGCATGTGCCCTGACTGGGAAACAAACCCGTGACCTTTCGGTTTGCAGGACGACACCCAACCCACTGAGCCACACCAGCCAGGGCATTTGCACTCAGTTTTGATGACAAGAAACACTACTAATTTTGAACCTCAATTAAGCAAAATAGTATCCATTATTTCCATAGAATTTCCAAGTGGGTCGTTTGTACACCAAATGTGTTATAAAATACTATATGCGATTACTATGGTCACAGTTTGAACTCCACCTCCAAAAACTATTGTGAAAGTTGTTTTCTTGGATTCCCCTAGGTTTTGACTCTCGACCCACAAAGTCTAAAAGTGACAATTACTATCTCCATTTTACACACGAGGAAAGGAAAGCAGAGGTCGAGCAGCTCGGCTGAGGTCTCCCACGGAACACGCAGACAGGCAGGCTACCTTCAGAGTGCATGGGCTTCCCCCACAGATCCACGCTGCCTCCAACAACAAACACAGACAGAAGAACTGGCACCTGAGGAAATAAAAGTAGTGGCAGAACAGAAGACACTAAAGCACATGATAAAATTACATTTGTAAAACCAGAACAAACTGTCTTGAAACAGAACCAGTCACAGATAACGGGCCCAGACCCTGGCTGACATGCTAACCGCGACCAAGAAAACAAGCACGTGAAACCTGCAGACTCATCATTTCTGGACTGAAACTGGGTGCGGCTCCCGGCGCATCATGACACAGGGCTTCTGGGCTGAGCTGACCTGAAGACGTCTGGATTTCTAGGTTTGAGATGCCCAGAATGCATGGATGGCGGGGGAGGCAGCAATGCCCTACTGTTGCTTCCATTGCTGCTGGTGGTGTTTTTCACAGGCTGGACGCCCACAGACGCAGCTGTCATTTACCCCACCGTGGAAGAGTTCGATCATTCCTAACACGCCTGCAGTGCCCTAACAACCGCAGCCTTCCTGAAGATCAACGCAGTACGGAACGGACGAGTCCAAGGTCACAGCAACAGTGAAGGTTTTCTGGGTCAAAGAGGCGCTCGCATTTGGCTGCTCCTGGTCTCATGTTGGCCTTTGGCTCTCTGGCTGCATCGTGTGGATTCTCTTTGGAGGTTACGTTGCTGAAGAAAAGCCACAGCATACCCTGGAATTGCTGTGTTTCCCCAAAATGTCTTCACCTTTTTTTATTTTTTAACCCTCACCCGAGGATATGTTTTACTGATTTTAGAGGGGCTGGGGGAGAGAAACATCAATGTAAGAGAGAAACACCCCATACACACCCCGATTGGGACAATGCTCCAACCAACTGGGCCCCTTCACCTTTTTTGGAGGACTGGTTTTTAACCTTGGCGGCACTGAAGACTTATGCCGGTGAAAGCACCTGGTTTACTGCTGCTGCTGTACAGCAGCCCGCCTGGTTTTTTGGTTTTTACTACTCACTCCCAGTCTTTTGGAATGCCTTTTTTTTTTTAAGGAGAGGGTAAGGGAGAAAGAGAGGGAGAGAAACATCAATGTGTGGTTGCCTCTCACACGCCCCCTACTGGGGACCTGGCCCGCAACCCAGGCGTGTGCCCTGACTGGGAATCAAACCAGCGACCCTTTGGTTTGCAGGCTGGTGCTCAACCCACTAGGCCACGCCAGCCAGAGCTGTAATGCCATTCTTCAAACTGTTTTCTGAGTGTAGTCTCAGCTTAAATTTGTGATACTAAAATCATGACAAATCCCTATTTAAACAACAAAATCAACTGTGGTATACATTTGATTAACTCATAAAATGTTAAAGAAAACTACTTCACACGAGTAATTTTGTAAAGTTTTAGCATGGCATAACTTGTAAAAATAAAAATAAATTACAAAAAGAAAAAAATTAATCGTTTCTAGGAACAATACCAAGACTTAAAAGTAAAAACCTGTATCAAAGGCATAAATTTAAGTCCCATAACTTTACAAGTGAGACTTCATTATTAAGAGATTTGGAGCCCTGGCTGGTGTGGCTCAGTGAGTTGAGTGTCATCCTGAGAACCAAGAGGTCGCCAGTTCAATTCCCAGTCAGGGCACATGCATGTGTTGCAGGCCAGGTCCCCAGTTGGGGGCATGAGATTGATGTTTCTCTCACACGTGAATGTCTCTCTCACACATCAATGTTTCTCTCCCTCTCTTTCACCCTCCCTTCCCCTCTCTGTAAAAATAAATGATTTTTTTTTTTTTAAGAGAGAGATTTGGAAAAGCAATGAAGTCCAAGGCTCTGAGCACACACTCAATCAGTGAATAACCTAGATCCTGTCCCCAGCTAGTTTAAAGTGTCCTTTTTCTTTCAGAGTGGAAAGAACACACAAAGTATAAAAACATAGTATCTGATAAATTGATTGTAATCCTAAGTAGCAAGAATAGAAATAATATATTTAAATCTACATCATTAGCAATTTTGTAACCAGTTTAGTCCTAAGTACGGAAGTTAATTTTGGAATCATGATTTGTGGTTTGACATCTACCTAAATCATATAAAACACTGAGAAGGGCAATCAATATTAAGCTTTTCATTTTAATTAATATTCAGGAATAAATTTTTATTAAGTTTGTAATTAACAGTTAAATATTTAGGAACAACTAATGTACAAAATTAGTAAGTTTTGCTTTATTAGCTGTGCAACGTAAATATTTAAGATTGTTGGTCGATAGTAAAAGAGTATCAATTGTCCAATAAACGCACAGGATGAATGAACAGGACCTTACACAGAGTGCTCTTAGTTGTGGATGGCCCCCCCCCACAGTCTCCCTGGACATCAGTGAGCTCACCCGCTGGTTGGCAGGTGGGCTGTCCATTTCCTGACACCCTGGTCAACAACCCTAAAAACGCTGGCTTTCCACCACACCAGCAGAGACCCTCGGGCCACACAGTGCTCGCTCCCCGCTAGGAACCCACTCCGGGGAAGCGAGGTGAGCAGCCACGAACACAGCCGGGCCGGCCTGGCTCTAGTCCCGCCAGCGGTGCCCACACTGAGCGCTGCAGCACTTGTAGAAGGTGGTCATGGGCTCGTCCGCAGAGCGGGTCTGAAGCTGCATGAAATAGGCACGAGGATGTTCACATTTGGGACACGGCTCTAGAAACAAGAAAAAAAAACAAGTGACCCTCACTGATGTTTGTGACCGACGTACCTCTTAGAAGTAGGTGTTCGGTGAAAGGCAGCAAAGACCCTCCTCACTTATCTAGTGTCCCCTGTACCGTGATTTAAGGTCCCGAACAGTGCTCTCACCCCCAGTATGCTCTCCCACTGAGGGATCCAGGAGAGCTTGCAAACTCCTCTCCTCCCCGCCCTGGGTCCCACGACTCTTCCCAGATCTGGTTGAAGATGGGCTGGAAACAACGCAAAAGGTGACTTACGGCTGCTGTGTGAATTACAGGGTGGACGCCCCACAGACCCCCCCTAACGAGTGCAACGCGCGCCCTCTCACCTTCCCGGAGAAGCTCCAATGGAAGACTCACCCACTTCCCTCGTAGTCGGGGAAGCATTCTGGCAGTTAGCACCTCAGGCTGTTCTTGCCCAGGTCTCACCGCACCTCCCACACCTTTTCAGAGGGCCCCGAGGCACACATTCACCTTCAAAGTGATTTCACTTTGAGAAACTAACCCCGCTCTTGAGGGAAACACCTTCACACTCTCGAACACCATTTTGAACATCTGGTACGTAATTCATCTTTGAATGACAAATTCTGCCACTGCTAAATTTTTAACATAGCAGACGGGTGGTCTTCTACGGGAGAAAGAGACAGTACTAGTCGTGACTTAGTTCCTTCTCCCCTCAGTACTGGTCGCGTCTAGGGCTCTTCTCCGTCTTTCTGCCGTCACAACTATCACTATCAGAAATGAATCAAGACTTGAAATAAACATTTATTTTACTAAGACTGCAGTTTAATGCTCTCTGGTGTTAACTTTTAAAACTCTGCGTTAGAGCAAAAAGGCCGTATTTTTCCTTGGTTGATTTGCATTACTCCTGCCATTGCTGCCGTCAGAGCTACCGCCCGCTCAGGGCCCAACACTGTATAAGCTCACTTTGCGCTCTACCACCTGTGAGTAGGGACTAGCCCCCGAGAGGTCAGGGACCCCGAGGTCATACCACAGTAAGAAGTCACCCCGAAACTCGAACTCAGGCACGCATGGCTCCAAGGCTTGCTCCAACATCATTTGTGTAACAAATAAGTTATTAAGAAACAAATACACTTTCTATCTTTAGAAGCCCACTTCCTGTAAGTAGCCACAGATTCTGACAAGGAGTGGCGGTCAGCGGCCTCCTGTTTTTATCCACAACTCGGTAATAAAAAGGGTTTTCCTTTCCTACCTGCAGTAGAGTCAACATTCTCCCAGGCAGCTGCTCCACCAAGCACATCATCCACTTCTTTCAGCTTTGGATACTTCCGATTTGTAACCTAACGAACAACAGGAAGACTTTCAGCTCCAGGTCAGTGAACAGGACAGACCTGGGCCACCGAACCGTATCTCCATACCTGCCCTCAAGAGTCTCCCCAGACTTCCTTCAACACTGACTGCAGTGACACTAACTGCAAACAAGAACGTGCGTGACGGGAGAGCCTCCAAGAGGCTGGTGTTGGTACGTGAAATCAGAGAAGCGAGGCTCGAGGGAGAGGTTGGGTCCTGTGAACCCTTTAGCTTCCACTGAGTAAGCGGGGGAACTGCCGAGGGTTTCTGAGCTCGGGACGGTCTCGGGTTGACCTAAAAGTTACCAGGACCACTCTGACCGCTATTGTGACCCCAGCGTAGGGAACACATGTGTTAGCCGCCAGCCCAAAGGGAGGTAACGACGATAACCCAGGGTGACGGCGCTAGGAAGGGACACACGGACGGATTCTAGGTGGACTCGAAGGTAGAGCCGATCGGAAGCGGCCGGGAGAGAACCGGCGGGTAGAGGCGGACTCTGGGAATGGCGGGCGTGGAGCGCCTGGAGGCCTGTGGGAGGCGCCCGGCCCGACGCCGGGCTCCGGAACGCACCTTGCGGGTGATGTTGTGCACGTAGGGGCAGGTGTTGCAGGCGAAACGGTGGCAGCGTTGTCCCTCTTCCACGATGAGCCCATTCCCGCAGCCTGGACAGAAGAGCAGCATGGCAGATGACTTGCCCTGCAGGTCCCCGCAGTCCCTGCGGTCGTTTGGGTGCCGAGGCTGTGTCTGGCCCGAACTCACGTCGGTCCTGGCCACCGCCCCCTCAGCCCACCAATAGACACGCCGATTCCGCGCTCCCAGCGAGCACTGCGGCAGGCCATCTTGGACTTCTTATTGGTTCTGGCGGAAGCCCCACCCCTCGATGCTCCTCCGGCGGAACTGCGTGCGGCTCTCCCGGCAGTGCACGCCCAGCGTCCCTCAGCAGACAGCCGGTGCGCACGGAACTCTTGGGACGTCAAGGCGCCCTGGAGGAGGCGGAGGCGGCGGCACCGCCTGAGGTGCAGGAGGACGAAGAGGATGAAGAGGAGGCCCTCCCGCACTCCGAGGCTGTGGACGTGTTCCAGGAAGGTCTAGCCATGGTGGTGCAGGACCCGCTCCTCTGCGATCTACCGATCCAGGTGCGCGCGGGCAAGGGACCGGGGTTGTTCCCCGCTGAGCCCTGCGTAGGGGGCGTGGACCGGCCCCGGGTGCTGTTGGGGGCAGTGGCCCAGAGACCTCAGTAAGGCACCTCTGGGCGTAAACGAGAGTCTTAATCAGGGCCGGGCCTAGGATGGGGCAGCGAGGCTCTCGCCTTGGGCACGGAATTTAAAAGGGCGCCAAAAACCCAGTTATGAGGATACCTAACATTTTAACACATAGGTTTGTAACTCAAAGTTGGTGTAAAAAAGCCTATGGCAAACAAAATAATAAAGACACAGTCATTATTACTGGGATTCCCCTTCTCAGGCTTCAGTATTAGTTTGTCCATCATGGAGTTTTAGAATTAAACTACTATTTTCTTCACCTGCCGCAACCTGGTCCTGAGGCCCAGGCCTGGATCCTGGTTGGTGGTCAGGGGCTCTCAGACCGAGCTGACCAGCAGGGTTCTTTCTCCTACCCATCCCCTGGTGAGAGGATCCAGGGCTGTTCATTCTTCTTGCCTGTTTCTATGTTCCTTTCTTCTGAGCCTCTGCCCACTTTGGACTTTAAATAGAAAACATGGTGGAGCGTGAGTCCGAGGTGCCGAAACACTGGGAAGCTCTAATGTATAAGCAAGAGTCCCTTCCCTTTCTTGTCCTTCCTAAAATATGGCACCAGTTTTTGGACACTGTCAGCTTGTTTTTCTGTTGTTGGGGGTGGAAGAGAATCGGGCTCCCACCTCCACTCTTGGTCTTTTCTAGGTTACTCTGGAAGAGGTCAATTCCCAAATAGCCCTGGAATATGGCCAAGCGATGACAGTCCGAGTGTGCAAGATGGATGGGGAAGTCATGCGTAAGTGCCGCCCAGCTCCCTCAGGCCATGCAGGCTGCGCTGCCACAGGGGCTGGGCAGTGGGATGGCAAGAGGCCATGTCCAGGGGGTTGGGGGCAACCACAAGCCCACCCTGCCCGAACTTGAGCCTCGGTCAGAAACAAGGCTTGACAGGGCTTCTGGGGTTCCTCTCCTGCCATCCGAGGCTGTGGCTGTGGGATCTTCTCTCATTTGTCCTTGTTGCAGCTGTGGTTGTAGTACAGAACGCCACGGTCCTGGACCTGAAGAAGGCCATCCAGAGATACGTGCAGCTCAGGCAGGAGCGTGAAGGGGGCATTCAGCACATCAGCTGGTGAGTAGGCATGGCTCCTGCTGGACATGGGCTTTTAACTGCCTGGTCTCCGCTACGAAGCACTGACATGCGACAAGCTCCCTGTCACCATCCTTCAGATGCTTCAGACAGGGCGGTGCCTCTGCGCCTAGGGGTTACGCACCGCGAGCCCTTCTCACACCCAGCCTCTGCATCCCAGCTGCCCGCTGCCCCTGCTCGGGGTTTACCTGAATCCCTATCTTGCAGGTCCTATGTGTGGAGGACGTACCACCTAACTTCTGCGGGAGAAAAGCTCACAGAGGACAGGAAGAAGCTCCGAGAGTAAGTTCAGGCCACGTCTTGAGCTGCAGGGAGGCATGCGGACTATGCCCTCCAGTTTCTCGTGCTCTGCCAAAGGACTGGGCCCTCCCAGCCGGCTCTTCAGCCAGTTCCTGGGAATTTGAGACTAGGAGAGTCCCTGGCTAGACCGATGTCCTCCTGCTGGGGGCTCTCCCTACTAGGAGAATGGGAGGCAGAGGAGCAGTGAGGGGCCTGCTGTTTCTTACCCGTGGCAGTTCAGGGCTACGCAGAGCCCGGAAGGGAGGAGAAAGAGTGTGTGGGGGTGAAAGGCTGCCCGCTGGCAGTTAGGGTCATTGGGAGGGTGGCCACTGCCCGTCCTTGCCTGCCTGGACAGCACACTCTTCCCTCTGTTGTTTCTTGGCTTCTCACGAGCCTCAAGTGAGGCGTCACAGGCATAACCGTCTATAGGTTGGATACCGACATTTTTCCTTCTCTTTCAGTTATGGTATCCGGAATCGGGATGAGGTGTCCTTCATCAAAAAACTGAGGCAAAAATGACCCTCCAAGCAGGACAACTGTGTGCACGTGGCCAGGCTCCTCCCTGGCAGGAGTAAGCCTTGGGTCACTGCACTGTCCCCTACCCACAGAAGAGGGAGACTCACCAGCTGCGCACAGCTGGAACTGCCAGAGTGAACTCCGGGCCCTCGGGAGTAGGACGGGTGAGCCCATGCTCAAGACCTGAACTTGACCCCTCCCTGACCCAAACACCATAATTTCACGGCAGATCCCACAGGACTGTGGGCATGGCCTCATGTACAGAATAAATCTCTTTGCCACTTAGAAAAGTCAAGAAGCCACAGTACCAGGGTACAGGGGCCTAGCACAGCCCCCATCATGGGGGAGGCACGGGGCAGAGAATGGTGCAGGTGAGCCGGTTGCTCTGAGCCCTGCAGCAGGCAGGAAATAAAGCAAAGCAACCGGCTTTCTGTTTCCGCTTGTGGAGAAGCAAGAGCACAGCCGTGTCCAGGGCCTCCAGCCTCAGCCCACGGGGTCCGTCCACCTCAGTGCCTTCCCTGGGCTCCTGGAATGGGAGACAGCCTGGTGCTGAAGTAGCAGCTGCTGGCTGGGCTGACGGGGGCCCTTCTAAGTGTGTGGGGACATGTGGCAGCTGACCCATGGGTCTGTGTCTATGGCTATCAGTCACTCTAAGGAAGGGGGGCAAGGTGTGTCCACCTGGCTTAAGGACTTCACTAGGGGGAGGTGCCATGGACATTTTCCCTCAGGAAGGAGGAGACAGCTGAGGTCAAGTTAGTGGCAGCTAAAACGCTCCCAGTCCATTTATTGGCCACACGAGGTGGTAGTCAAGAGACTAGTTAGAAGGTAATCACAGGAACTAGTGTAATAAATGCCCGGAAGTACAAGAGGTTCGACAGCAGCGAACAAGGCACAAGAGGTCTGTGTCCAGGAAACAGGCAAGGCACCCACAGGGCTTGCTTGACAAGGCCCCGTGGCCTGTGAGGCTCGGGGTGGGCAGTCCGCCTGGCTCCAGCCTGCTGGAGGCCTGTGGCCCTGGCGCCCCCGCCAGCTCAGTGGAGCTGGGCGTCCAGCTCATACTTCTCACAGAACTTGTCAGTGAAGGGGATGCAGGTGAGGAACTCACACCACTCACAGCGCACAGGGTAGAAGTAGAAGAGGACCACCAGGCCAGCCAGGAGGCCCAGGAAGACCACCTGGAAGACGATGATCTGGCAGCGTTTACGGTACAGGTCAAACTTGCCAAAGCTGATGTAGGGCAGGAAGGCAAAGGAGAGGAAGAGGCCGCTGACGAAGCCTGAGATGTGCGCGAAGTTGTCGATCCACGGCAGCAGCCCAAAGGTGAAGAGGAAGAGTACCACCGCCAACAGCTTGAAGAAGGCGCGCCAGGGCCGAGCCAGAATCTGCCAGCTCTGAAAGAGCTCCACGAAGAGGCACGCCAGGATGCCGAACTGCGAGCCAGCCGGGCCCACCTGTGTGGGCCGTGGGGATGCTGAGCAGGGCCCTCGGACGCGCAGCCATCCCACCTCTCGTGGCCCAGACAGCACGGCAGGACTAAGGAGCCAATTGGAGATGCTCCCAGGCTAGAACCTGGGGCAGCCTTACCTCTGCTCGGTATGGCAGGAATATGGCGCTGGCCAGGTTACCGGTGACGCCGCTCAACAGGTAGATGATGGCTATGCGGTGCCAGCCTGCTAGCTTCTCCAGGTCCCTCAGGACAGTCATCTGGAAGCAGACGGACACCAGGCAGTGCAGGATGCTGTGAGGTGGGGAGGGGGGCACTCAGCAGGGAAGGGCATCCCCTCGCCAGCCATTCCTAGGGTCCCTGAGACCACCCAACCCTGCTCAGCCTGTATGTGTCACTTGCCCGGCGTGCAAGAAGAGGGACAGCCAGAGGCGGTAGAACTGGTCGGGCACCTCGGGGTTGAGGAAGGGCAGGAGCCCGCACACGTCATCCATGCAGTGCACCTGCGCAGAGGGGCCTGTCAGCGCCTGCATGGTGGGGGCAGGGGGGCGTGACCCTGGACGCCTACCTGAGAGCAGAGTGTGGCCTCCTCGTGGAAGTAGCCCCTCATGAAGTCACAGTACTCCCGGGAGGTGATCTCACACCTGGAAAGTCGAGTCAGCGTTGGGAAGCCTTGCAGAGGGGGCAGCCGGAGCCCAGGGGCAGAGGTCCCTGATTATACCACGCAGGCCTGGGTCTCAGCCCCACTCCCCTGTCTGTTGGCCCTGGAGAA
Organism: Desmodus rotundus; assembly: GCF_022682495.2. NCBI lineage: Eukaryota > Metazoa > Chordata > Mammalia > Chiroptera > Phyllostomidae > Desmodus > Desmodus rotundus. Next base: position 97,660,855 of record NC_071387.1, read on the forward strand.
GCCCAGACCCTCTCACCCCACACCCTCGCTATCTTGCGTTATCCCTGGACTCCACAGAAGGGCAGAGACCCAGGGCCCCTTTCTGCGTGCAGGCACACCCACCTGCCCTTGGTGCCGATGCAGCAGGGCCGGCCTGTGATGACACAGTCCATGTGGGGGTGGTTGGTGTGGTTCCCCGCGCTGTTTTTGGTGCATATCTGGGTCACAAATGGGGCGAGTTGGGTAGGGGCCTCCTCCAACCCTGGGCCCACACTGTGCTTTGGGGGTTGGGCAGAGGTGGACATGCTCCTATAGTAGAAAACAGGCCGTGCCTTCAAACAAGCTACCGCATCCTAAGCCTCAGTTTTCCCATCTGTCAAGTTGAAATCATGTCATTTGACCTCCCAAGTCTATGTGGTTCTGGCTACATGTTCAGAGGGGCAGGTTTTGGTGGAAGGATTGGCTAGGCCAAGACCAACGGCATTACATCCGAAGACAGGGCGGTCCCGCAATGGGGACCTCCTGGCCTTATAAATGAGTGAGGTGCAGACTCCTCCCCCACACGATACAGGTGACTCCCCAACCCCAGCCATCTATCCCAGCTCACCGGCCACTTGGTGATGTCATCTGGCCACTCATGGGGGTCCTCAGAGGATGGCTCGTCACACACCCTGTGTGAGCCCAGGAGGTGGTCAGACCCCGCTTTGTCACCCTTCCACCCAACCCAAGGGAGCAGCTACACCTCCTCCACTGCTCAGGGAGGGAGGGAGGGACAGGCCGGCAGCACTGACCTGGGGTCCTGGTGACAGACCGAGCCAAACTGCCGCTTGTGGCCAGCGAGGTCTGGGACACCGGGGTGGACAGGCCACTTCACCCACACAGCCAGCGTGGACTGTGGGAGACAGGGCCAGCCTCAGGGCCTCCCCCACCCAGCACGGTCTCCAGAAGGCAGGAATAGAAAGCAAAACACCAAGACCCTCCTGAGCCCACAACCCAAAATCTACCCATTTACACACTGGAAATGTGCGTGTACATGGCGTAATTCTGTTACAAGCTCAAGAACATAATTCATATTAGTGTAAAATTAAAAACCACTTGTGTCCAAAGTTAGGGCCCGGTGTAAGTGCTGGCACCTCCTCATAAAGTGAGGTAATGAAAACTTGGATGACTCTTTTTCTTTTGTAGTTGTTTAGTGGAAAAAATAAAGCAATACCACTTCCATAAACTTAAGACTTGCACAAAAGCAAAACACAGATAAAGAGCCCACCCCAGCCAGAGACATCGCACGACTCCCTGACGGTGCCTGTGGGGCGAGCCGGAGGGGCTGGGCGTGGCTGACCATTACGCGAGGGCCCTCGCACAACGGGAAGGTGTACCGTGCTGCGATCCAGGGTAAAGGACAACTCAACCAGCTCCACCCGGGGTCGCACCCTGGCCACAAGCACACTGCGCAGAGCGGCGGGGCACGAGCTGCGGGCAGGGGCACGCACCGAGCACTCCTCCGCCGAGGTCTGCACGCAGCCCGACCGGTCATTACGCACACAGCAGGCGGAGTGCTTCTCCCGCTCCCGCGCAGCGAGGATGAAACTGTGCACCTGTGGGTCCTGGCGCATGCAGGGCGCGAACTTGGCGCCCAGGTGAATGAGAGCCTCCTACAGGGGGCGCAACGTGCAGCTGAAGTCCTGGTCAGCTGCCGGCCCAGCGTCCTTGCCCACCCACCCTGCCAGGCTCCTCCCTCACCGAGCTGGGCCCGATCCAGAAGTTCTCTTGCTGCACGTACTTGACATTCTCATAGACCCCACGGTTCCGCAGCACCTGGGAAGTTGGGGGGAAAAGATCAGAAGGAGCCCACTCTTCTTCCAGAGTGGGCAGGAGGGAGTCCAGAGCCCGGACTTCACTGGTCTGGGCCTGGAGAGGCACTGGGGCTCACCGAGTCCACGGTCTCATGCTGCGAGAAGCCCACGGGTGCGATGCCGTAGATGCACACGGCCAGAATGGTGACCAGTGAGTGCACGAAGGTGAGCCAGTAGGTGAAAAAGGGCCTGAGGGGCGGAGCGTCAGCCAAGGCGGGGAAGGTGGCATCTCCAACCCGAAGCCCCCACCCCAACGCAGAGTCTTGCTTGCCACAAGCCACATCCCCTCCGTGCCTACCTGTGGTCATCCATGTCCTCGATCTGGCGTTTGACATAGCTGTCGATCCGCTTGCGGTAGGTGCGGTTGGTGAGCCGTCCCACCATGCCCAGCCCATAAGGCCTCTTCTCCCGAGCGAAGAACCTGCGCACCGGCATAGCAATGCGCTGGCCCCTCCGCTGCCCCACCGTGCTCACCACCTCCTGACGCAGACGCACCCTGGGCTGCGGGGCCACGGGGCCGCCCTCCTTCTGCTTCCGCCAGCCGCGTTCCAGGGGCCTGGGGGGAAGAGGCACCATGGTCACCTCCCATGCCAGACCCCCATCCTGCTGCAGTCTGGCCCAGGCCAGCCCAGGACAACCTTCTGTCTCTGTCTTGCTCCCACGTAGTGGCGAAGACTCTGTGCGCCCTCCTCCTTACCAGTAAAGAGCAATCCTGAGCCCTTCTGGTAGGAAGACGGTAGGAAGGTGGGACCAGATCTACAAACAGTTCCCTGGCCTCCCCGCTGAATTCTGTGCAGCCTCAGGGCTCTGGGACTTCACTTCTGTTCCCCAGGTGGGCAGCTGAGACTTGAATGGAGCCCAGCCCTGGGTCAGCCAGCCACAGTAGCCAAGGGGACCCCTTCCCTCAGCCCTCCAGGGCATCCTGCCGGGCCCTACTGCTCCTGCCCTCCGCCCCCAGCCCCGACTGGACTGCCCGCCCTCCCCACACCGCTCCCACGCACAGCATCAGGTGGCTGCGCTCCAGCTCCGTGCGGTCCAGGGCCCCCCCTGTCAGGTCCGTCTGGTCCGGGGCTTTCTCCCAGTCCTTGAGCGCTGCCTCCGATGGGGACTCGAACACCTCATCTGGGTATGTGGACAGCTCCTCGTGAAGGACACCTTCCTGAGCAAACACGCACGGTCAGGGTGGAACACATAGGTGGAAGGGTCCAGGGGGACGGACACCCCTGTGCTCTTACCCGGGCAAAGAAGGAGGTGTCCAGCTCATCGGGGAAGTCAGCTGTGTCCTCCTCCAGGAAGCTGGCAGGAGTGAAGCTTCGGCGCTGCACCCGGCGCAATGTGCCATCCCTAACAGAACGACCCTGCCAGCGAGGAGGTGAGCATGTGGCATGCTACCAGGTCAGCCCCAACCCCTACCCAGCCCCTGCACCCACCTTCACCAGCGCTGCAGCTGCCCGGAAGCTCATCTTGGCCACAGACTCACGCTTGCGCCGCCGTGGAAGCCGGTTGAAACCCGAGCGGGAGCTGGAGAAGGAGCAGAGGGAGGCAGCACCCGGAGTGACGGGCGTGTGCGGGGTACTCAGGCCATCGGCGGTGTCATCCGCCATGCGGAAGGCCCGGCCCCGGGCCAGGGGGTCTATGATCTGGCGGAGGGGAGGAGATGCAGGAGTCGGGGGGCTGGGTCATCACCCCAAAGGCTCCTTCCCCACCCCAGCCCCACTGTGGAGAACACAGCTGCCGCTCCTCCCACGCTCCAGTGGGTGCCTGGACAGCATGGGTAGCCCCCCACCCCGCTGCACCCAGAGGGGTCCCTCTCCCCGCCTGTAGGGCCTTCACGCTGCTCTTCACCCTGGGATGCTCTCCCATCCAGAGCTGGCCCCATGATAGAATCCCAGGAACCTGTCCCATCCCCCAATCCTCCCTTCCCAGAAAGTATCTTAGGTGTCTTTATGGGACCATCCGACCCCCATCCCAGACCATGAGTTTCAAGGAACCTCCTCCGCTCAGGTGTCCCCAGCTCAGCCCAGGGGAGCAGAGTGAGCAGCCTTTGGGAGGCAGCGGGGGGCAGGCACACCTTTTGCATGCCCAGCTGGCACGGTCCGACGTACAGCGGCGGGGGCGTCTCCGTGCTGGTCAGGGAGGCATTGTCCTGGCTGGGCAGGTCTAGCTCCCGGATGACCTGCGGCTTCAGCTTCCCATAGCGCTGGCTGCAGTGACGAATGCTCTTGCGCTGCCACTTCTGGGTGCTGTCACTGTCTCTGCTCACTCCGAACCAGTCAGCTGTGCCCCTGCCATGGGAGGGACTCAACAAGGGGAAGCAGATCTCTCCCCTCCCCAGTGGGGGCCTCACAGGCCCACCGCCTGCGTAGCATGCTTCCCCCCCGGCCTCCATCACTCCAGGGTCTGGGGTCCAGTTGAGCTGCGTCCAGTGAAGAGGATGAGTGGGTCCCAGCCTGGCTGCCCCCTAAACAATTAGCCAACTGCAAATTCCCCTAGAACCGCAGACAATAGGCCTTGTCCAGGTGAGCACCTTACCCAGGCCCACACCCACCCCTGAGAAACGGGTTTGTGAGGAGACACAGCATCCAGAGATGGTACTCAGAGCTCAGCCCTTAGCTCGTCCGGGGACAACCGAGCCCTGGGCAGCAGCTTGACCTTGGACGCCACAGGACTCGAGCAATGGGCACTGCAAGCCCAGGCAGGTTGCCCACAGCCCTTGGACATGCAAGCAAAAGCACAGACAGCACCTGCCAGTAGGAGCCCCAGGGAATGCAAACCGAGCTGCCAGCTCCCAAGAGGCCCCAAGCCATGCACACACCAGCTGATGCTAACGCACTCACACCCTGCCCGAGGTACCTGAGCAGAGACCGAGAGAGAGACCGGCGCTGTGGGAGTGCCCTGCGGGCAGCAGGGGAGCCCAAGAGGGGCAGAGTGTGGACGCGCCCAAAGCGCACCTGCCGGCTGTTCAGGAGCCAGAGCATTGGGGTGGGGGAGACAGAGAAGGAGAGAGCAAGTGCTGGGGGCAGCAGAGAAGGGTGGTAGGTGAGACGAGTCAGTCCCCAAGCAGGAGGAGGCAGGGGTGACAGGGGGAACAAGACTGAGGAGAAAGCCAAGACAGGAGGGGCCCTTACCCCATTCCCAGCCTCGCTACCTGAAGGGGACCCCGTGTGCCTGCCTCTGTCCCACCAGCCCCCAGCTCTCGACCCACGGAGCAGCCAAGGCGGAGTGTCGTACCTGCGGATGGTCTGTGTGATGGATGTCTGGCGCTGCAGCACTGGCCGGCGGGGCTCATGGTAAGGCGAAGGGATGTGGGCCGTCTCAGCCGGCATACTCACACTCCGCAAGAAAGCCTGGCGTCTCAGGGGCTGGGCAATGGGGTCGTGGTGAGGGGGCTGGATGGGAAGCACCCACAGCCCAAGCGGGCCAGGGCCTACCTGCAGGAAGCTGGGCTCCTCTGCCACGGGGGGCGCCACAGCCGGAATGTCCAACTTCAGCCAGGGTGGCTTCTTGCGCTGCAGGCTGCTGGTGCTGTCCCTGCGGGCCTCGCTCATGGTTCCGGGTGCGGCAGTGTGGGCCTAGGAGGCGATGTGTTATTCACTGACATGCTGACAGATGCCTGAAGTTCCCTGGGCCCAGACCCGGGAGAAAGGAGACGCGGTAATAGCCCTAACCAGGGTGGTCCCGGCTCCCGCCGCCGAAGCCCCAGGAGCTCAACGCGGATGTGCACGGTCCCTGCCGCGTTCATCCCGACATGCATCGCTGGGCACACGCCAGGCTCCCAGACAATATAAATTTATGTGACAGGTATTAAAGCAACTACTGTGAGCCACTCTTCGGTGCTTGGGTCACATAGGTGGAGAAACAGAGAAACCAAACTAGACAAATCCCTGCCCTCCTGGAACTAACAGTCCAAACACACTATAACCTGTAAGTAAGCAGATAACACTGTGTTAGAAGATGAGAGGTGTGATAGGCACAAAATCGGCACATTGCTGTTGCCAGGGGCAGTGAGGCCTCCCTGTGAGGTGACACCTGAGCAAAGGACGGAAGGAGGAGATCAAGTTAGAAAGGCTGGGGGTGGAGGGTTGTTCCCGGCACCCGGAACTGCCAGAGCAGAGGTCTGGGGAGACGGGGCCCCAGGCAGGCTGAGGAGCTCACCGCAGTCTGTGCACAAGGCAAGCCTCAGCCCGCACCCTCTTAACCACCATGCCGTCTGCCCCAGACACAGAGGGCCCCTACGTCCGCCACTGGGGTGTGTGAAGACCTGGTGTCACAGAGGCGTGGCCGCGTGGCTTCCCAGGGTTGCTGCAGCTGCCACAGCTGCCACAGCGCCTCCTGAAACCCACCTGGGCGCAGATGCTGCCGTGACCACCAGGGGGTGCCATGCACCCAGAAAGAGCAGCAGAGCAGCTCAGCTGCGGCAGGGCCGCTTGTCCAGCCCCAGACCTAGGCATCTGAGACCCAATCCCAAATCTATCACTTAGGTGCAGAGTAAGGGCCCAGGACCCAGAGCAGAGAGGGAGGCCAGGGTTTGGTTTGGGCCACCACTGCCTGGCCATGGCACTGGGAGGCCAAGGTCATGTGACCACAGCTTACTTGCCATTGTTTCCCTCCTTACAAAGCATCACTCTCAGGACAGGTCTGGATCGCCCTTCCCAAAGAAGGGCCACAAAGGACCTGAAAACAGGATACCAAGGATTGGGAGGGTTCCCTGAGCACAACGGGGGACACAGGTACGAGGGGAGTGGCCAACCAATACTGGGGCAGAGACCCCCAAATTCCTCAGCCTCCTCAAAGAGATTCAGATCCCAACAGGTCTCTAACCCACCTACCAACAACCCTAGAAACAGCTTCCACTTCTGAGCCTCCCTCCCAGCTGCTCAGAGTAAATACAGGGAAGGCCCCTCCCATTCCTTAGAAATAAGGATACTGAGGCCTGAGAGCAGAGGCTTGACTTGCCCAGAGTCACATATTCAGGGTAGCGTAACTGAGGACAGGCCCGGGACACTGCTCACGGCTCCGCCTGCTCTTACAGCCCCGGGAAGGGCTCGGGGAAGCTCTGGCTCTGCACTGGCCTGGGACTTCCTGAGGAAGGCGTCTGCTCCCACTCCGACACAGCCCAGGGAGGGCACAGAGTGCTGGGCAGAGCTCCTCCTGCCCCTACGCAAACCAGGGACAGGCCCGGGACGGTTTCTCACAGCTGCCACTGGGACTATATAGACCAAAAACAGCCCTGGTTGCTGCACACAGCTCCTCCTGGCCCCCCGTCGACTGGGGGCCGGGCCAGGCTGTGGGGGGCAGCTCCTACCGGCCTTACACCAAACAGGGTAAACTATTGACTACTACTCACAGTTCCCCCTGGCTCTACAACGGCCAGGGCCAGGGCCAGGGCACTGCTCACAGGTCCTGTGGCCCCTATAGTGAACTACTCATCACTTATACTCCGCCTGGCCCTGCACCAACTAGGGACCGTTCGCACGCCCTGCTCACAGCTCCCACTTGCACTACACCAACCGGGAACAGGCTCGGTGGGAAGGAGTCCTTCAGGGATGCCTCTCTAGGCTCTTACTCCGTCCCTCATGGTCCCACCTCTTCTCTGAGCTGACTGTGCACCCAGGGGTCTCTCCATTCAGGTAGCCCCCTCAGAGCCAAGCCCCTGTCCCCTCCCTTCTGGTGTGATCTCAGGACAAGGGCTGAAGGCAGCATTTGCTCGTACACAGCCAGGAATCCCTTCTGGGCACCTACCCCGGCTGATCCCCACAATGTGGGGTCCGACAAAGGGGTCCCTGCAGAGGGACAAAGGCAGGCAGGGTCTGGTGGGGGGCAGTGAGCAACAGGAATCCTCCTGAAAATGGGTCTCCCAGGCGCCTGAACCAGGAGAGCAGCCCTCCTCCGACTCATGTTACAAGCCCAGCCCAGGCCTGCGTGCCCCCTGGTGTGCTCAGCAGGGGGGGGGGGGGCAGTCCTCCCTTCACAGATCATGTGGACTTAAGATCCCCCTGCTGCTGGTAAGGAAGTGGCTGGGAAGGGCAGCCTGGGGTCTCAGGCACTAGTGGTGGAATGTCAGGCAGCACCAGGCACGACGGGAAGACAGCCGGTGATCACACAGGGCACCCAGAACCTGCAGGGCTGTGACAGCAGCCCGTGTGCCCTTCGAGGCACGGTCAAGCCACGCCTGCCAGGTGGTAATCCAGGCCACCTGCCCCCCGAGATTGTGCTGGACCCTGCAGGGCCTTATGGGTGAGAAACCAGACAGACGGGAACCCCTTTAGCATTTCAGATGGGGCGGCTGTGCTGCCTGCGGTCCGTGCCTGCCTCCCGGCCACCCGGTGCCCCGTGTAGCCTCGGGGTTCTCGCCTGAAAAGCAAGCCAGTGCTTCTGGTGGAGTCACTGTGAGGTCCAGAGAGGCACAGGGCCAAGAGTGGCACCTGGGGCCACTGCCGGGAATCTGCCGCCTGGGGGCTGGGGGACTGGCCTCTCCACGCCTAGGTGATATTCGCTGGTTCCCCACGCAGCAGTACAAGGAATCTCTGCCAGCTGATTGGTTGGCTCCCCCCACCACACACACACACACACACACACACACACACACACACACACACACACACACACGACTTTCCAGGGCTCCCACTGCCCGCCCCGCCCCCTGGCTCTCCTGACACCTGGTTCCTCCCATCTCAGGGCCCGGCCCCTGCACATGCACACTGCCCAACCTCAGTCAGGCTGCCTTCCGCTGACCGGCGCTCCTGGCCCTGGACTCCCCCAGCACAGCTCAGTTCACCCACGTGTGTGCTGCCCCGTCACCGCCAGGCCCGCCGTGCTCCAGAGCCCCTGCCAGGGAAACACCGGCCGCTTTGGAGCACAGGCTACAGATTCCTGTCGTCCTTGTGATCTGGGTAATGGGAGATTCCCGACGATGGCCCTTCAGTTGGGTCTGGAGGAGGAGCCGACTGTATGATCATGTGGGGCAGGAACAGCACAAACAAGGAGGGGGGAGCGGGTGGTCAGCATGCACAGGCAGCGTGAACACAGGGCCACGAAGCTCACAGCGGTGGCGCCAACTCCCTGCCCATGTACCCGGACCTCCTGATGTCCCTTGCCTCCACCCAACCCCTCCTGTGCTTCGCACAGAGGCAGGAGGGGGCTCTGTAGCCCACACAGCTCCAAGACACCCAGCCTGCCCTCCCCGTGTGCCAGTTCCCCATCTGGGCCTCAAGTGGGTGGGATTCCCAAGGAGGGCTCCACACCAGGACCCAAGGGCGTGGGGGAGGGGCAGGCCCAGGCCGGACAAAGAGTCTGGACTGGGGAGGGATGCAGTGCCTGTCCAGAGGACACAGTGGCTCAGTGTCCAGGCCTCCCCTGGGTGTACAGTGGGCTCTTGTTCCCAGGCAGCCCCTCATGGTGGAAATCCCAACAGCATCTCCTCTCTGCTGACCCCTCGGTGCAGGGAGAAACCACAGCCCGACTGCCCGGGGTCACGCAGCATCTGACTCACTCTGGCGACACCGGGGCTGCCCACCCAGGGCTGCCCGCCGGGGGCCCAGCCCATCAGGAGACTCCCAAAGGAGCATCTGGAAGTAAAGTGAGAATTGCTGACAAAACAAATGCCAAGGGTGGAGACCCAGCCCAGCAGGGGGACACGAAATGACACTGCTCCCCAGACGCTTTGAACAGCTCAGGAAGAGTATGAGGCAAGATGAGCTGAGGTTGGGGGCAAGGCCCCGCAGAGTCACAGGACCCCTGGGGCTGCTTTAAGCAGCAGTGAGAGGGGTGGGAACTGCTACAGCCATCAGGGCAAAGGGCTGGGTGGGGAGCAGGGGGATGGTCCCACTGACCCAGGTTCCTGCTCTGGGGTTGACTGAGGACCCTTCAGGCTGGCCCTGTGCAAGGGTGCAGGAGGGGCCGGGACGCAGAAGCCAGGGTAGGGAAGCCAGGGGCCACAGCAGTTCCTGCCACACAGGCCGTGCTAAAGAAGCAGAAAGGCTGACGCTGCCTGCCAGCTCTGGGGAGCAGCCTAAGCAAGGTAGCCAAAGGAAGGGCAGCGTGCCCGGGGGTAAGAGGGCCCAAGATCGTGTGCCATGAGCAGGAGCTGTGGGGGGTACTGGGGACAGAACCCCTCAGAGATGCCCTGTTTGGGAAGTTGGGCCGAGAGGCAGGAGGAGGCTGGGGAGAAGTTCTGGCCTGCCCGGGCCTGGCCAGCAGCCATGGCTGGTGTGAAGCTGAATCCCCAGGTGTGAGCAGCAGCCACCACTATGCCCAGGCCTCCCGCACACTTGCAGGACCATGCTGGCAGGGGTAGCCAGAGGCCAAGTGGATGGCCCGGCCCCAGGACCAGGCCTGCCAACCATGGGCTCCCTGCCCTGCCCAGCCCGGGGGACCGCCCACCACTGAGGTCAGCTGGAGCATGGGCCCCACCCCAGGACATTTGCCCCAACGTGTCCCCAGCTCACCTGAGCATGGTCCCAGAAGCCAGCTCCTCCAACCTCCCCACTAGAGCCCTGATCTGTGACCCTCAGTCTTCTGTTTGGCCCCTAATGTAAAGCCCAGCCCCGATCTCCCATGGGAGGGGGGTCATCAGCTGTCTGGCAGCCCAGAATCCAGTCCTTGACCACCCCACGCTGCTGGATGGTAAAGCGGAAGTCACCTGTCTGGGCTTCTTAGCCTCGTCTGCAGATGGCATTGTACCGGGAGGGATACAGGCCAGGCCCTCAACCCTCCTCAACCCTCCTCAACCCTCCTCAACCCTCAGAGGGGAGCTGGGCAGATCTGAGATCTGGCCGATGACCTGCACAGTGCCCTCTACCCGTCAGAAGGTCACATCATATCCCTGCCTCCCCATGTCACCCACCACCGGCTGTCACCCCGAGGAGCTGCAGAGGGCCAATAACAGAATGGCAGAGTCTTCCTGTTGGAGGAGGCCCCGCAGGCACGGGGCCCTGAACTGGGAGGGCGATGCACAGGGTAGGAAAGGGAGCGCTGAGTAGGAGCACTGTCCAAAGGCTCCGCAGGCGCACGGGGCCCAAGGGTTACCAATGGCCAGAATGAAAGCCCCTGACCCTGCTGGGTCTGACAGTGCAGACACACCCCGGCGTGTGGGAGCCCCAAGGCTCAGGGAGGTCGAAGGACCGACCTGTCCACGCCACAGTCAGCAAGGGGTAGGGGCAGAGACTTAACTACAGCAGATTGTGGGGGTGACAATCTGGAGTCTAGCTGCACCTCAGGAGTTAGGTGATAGCAGCCCCTCAAACTGCAGAGGGAAGGGGCCCCTATCCCATCACCATGCCGAGTCCCCAGGCAGAGGGCCACTAAGTGCCCATAACTGACTCCACACACGTACCCGCCGTACCCGCCGGTACCCAGACACCCTCAGGGCTTAGCAACACCTTCCTAGGACACAAGGGCCGCTGGATCGTGCTGGAGAGGCCCCACGGGGGAAACCGATTCCCTGACGTCTGCTATCGGAGCAGACATGGCTGCAGTCATCCTAACCCTGATGCACCTGCCTCACGCCGAAGACCCCCGACTGACAGCCGAACTATCACGAGCCTTGGGAGAGATTCTCTGCACCCATCTTATAGCCTTGGGCCATGTCTGTCCAGAGCTGGGGTGAAAGGGACCTGGGGGCCTGCCTAGCTGGCCCTGGCCACAGCCCCCAAGGTAAGGGGCAAGCCCATGGGTTCCTCAGGCTGTGGAGGGCTGTGGGGCCCCTCTGGACCCTCCCTCCACCCTCTCCAACCCAGATCATCTCAATTCAGGGAGAAGTCACCCTCCAACACACCAGCCCAGAAAACAGGCAGAAGCCGAGGAACCCGAGCCTTGGACAGAAAGTCGATCCCGTCACAGACACCAGGATGGGGAAACCGGAGCCAGCGTCGAGGATCCCCTCACATCCGGGGAGAGCAGCAGTGGGGGTGGAGGTGCCACCCTGAGCAGCGGTGGGAGCTGAGAAGACCCTAAGAGGGCCCTGAAAGGCAGGGAAACCTGGGTGATTCTCTCTGAGCCAAGGGGGCCCTAGAATGGAAGCTCCCAAAGGCAGGGGTTTGTCTGGCCGGCACAGTGGCGCTGGATGAGGGGTACTGGTCACAGCAACACCCCAGCTCTGCTGCCCTGGGTCATCAGTCTGTGCAGTGGGAGGCAGCTCAGCCAATGGAGGCTGCTTAAAGGGGTGACACCTTCAATCTGGGGCCACTTGACTCCTGTGCCCCCGTTAGCCCCTGTCCAGTTCTCAGGCAAAAGGGCCCAGATTGCCCGGAATGACTCCTGGTGGCAGGGGCTCAGCCTCAGGGACCCCTCCGGCCCCAGCCGGCTACTTGGTCTGCTGGGTTTCTCCCAATGTCTGGGCAGGAGATAGGGGGCTAAGGCTGGTTCCATGGGGGTGGGGAGTGCCCAGCATCTAGCTGGGCCAAACCTGAAAAGCCAGTTTCATCCTTGAATCTTCTCTGCCAGGAAGTCCCAAGGTGTATGTGGGGTGGGGGGGTGGGGGGGTCTTTTCTAGCACAGAGCAAGGCCTCCAGACTGGGGACTCCCTGCCCATCCCCCCACTCGGCCCCACAGACACGCCCCAGCAGGGCGACAGCCAGCCCTCACCCCCTGCCCTGAGCAACTGGGGTCCCTCCATCTCCCCAGCCAAGAGAAGGCCTGTTTCAAGGCACCCTGCGGCGGCCTCATGCTCAGCCCTGGCCTGCTCCTCTTGACCGCTGAGCGCCGGGTAGGGGACTGTCTTCGGGAGTACCTCCCAGAGCCCTGCGGTTTCAGTGCTACAGACGGGGCAGAAAGGGGCCCATCTCCACCCCCGTCTCGACAGCTACGGCTGTAAGTGCTGATACGATTCCCGTCCCCAGGGAGTACAGCTGGGACCAGGGTGATCCCAAGAAGTTCCACCCTCTGAGCCCTAGTTTCGACTGGGAGACACCACCCGCCAGTGGTGGCCGGGAAGGAGAACCTCGGTGGGGAGGGTACAACTGAGGGGTCCGGAGACAACCCCGGACTCCGAGTCCTCCCGCTCCCGGGACCCTCAGCTGTTGGGCGGGGGCTGGAGCCTAGCTGTCCGGCCTGGTCAGCCCGCTGGGACATGCTAATCCAGCCACGGGCTATTTTTGCGGCGCGCCGGGTTTGGAATCCGGGGTAGGGCCGCCTCCGCGGGCGGCTCGGGGAAATCCAGTAAGTAAAGTTCGGGCGCCTCGGGCGGGGAATGGCCCGAACCCCGGATCCTGACCCGACCTGGACCCCAAATCCGCCCCGGCTCCAGCCGCTGCCACCGGCTCTGGCCACGGTGTGCTGAGGGCCGGCCCCAAACGCAGCGGACGAAGCCCCGGAACCCGCCCCGCCCGCGGCGCCCTGCGCCTTCCCGGCGGGCGCGCTCACTCACCGCTGCCACCGCCAGCACCCGGGGTCCTCCGGGCTCCTGAGGGCCTCCAGGAAGGGCTGCCACTGCCGGCTGGGAGGGCTCCCGCGCCGAGTCCCCGCCCGCGCGCCCGCCCGCCCGTCCGGCCGGCCCGCCCGCCGGGAATGCCAGGGTGAGAGGGGCGTGCGCGCCGGGGGCGGGCCCGGCCGGTGGGGGCGGCCGCACTGACTCAGGGCTCAGGAATGCGCGGCCCGCCCGGCCCGAGTCACCTCCTCCGGGAAGGCGACTGAGCTCCATTCTCCCCAGAGTCCAGCAGCGGGGACACCTGTGACTGGGGGGTCCCGAGAGCCGCAGCTGAGGAGAGACGACCTGGTGGCCCAGGTGGACGGAACCTGATGGTCCACTACAGGCCTGGGCTCCTCAGCCTCTCCCTGACTCCAGTGACTCCTGACCTTTTTCTGCTTTGACTTGTGCTTGACAAAGGGGGTGTGGGGGGTGGGAGAGTGTCTCTGGATGTCCTGTAAAGCAAACCACGAGCCTCCCCAAAGGCCCACACTGACAGGTCACTTACCTGCACCTCCCCAGTCCCACAGGAGCGATCACACTTACTCTGCACACAGTCCCACTCACACACACGTGCTCATACATTCATGCACTTACACACACTCACACATCTTCATTCACTCACACCTGTTCACGCAGACTCACCTACACCACCTACTCACACACACAACTACACACGTTTGTGCCCACTCTCACACATTTACACATGTGCACGTACCACAGTCATGCACTTCCATTTGTGGGTTTACACACCCATGCACACACTCACCAAAGGCAGGATCAGAGCAGTTACCCCGTCCTCAGGCTGTGCTCCCCACCCCTGGAAACCCTGCTCCCCCAACAGGCACTCCCAGGCCAGCCTGAGCCTACAGCCCCTAAAACTTTAGAGCAGAGGCAGCAGTATAGTGTCGCTGACTCCGCTCTCCCTCCCGCAGAGCTTGCCAGCCGCCCCTGGTGGGCTCATCCCTACACTCTCCGAGTTGCACATGAAATGGCCCATCTGTTCCTATGGGAGGCTGAGGCTGAGGCTGAGGCTGCTGGTGGGAGTTTCCCAGCATTCCTCGCTCCTGACATTGAAGGAGTCTGTGAGGCCCAGCCACCCAGAGATAGACCCAAGGAAATGGGGAGGGGTGCCAATAGCAGGGTACAAGCAGGAGCTGCCAGTGGTAGAGGGGCCCAAGCCTCCCTTGCATAGTTGATACAACAGTCTCCCTTTTCCCCAGAGAAAAACTGGGCTGCCCTGACTGGTGTGGCTCAGTTGGTTGGTCATCTTCCCACAAGCAAAAAGTCACCGGTTTGATTCCCAATCAGGGCACAGACCTGGATCGCAGGCCAGGTTCCCAGTTAGGGGGCGATTTAGAGTATGTGCGAGAGATAACTGATCAATGCTTCTCTCCCTGTCTCTCTCACTCCCTTCTCGTCTCTAAATAAATAAATAAATACAATCTTTTGTTTGAAAAAAGAACTGGGACCACAGCTCTCCTAAGGACCCTTCCACCAGATGTCAGAATACCTTGGGCACGTGGGGCCCAGCCCCTGGAGCCTCAGAGGGCCCACAACAGCATCCTCAGGCCCTTCGCTGGTCAGGGACCAGGGGGTGCTCTCCCTCTTTGAGCGGTGTGGCTGCCACGGCTAGCAAGCCATGCCCAATATCTGGCTGCAGAAAACCACCTGGTCCACAGCTACACAGAAAATGCAGTCGGCGATGTGAGGTAGCAGCCAACCTACAGGCCTTTACAGAGCCTGGGCCGGGGACAGCATCTTCTGGCTGTGTCCCCATCCACACCTTGGAACAAAGAGGTGTCTGCACGTTCCAGGTCCTCCATGGAATATCAACTTGATTCTTAGGCACAGGGACAAAATCAAAGCTTCCAAGGGGCTAGAAGGGACTCCTTCACTAGCGGAGGGGTGACTACAGGTGCACTGGGGACACAAGGCAAGAGGGAGGCTGCCCAGTGCTGATGCCCAGGGCTCCTGCAGTCCACACATGCCAACCCTCCCATGCCAGGCTCTCAGCCAGACAGGACAGTCTCTCCATGCCCAGCATTCTTGACCCCTGCCAGGGATAAGCAGGCCCTGCCCACCTGGACACCCAGACTGGGCTGAAAGGGCCTGTACCAGTGCCCTCTCCGGAGCCAAGGCCTGGGCTCACCGCCAACGCGTGCCATGGCCGGGCAGCCAGTGCTGGCAGGGCCTCCCTACGCTGGACACTCAGACCCGCGCCATGACCCACGCATCCGTTCGCAGCTGCCGGCAGCACCAGCCACAGCTGGCTCACAGCGGAGAAACCCCTGACCAGTCACCTTCAGCAGACAAGAGCTGCCTTGCCCAAAATTGTGTTTCCTACCCCGAGAAGGTGTCCTGTGTGTCCGGGGACGGGTAAGTAGCTCCATCCTCATTCGGATTACCTCCGAAGGGTCCAAGCTCCAGTGGGATCCACACTAGTGTCTCTTGCAAGCCCTAGCTCCTCAAAGGTGTTGCTCCCAAGTCATGCAGACCCAGGAACCCCGGGTTCTCCGCCCACCCTGGCCTCCTGAGCAAGGACCCTGGCATCAGAAGGATGGTGTGAGCAGAGAAGGGTCAACACATGTGCGCTCAGGCCTGGACCCAGTCCACATGGACGCATGTATGCACACACGTGTCTCCCTCAAGTCTGCCCCACTGTCCTATGCCCTGGTGGAGAAGCCCTGCATGAAAGCCCCACCCCCAGTGCCCCTATTCCCTCTTCACCCAGTCCTGGGGAACTGGAAGTCAGCTGCAGCTGCCTGCATGTGGGGGGTGACTGAGGATGGGTGAGTGTCTGGACCGCCTCCTTGGACGTGCACTGGACTCTAGGACTGAGGGGTTAGGAGTGCTGATGAGTAGGAGTCCCTGCCAGCCACTCTGGAATCCTCAGCTCAGCAGGCCAGTCCCTGGGCTTGGTGGGCCTGGATGACCCCAGAATCAGCCCTTGGCAATTTGGGGAGGTGGCCAAAATAGGCCAGGCCAGCCAGGGGCCTGAATAGCACTGGCTACTTCTGAGGCAGCTGCCCCTCTCCAGGGAATGACGGCAGGGGGTCCGGCAAGCACCTGGGCCCAGGGCTCAGCTGCAATGGCAGCGCAGCCCCACACACCTCCTCCAGTGGCCTGCTCTGCCCAAGGAGACGCTGACAACACCCCTCCACCCGTCACCTCTCCCTTTGAGGGCGTCAGCTGTCCCTATGTCCCTACCTTGGAGAGGACAATGGGCCAGTGCTGGGGCTGGAGCTCTGGCCTCTGTGGCTGATAGAGCAGCTGTCCTTTCTCTCAAGGCTCTGGTGACTGATGGCCGCTCCACAGGCCATGAGGTGGCCCAGCAGGGTACAGAGCAGCTGTCCCCAGCGTGGATCCTTTTGAAAGTATGGAGGGTGTCCTCACCTCCATCTTCCACTGAGATCTACCAACATGCCTCTTCCAGCCCAGCACAGGGCTCACTGGGGACAGAGAAGGCCCCAGGCCCCTCCTCCCACCTAGCACCACCTTCTCTCACTCCCAGCCAGCCTGCCCTGCAGGCCATAGTGGGAATGCTTAACCCACCACTTCCAGCCTGCGGTGGGGCCTCAGACCACAAACCAGGAAGTGGAGAGTGGGAGGGGGGAGCCCTCCTTGCAGAGGTTGCGCAAGCCCCTGCCAGAACATCTGGAGAAGTGGGTTGCTGGCGCTGGCCCTGCCTCATCCTCCTGGGGGCCAGGGCTGCTCTCTCTTCTCATCCTCAAGATTGGGATAAAACACCCCTCTGGGAATGTGTGGATTCCCATGATTTCTATAAGGACCATGCACCATTTGTGAAATAAGTAAAAATTAATACAGAACAGCACCCACCCTGCCCCTGCCCTCACCAGGGGCATGAAGCCTGAATGGGGCCTCAGTTTCCCTCCCAAAGCGACGGAGAGGGGAAGGGAGGAGGAAAGAGGACTGCGCACACAAAAAAGCTGGAAGGGGGACTCGTTGTTTAGGCAGAATGGCTGCAGGGCTTGAGGAGGAGAAGAAAGTGGTGGGAGTCCCATCCAGGCCTGCCTTATAGCATGGGTTTATGACACATCGCCCACCCCCGGAAGCAGCACCAGTGCCACAAACTGCTGGGTGGCTTCCAGCAGGATGGAAGGCTGCTGCCCCTCCCTCCCCAGGAAGTCCTGGTTGGGGCCCTGGGATGGGGGTGGGAGGCTGGAGGGCTGGAGTTCAGCCCCTGGGCTGGTCAGAGAAGAAGGAGCAGTTGGAGACCAGGGTTCTCCCAGCTGGACTTGCCCTGAGACCAGGTGCCTTGCGTATCTGAGGGCCCCCGTCATGTGACCCTGCCAGCATCCCCATCTGACACCATCCTATGCCCAGTTCTCTCCCAGGCCCTGGGGGTCCCCCGCCCAGGGCCAGGGTTTTCCCAGACAGGGGTGGGTTGTACAGGGAGTGAGGCTGTGCCTGCGACAGCAGAGGGCCTGCAGACCCAGAAAACCCCTGGAGTGCGGAGTGGAGGGGTGGCTCTGTTGAGTGGTAGGTGCTACCAGTGTGCCTTCTTTCCCCAAAGCAGCCCTATGCCTGGACAGCAACTACCCATGGTCCTTCCTTCCACTGGACGGGGCACTGCCCTACCCAGATTTCCCTTCCCTTCCTCCCGGGGCACAAATCCGATTTGAAAGATTTTGGGCAGAGTGGGCAGTTGGTGCTGGGTGTGGGAAGGGGCTCAGAGGTGGGGGGCAGCAATGTCCCCCACTCTATCCCTAGCTGCTGCTACGCAAGGCTGCATTCACTGGTGGCTCGGATCCCCACAGCCCTAGTCCATGCCTCAGCCCCGTGGGGAGGTTGGCCATGCTCCAGCAGGGACAGGCTCCCCTCAGCAACTTAGGGATGGGAGAGATGGGGGCTCCACTGCTGAGACAGAATCCCCGACTGCCTATGAAGGCCCGGCGTCAGCTTCCCAGACATAGTCTTTCCGGCCCACTCCCCCGCCCAACGTCCTTTCCACCCAAATGACTCCCTCTGAAGTCCAGGAAGTCCTGCCTCAAGAACCAGGTCTCCCACCACCTCCCTCCCATGACCTCCACGCGGACCCCACTGTCTGCAGGATACTTCCCCAAAGCACTACTCCTACAACCGGGGCCCCTCGAGGGCCCAGATTCATGACAGACCAGTCCTCTTGGTGGTCTGACCCCCAGCTGGTGGTGGAGTGGGTTCTACGGCCGCGGGGGGGAACCAAAGTGCAAGCAGGCCGGGGGCAGGTCACTGAGAGTGGTGTCGCGGTGAGGCAGGTCTCGCCCCAACCCCAGACGCCTTCCCCGCCCTTCTCACACCACAGTGCCCTAGCAGTCCCGGGTTTTTGTCCAGGATGGGAGGTGGGGAGCCTGGTAAGAGGACCTCCCGGGAGCCTGGGTCCCGCGCAGTCACCCCAGTGTGGCCACACCCCGACCCCTCCTACGGGGCGGAGTCCGCGCCCAACGCCGGTGGCCGCTCCCCCGGGGCTTCCGTCCTCCCACGCGCAGGCGCAGCGCCGGCTCCACCCCCGGGCCGGGGCGGTGCTTCCGGGGTTGGCTCCCGGGTGGGCACTGTCCCGGGTTTGGTCTCCGTCCCAGAAGAGTCCTGGTCTGAGCTGCGGGATGCCCGCGCGCAGCGGGACTCAGGTGAGCCCGCTTCTCGCTCCACGCACGGCCGAGGGTCAGGCTCCGAGGGTGAAACTTACCCGGAGTCGTACAATCCGCGGAAAACTAGTAACGTGCGCACGGCGCCCCCCGCCCCCGACAGGGTCTGCGGTTCCCAGGCGAGCGCCCTTCGGTAGGCTCGGGCTCGCGGCTAGGCTCCGTTTTCCAGAAGTAAAGTCGAGGCCCGGTCCGAGGTCTCCAGGCAGGTCTGGGAGGGTACCCCGACACCGGTGAAGTGCTGGGCACTTAGGCCCAGGTCAAATGTCGCCTCCCCAGAGAGCCAGTCTGCAGACAGAAACGACCATGGGGGTGGCCTAGCAGTCAGCTCTAGTGTCTGCCACAGCCAGAGAAATGTTGCCCTTTATTTACTAATCCAGTGTTTGCCCAGGTTCTGATGGAAGGCTGGCAGGTCCCTTGGAGACCTCCATCCAGGCCAGGCCCTCCCAGCCTGGCAAGAGACTTTTGTCCCCAAGTTTTGCCCGGAGGTATCCCAGGTGGACTGTTTCTCACTTCCATTCCCGGAGTGCTTGCTTGCTGTGTGCCCATCCAGTGCTTGCCTGGATTCTCTCATTTAAAGTGTAGATGTTGTTGGTTCCCTTACCATAGATGGGGAAACAGAGGTGGACAGCCTTCAGTCATTTTCTGGTGCTTCTCACCTAGGGAACCCTCATTTCTAACCAGCGCCAGGTGATGCATGTCAGGCGCCCAGGTGCAGGGTTTGAGGCAGCACTCACCCTTGGGTGCAACAGCAGGGTCACCCCATTGCTCAGCTCTGGGGTTATACAGCCTGCGCCACCATCACTACAAAGGCCTGTGAGGCAGCTTGGAATCCCA
Organism: Desmodus rotundus; assembly: GCF_022682495.2. Taxonomy (NCBI): domain Eukaryota; kingdom Metazoa; phylum Chordata; class Mammalia; order Chiroptera; family Phyllostomidae; genus Desmodus; species Desmodus rotundus. The sequence continues at coordinate 97,680,570 of NC_071387.1, forward strand.
TTACAGAATGGGGCCTCTGAGCCTCAGTCCCTGGACAGCCATATGAGTCCCCCACCACCCAGGGTGGGCCAGTGCAGAGACCCAGAATGACCCAAGTACCAGGAAGCAGGCCAAGGGCCAAACTCGGGGTGAGAGCAGGGGCTGCGGCGTCCCAGAGTCTGAGCCCACGGTAGGTATTGGCAGACGGGCAGGACTGCAAAGACGGTCACGTCAGCGTCCATTCTCAGCAGACTGGCGGTCTCCGCTTGATGTGGAATGTCAGCACTTATGTTAAAAATAATGGGTCTGTCACGTGTTAGGGAGACATGGGTACTGCTGAAGATCAGCCCTTGAGGATGGTGTTTCCAGGCCCGGATGCTCACCTGCTCCCTTTATTTACCCCTGCTCTTTGGAGGTCCCCTGATCCTAGGACAGCCACGGCTGTCCGCTCCGATTTCCTGGGGGTGGGGGTGGGGCAGGCAGGGCAGAAGCCTTGTGGCAGGTAGGAGGCAGAAACTGTGCAGGTTTTCAGCAGATCCTCCTCATCCTTCAGGAGACCTCTCCTTTGCCCTACTTGCTCCTTGTCATCCTGGGTCACGAGGAAAAGAACAGTTGGGGACTCACTGGGGGGTCATGAGCTTGGAACAGGGCCAAGCAGATGGTCAGTCTGGTGTTCACCCACCTGAGTGTGTCAGATCTTCTGGGCCGTTCTGAGGCGGGGTCTGGCACAGCGGATGTGTCAGCTGGGGTCAGGGCGTGGACGGCCCACAATCCATTCCTCTACCAAATTCTTGGTTAAGGTCAGGTACAAAGGGCACGGTTCCAGAAACAAGCTCAAAAGTTCATTTGGGATACACTAAATGGGAATCAAAGGGTACCAGCCCTCCCGTCCCAGGCTCTCACGCCCACTGCCCCCTCGCTGGGCCCTGCAGCCCACCTCTGCACTGCACACCTTCTGCATGTGGCAGGCGTGTGAAGCCACGAACCTTTCCTTACGTGCATTCCTTTCCCAACGCCTCCTGGGGCCCAGCAAGGGGGTGAGGACATCAGGTCTGTTTGTACAACATGGCTCCTCACATTGCAGGTGGGGAAACTGAGGCAGGCAGCCGCATACAGTCCCGAAGCTCTGCAAGGCTGCCTTCCCCGCACAGTCCTCTGCCGGCCCCTATTCCGGCGCTTTATTTTGTTCTTTCCCGTTTCAGCTTTCCCGCAAACTGGGGCAAAAAAAGCAGCGACCTTTGGAGGCAGAGCAGCATCAGAGCCCACCAGGTGGATCCCAAACACCTTCCCCCAAGGAGCCCCGCCTGGACCCGCCTGCGACCCTGGGCCCCCGGCGCAGTATCTATTTTTCAAACCACCCTGCTCGACTGGGATTAGAATTTTTCGACCAGCCTGCAGTGTCCCTGGCGCGGGCATTTCTGGGACAGGTAACGTAAACGTAGTGAAGTGGCCTCTGCTGAAATGGTCCTCACCGTGCAGTGTCTGTGGCCCCTGACTCCGCACCACTGGGCTCAGGCCCCGGACTTGGTCCTGCTTGTCCTCACGCAGTTAGCTGCTTTGACACTTGTTCCTGGATAGCTTCGCCTCAGTCATCTGGGGCAGGGGGCGGGCCCGGATCAGTGAGGAAGAATGCTGAGATTGTTAGCTGTGTCTGCCCTGGGAGGGGCAGGGGAGCCGCTGTCCGCCTGCCTGCTCCGGGCCCTGTCCCTCTCCACCTGATTGCCCCTAAGGCAGGTTTCTTTCAAGTGCCGGCCAGGTGTCTATGAGGGACTTTGCCTGCCCTGTCCCCCGACACAGTTAGTGCCCGTCTGTAGCATTCACTGCTTTAGAGAAAGAAGGGGGAGAGAAACATCAATGTGCGAGAGAAGCAGCAGTGGGTTGCCTCCCATGCACGCCCAGACCGGGGACTGACCCTGCAACCTTTTGGTTACAGGGCAACGTTCCGACCGAGCCACACGGGCCAGGGCAGTGGTGACAGCTCTTAGCCACATGAGAGTGGCAGCCGTGGCCCACGGACTGCCCGTGTCAGGACTGCCTTGACAGCTGCCTCTGCCCCACGGCAGCTCACAGGGCCGGTGCTGGCTCCCCGGTGGCCCCTGTAGCTCAGCAGGCCCAGGGTCTGGACTGGGAAGCAGGGGTCGTACAGGGCCCCTGTGCCAGCAGCAGTGGGGTTTCGGCCACGTCTGTCTGGAGCACCGTCTGGGTGTTGTTCCTGGGTGTCAGGCTCAGGCCTGGTTTCCTGGTCCTCTTAGAGAGCCCATGGCCGACCCTGTGTCATTTCGTGAGGCTACCTTACGTTAAAATGGTGAAGGTGGATCAGTTTCTGTGACTCATAGGAAAGTTGGTGCCAGGAAGTGGGTGCCCAAAGGAACAGACCCTGAAATGTGGGCTAGTGGAGCGTAGCCTGAAGTGGGACTTAGTGGGTAAGGGCCAGGTCTGTTCCCACGAGAATGCTTTCAGCTGCAAGGGCTGCCAGAGGACCCTCGATAATAAGGGTTTAGGATCTCACACAGTGGCACAGGGTCCCAGCGTCAGGTCAGCCCAGGGCCCACAGGCCTCTGCGTGGCCCGCTCTCCCGTTAGGCCCCCACGTGCCCACTGAGCCGGAGGGTGGACGGGGCAGCATCCAGCAGAGAAGGAGGTGCGTGTCCCTGTGGCCTCTTTACAACCTCCCACAGCTGTCCTTGCAGACCCCTTGGCCAGGCTCAAGTCACCCCTCTACAGGGCACTGCAAGGAGCAGTGAGTTGGCATGACACCACGCGCAAGTCAGCTTCTTGTCTGAGAAGGTGCTGCCTCCCCCGGTGAGGAGGAGACGTGTTTGTAGTGGGCATGCCCGCAACCAGTATCTACTACCTGGAAATTTTATCAGAGTGAAATTCAAAGCAGAAGATTCAAATTAAAACAATGACAGTGAGCAGAGGGCCACGATAGCTCCTCTCCAGCAGGGCAGCCGGCCCGCAGGGGGCCTCTTGGAGGAGTGGAAATATGAAGCGGGAAGCCAATAAAGGAACGCCCTCTTTGATCTGGAAAGGTGAAAGTGAGCCCCCAACTGTGATGGAACAGGGCCTCCCTTTCTTGCCTGGAGATGGGCGTCCGGGGGAGGCGTCAACTCCCTTCTTCCCCCACCCTTTCTCCAGGAAGCAGCACCCCACTGAGTGCCCAGGCTTCAGCGTGCTCCTCACGGCCCGCTCCTCAGGCCCCACGACGCTGACCCTGGCCGCAGACACACGCAGTGGGCTCCCTGGGCCGAGGCAGGGCAGCCTGGCCTAAGGACAAGGCAGATGCTGGGGATGTCCCTGGGGAGGGCTGCCCCCAGAATCCCACTGTGAACCCTGGTCGAGTCGGGCCTGGGGCTCTGAACCCTGGGCCTCACTGCTGCCCATTCCCAGGGTCCTACTGTCCTGTGCAGCCAAGACAGTTGCCCCCACAGGGCAGGAAGGCTCCAGGCAAGGGAGGATTGACTCCCTGGTGTGCCCAGCACTCCACAGGCCCTCTCTGGCTCCCCTGGCTGTTCTCCAAGGTGCCCTGCTGGCCTGAGAGCACCCACGCCTCCAGTGATGACCCCTGACAACTACCCCCTGTCCTTGGCTGGCCCCTCTGTCCCTTCCTGGCCCACTGCACACTGGCCCCATTCCTTGTGGAGCTGGCTACACCCCAGGCCACAGTTCAGGCTAGGAGCGCTGGGGGCAGCTGGTCCTGCCGCTCAGAAAGGCGTTTCAGAGCTGGTAGGTGGGAGCTGAGTGTGACAGTGCTTCCGGGCTATTCCACAGGCTCTAGGGTGTCCCAGGCAGCCATGTGAGGACACCAGAGGTGCCCTCCATGCTGCCCTGCCCCAGCCTAAGCATGGAAGTTCAGGGGGACTTGGGCGGGGGTGAGGCAACGTGACGGAGGGCCCTGCTGAGAGGACACGGAGTGCGTGAATTCCCTGGTGCAGGTTTGCAGCCTAGCAATGGCCAGGGCTTGAAATGGCTGTAATCTGTGGACACGACTCAGCAAGGCCTGTTGTCTGGTGGCCCAGCCAGCCAGAGGGGACAGTAGGAGGGAACGCGCTGGCCCCAGTGTGCCCTGAGCCAACACCCACTGCCCACAGGTCTTGGTCCGGCAACTCGATGACCTCACAGAGCTCCGTGGCCGCATTGTGGAGACTGAGGCGTACTTGGGGCCAGAGGACGAAGCTGCCCACTCAAAGGGTGGCCGGCAGACCCCCCGCAACCGCAGCATGTTCATGAAGCCAGGGACCCTGTATGTGTACCTCATTTACGGCATGTACTTCTGCATGAATGTCTCCAGCCGAGGTGAGCAGTGCTGGGGGCTGGAGCAGGAGGCCTGGGCACGGTCCCCTGGCTGGTAGCTGGGAGACCCGTGAGAGGACCAGGGTGAGGCAGGTGCTCGAGCAAGGCAACGCCATTGCTAGGCTAGGTCAGGGTTTCAGAAGCTCTAGCTGTGTTCATAGGCTGATCACAGGGCCGGGCCCCCATTAGAGGTCATGGGTTGACCTGAACCCAGAGCAGACAGGTTCGGTTCCATGAGGAGCCACTAGGTCCACAGCTCAGAGCCAGTATCACCGATGGCCCAGGGTACTCAGGAGGGGCTGGTAGTGGCAGGAGAGTGAAATCTGTTTGGGTTGGGCTCAGGCAGGAGCCTTGCCAGGCTGCCCGTCATGGGGTCTCAATCCATAGTTCTCAGCTGGAGATGAGTCTGCCACCCTTGGGGACATCAGGCAATGCCTGAAGACGTTTTCGGTCATCACAGCTGGTAGGATGCAGCTCACAGTGCACAGGAGACGCCCTCCACCACAGAAAACCATCCGCCCCAAACGTCAGTAGTGCAGAGGGAGATGCTATCTAGAGCTCCCAGGAGAACCCACTCACCTCATGGGACCTGTCTGGGCAGCCTCGGCCCTCCGGGAGCAGGCAGCTGCCCTCTGGTCTGTGCTCAGAAGAACAAGCCCGTACCAACCAGTCAGAGCCTGACCAGGAGCACGGCCCCTCTGGTGCTGGTCCCAAGGGGGATGAATGCTTGAGGCCAGTGAGGGGATGAGGTTGGGTATGTTGTAAGTCAGACATGTTTGCTCAGTGGCCAGGGAGCTGTGCTCGCCCAGAGACAACAGCTGGGGCTCTTCGATGGGGTAACCTGTGGCACATAAAGGGTATTGAGGGAAATGTGACAGACAGTGGGGACCACCCCGCAGGGCCCTGCTATCACCCTGGAGAGCTCATGTTGGTCTGGAGTGCTTTTTGGCAGCGAAACCAACCACCTCATGTAAAGTGGGCCTGACCTCAGATAAGGAGGACTGAGTCCAGAGATGCCTGGGGCTATGGTCAGCGAGGGAGGGAGGAGCCAGGGAGGGCTTCTGAGGGTGGATATTGCAGACGTGGGAGGTGGCATCTTTCTGGACAAATGACCAAGATGCCCCAGGAACACCTAGTTCCTAATTGAGGGTGGGGGGTGCGATGCGGGAAACCACATCCGTAGAGTCAGGGCCAAAGCCAAAGGTCATCTGGTACATCAAGGGAGATGGGAGGTGAAGCATATCACCCTCAGGCCAGAGGCAGTACAGAGAGCACCAGAAGAGCAGAGAGAGGAGATTGCTGAGGCCAAGTAGGTGGTGCAGGCAAAGGAGCGGGGGTGGGACTGGACACTGGGTGGGAAGGGTCAGGGTGCTCCAGGAGCAGGGGGTGGGTGATGGTTGGGGCAGGCTGCTCCTCAGACCCATTTGGGGGCTTAGGGGGACAGTGAGGGACATGCCACACCCCCAGCGGCTCAGGGTGGGCACAGGTAGCCCTTGGCTGGGAAGGGCCCAGAACTACAGAGCAATTGGAAGTTCAAGTCCTTGCTTGTCCTTAGGTATACCTTGAGGTCCTTTGAATACTGGCTGGTTAAAAGCGACCGCTCACAAAAACCCCACTTGCCAGCTGCTGCTGATACAGGAGGGTGTAGCTGCTATGTCCACTCAGGACCAGCTCCTGGGTGCTGATGAGGCCTGTATGACAAGGCCCAAGAGTGGGGACCAGCCTGGCCCTCCCTCTGGCTGAGCCGATCAGACTCTGAGGAGGATGGGCAGGCCACAGTGAGTCAGGAGAGCCAGTGTCTCAGGAGAGTGGCCTTGCTGAGGTTGGGGTTCCTCTGGCCCCGGTCCAGGTAATCACCACTTCTAGCCACGCAGGGCCAAGGGAATTTGGACAAATGTGTCTTCTCGGGCCCCAGGTGTCCATTTGCTGCCTGGTCTTTGAAGTAGCCTAGGCTGGTGGGGAAGGGTTGGGCCAGAGGGGATCCCAAGGGAGATGAGGGGTCCTATCAGCAGACACCTCCTCCTGCCCGGTCAGTCTTCCCACTGGGTCATGGGGCGGGGCTCACCCTGTGAACACTGTAGCTGCTCTGAGCCAACCTTCTGGTTTGCCCAGTAGATACTCAATGAGTAGAGGCAGGTGGGGGACTCTGGGCCAGCCCGGGAGCTTCCAGCCTCCCGGTGGGGTCACCATGCGCAGGGAGAACCGGCTATCTAGGGTTTCCTCTGCCAGACTCAGAGCTGCTGCTGATCACCAACCAGAGAAGCTGAGAGGAAGTGCACTACAAGCACTCACTGAGCATTTTTGCTGGTTCTCCCTGGCTGGTGTTTAGGCCCTCTGGCTTCACAAGGGCCCCACCTGGGGCCCCAGGGATGCAGGTGTGCCTGAGGGAGGGGTAGGCAGAGGGTCTGCACAGTAAATGAGTATAGGAGTGCTCAGGAAGGCAGGCACCCCAGGGTGGGGAGGCCCAATTGCCATCTGTCTATCTCACAGGGGACGGGGCATGTGTCCTGCTGCGAGCGCTGGAGCCCCTGGAAGGTCTAGAGACCATGCGGCGGCTTCGCAGTACCTACCGAAGAGGCAGCACAGGCCGGGCCCTCAAAGACCGTGAGCTCTGCAGCGGCCCCTCCAAGCTCTGTCAGGCCCTGGCCATTGACAAGAGCTTTGACCAACGGGACCTCACCAAGGACAAGGCCATGTGGCTAGAGCAAGGCCTGCCACAGCCCAGGGAGCCAGCTGTGGTGGCAGCTCCCCGAGTGGGCATTGGCAATGCAGGAGAGTGGGCCCAGAAGCCCCTGCGCTTCTATATCCAGGGCAGCCCCTGGGTCAGTGTGGTAGACAGAGCAGCTGAGAGGGACGCACAAGTCTGAGCAAGAGCCTGCTCAGAACAAGCTTTTTAATTGTTTAAAACCCAAATAAACACTTCATTTCTAGAAGACGTGTCGCTTGTGTCTCGGCCAGAGCCCCCCCTTACCTATCAGCTTCCTCCAGGATGGCGGCTCCAGGGCCCTGGGAGTGCAGCAGGGTAGAGCGCCAGACCCAGCGCGGACACTTCCTCCCTCCAGCCTGGTGCAGGCCCACGCACTCCCCTCTGAGAGAGGGCCGGAAGCACCAGTGCAGACCCACCCCCTGGGACCGGGGCAAGTAAGCACCGTGGATCAGCCCAGGCCCTCATGCCTCAGGTGGCAGAGGCGGGTGGATGGCTTGGCCATGAGCTTCCCGGTGGCTATCACAGGGCAGTGGTGAAGGCCGGGCGAGGAAATGCCCACAGGCTGGGAGGAATGGGACAGTGCTGGGCCACACAGGATGGGCCAGGCAGGTGACCCTCAAGTCTTGGAAGGGCAGCAGTGGAGGGGTCCAAGGAACACAGGCGGGATTGGGAGAAAGGTCAAAGAAACAAGTGACCCGAATCTGTGTGGGAAGCACACGGGCCTCGCTCGGTGTGGGTCCTGAAGCCCCCAGCTCAGACATTGGCCCTGTTTGCAGGACCAGACGAGTGACGGTGCCCCATCCCACGGCAGCAGCCCAGCTCTGCGCCCTCGGCCCAGGCTCACGTGAGCAACGCCTGGAAGACGGCGATGACCGGGTCCTCGTGGGTGGTCACCACCAGCACACTGCGGAACTTGTCGAAGAGCATGAGCAGCTGGGAGCGCCTGGTGTTCTCATTGTACATGATCTCCTCTAGGTGGTGGCGGCCTCGGAAGTACTGCAGGAGCCTGGAGGGGAGGGTGGCACAAGCCCAGGCTGGCCTCTGTCCTGTCAGCCACTGAGCAGCCCACAGGCTAAATCAGAGCTGGTGGAGGGGTCTCAGAGGCCTGGAAGCAGCTGTCCATGCCCCCCCAACAAGAGCAGGCAAATGTCCTGGACCCATTGCCCACCATGGTCCCCTGAAGTGAGTCCGTGAGGACACGTGGCTGTTCCAACCCCAGAGCCCGCAGGTTGCAACCACCCTGGCACTCTGACACACGTGGGGCAGCACAGGGCCGGTCTGCCAGAGGCTGCTCTTTCATGCCACTGTGGCAGTGAGCCCCCTGTGGTTCTGGATCCAAATGGGGTCACCGCTCAGGGGGTGTCTGCGGCTGGGGCTGAGCGGAGACCTGGACCAACTGCCTGGCATGTGGCTCTGAACTGGGGGCTCAGTCCCTGGCAGCCTTACCTCTTCCAAAAGACCGTACACTTGCAGTGCCCCCCCCCCGAGTCAGGGGCAGGTGTGACAAAGTCTGTGTCACCTATGATATGGATTCTCCTGCCCCTAGACTGTCCTAGGAAAAATCCCTGCCAAGCCGCATGAGGATGAGAACTTGCTGCCACTCGCTGAGAAGTGACAAGGAACGCCCAGGAAGCACTGGTGATACTCCCGAGGACAGAAGCGCCAGGCCCGGGGTCTCGGCAACAGACCGAATCCTCATGCCTGGCACAAACAGACCAGGTGGGGACACCCAAGTGCATGAGACACCACCTCAACCCGTGAGTGCCGTTTGTCACCAATGGCTTTCAGTTGGAGTGGGCTGAGTAGGTCCCCATCCACGTCCTGTCCTGACCCTAGACTTGGACCCAGCCCCAGCAGACACCCCGGCCCCACCTGGCAAACATGCGGAGGTCCTCAGGGTTCTGGGCCGCAGGCACACTGAGGATGGCTGCCCGCTCGTGCTCTGACAGGCTGGCCAGCAGGTTCTCTGTCATCCTCTTGTTCAGCGGGGAGTCTCCACTGGGGAGCAGCTCTGCGCTGGAGTTGTCCATGCTGGGGCTCGTAAGCGTCATGTCATCACTGCTGGCTGTGAATGCGGATGGGTCAGGGGGCAGTTGGCCCCCCAAGAACGCCCCCCCACCCAATATGGAAGACAAAGAGCCCTGGACAGGCCAGGTCCTCGCACTGAGCCTGAAGCCCGAGGTCAGGCCTCAGCTTAGGGAGGTGCTGCCCGCAAAACCTTCCAGCCCCTCCTCCAAGCCCAGGGACCTGGAGCTTAGCAACGCACTACTGCCTCTGGGGGCTCAGCATGGCCACAACGGCTCTTTCTAGAAGGGACCGTGACAGTCACTGTCTCCTCATAGACCCTGGGGTACAGAGGTTTCAACTGTCCTGCCAGTGATGGATGACATGGCAGGCTGGGGGCAGGCTGCCCCTGACATGAACAAGCCCCTGCTCAGGAGCCCAAAGGTACAGCCTCCTCCTCAGAGCCAAAGAGGTACAGGGAAGTGGGGGAGGGGTCTCCTGGGCTCCTTTAAGGAAGGCAGTCTGCATGAGGACCCAGCTGCCCACATGAGAGGCAGGTGTGTGTGCACGTGTGGCCACGTGAGGGTCCCTCAGTCATTCCAGTAATGCCTTAGTTGGACCACCTGGCCACCATTCCCAGGTGTCCCCTAGGTGCTCACTCCCCCACCCTGCCACCACAAAGATGCCCTGGGCAGGGGACTCCTACTTGGGGAGCCAAAGCTGAGGGCATTGGGTGTGCTGAGGCTGCGACCGCCGACCCTGGTAGTGAAGGGGACCTCCTCCTCCCGCAGGCGGGGCTCGTCCTGGCTGGGCGAGGCCATCAGGCAAACGTAGGTGTGCAGCTGGACCAGGAGCCTGTGCTGCAGCATCCACACCACCATCTGAATGAGCTGGGTCTGCAGGACAGACAGGGTGAGCTGGGCACTGGGAGAGGCTGGCCCCCACCACTGCCCTGTGACCTTCCTGACAGGAATGGGGTGCCATGGTCGAAGACACAACCCTCACAAGTCACCCTGACAGATCCAGGGGTGCACGAGCTCCAGGGGCTTGACTTAGGGCAGGAAGGTGGCTCCTGCCTCAGGAAGGCGCTCTTAGCCACTGGCTGACTCTGGGAGCCTAACAGCCTCCAGGGAAGGCAGCAAGGCTATGAGAGCAGCGGCGCCCGTGGCTGCACTTGCTCCGACCACACACCAGGCTGCCCCAGTGCCTGGCCTTTCTTGCTCAGAGGTGAGGACCAGGACCTGGGACGTGGAGGCCCATGTGCCCTCCCAGCTCTGAGCTACCCCTCTTCTGCCTTGTCTCCCCAGCCCACTGGGCCCTGCCACTCGAGCCCACTACCACATAGAGCTGGGCCTGTGGGACCCTCTCCCTGTGGCCTGGACACCGTTCAGAAAGAAGCTGTGGGTAGCTGCCCTGAGAGCGGGAAGTCCTCTCCTCAGTTCAACCTGAAAGCCTGCCCAGGGACAGGAACTCCTGCTGAGCTGTGTGGTCCCTAGGACACGTCATCCACCCCTCTCCCACAGGACAAGCAGCTGACTAGGAGCAGTGAGGAATCCTGTATGGGCGGAGCTCCAGCACCAGCGAGCAAGAAAATGCATACGGATGGTGTCCACGTTCTCAGACACACAGGCATGGAAATGGGGGTGCACCATGGGCATGTATGACCTGGTCACGCCAAATAAAATTGAAAAGGATTGTAAAATAAACTTTAAATTCAGAAATAAAACAGAGGCTCCATAAGCACTGAGGAACATATTCCGGGCCTGAAGCAGGAGGGGCGAGAAGCAGGCAGCCTCACCCCAGGACTGTGCAGAACCAAATCCAGCTCGCTCTAGGCCCCCTGACAAGGCATGAGACTGCCCCTCAGGCATGGCCCAAAAATGCCACCGGCCTTCCAGACCACCAGGAAATTTCTGCTGGAGAGGGGGAGGGTGCAGATGCAAATGTGCCTTTCTTTCAGCTGGCACAGTTCCTGGAGACTGAAGGCTCCATGAAAGACGGCATTTAGAACTCTGTCTCACGCAGCATCTAAATGAACTGAGGGACCAGGATCGCCTTCTCATTCACAAGTTGACAAAGGAAAGGGCTTGCTTTAAAAACTGCTTCTGCCTAACAGATCTGCTGCTTATTAAAGTAAATACTTTACTTTTGAACACACAGTCTTGAGAACTCCCAGCCCCATCTCTGACACCTGTCCCCTCTGGCCCTGCCCTGGGGCCCTGCCCAGAGCCGCAGGAATTCAGTCGGGGGAAGGTCCAGGCCACACTCAAGCCTCCCACAGACACAGACAGAACTCGCCCTACCATTCTGCATGCCTCACCCCTCCCTGGAGCCCCTCCACCCACCACTCGCCCTGACCCAGGCCCATCCTCTCCGTGTTCTCTTGGATGAGATTCTGGGTACCAGTGAGCCACCTGGACCAGGACGGAGAGGGAAAAGGTGGGCAGGGCCCAGGCTCAGTGAAAACAAAACCAGCTCTGCTTCCTCCATCTGTGGGATCCAGGCCCAGAAGGGGCACCAGGTGGCTCTGTCCTCCCAGCAAAGATCAGCACTCTCCCGACTGGGCCTCCCACTGTTGTTTTAACCCTAACAACAACCCACGGCAGCCAGGGTGGGCGCACGGGGGAGGGCTGGGAGGGCCTTGGGACTGCCCAAGTGCTGGGTCGCTGGCCAAGCACTTGCAGGTGGACTGGCTGGGCACAGACCACCTACATGGCAAGGGCCCTCCCGGCACCCCAACCAGAGCTAAGAGTGTGGCAGTATTGAGAGCCCTTGGATCAGGTTCCTGGGCTCCCTCGGCTCCTGAGACTCACCTCTTGCACAGGGGGAGCGAGGGGGTTCCTAAATTCTGACAAGGAGACAGGCAAAGAGAACTTGGCAAGGACAGATGGCAGGTCATGAGACGGGAACTGGTGGGAAAACTGCTCAGCCAGCGGGGAGTACCTGCGGACAGGCGAGGCAAGCGTGTCCGTGAGCTCGGCGACCACCCCGTCGTGATTCACAGCACTCACACCCTCGCTGTGAGCCTGTGGCGGGCGGCAGGGACGTGGAGCATGGTGGGTAGGTCAGGATGGGTGCAATGAGGACAGAGCCCAGTTGCCTTCCCTCAAGGGGCAGCAGAAGCCATGGGCACCAGCCACCCCAGAGACCCTCTCAAGCCCCCGAATCAAGGCCAAGGCTCCTGACCTCTCATCAGGCACATGGTATAGAGCCCACTGGCTATAGACATGGCAGGTGCAGGCCCTTCTTGGAGGCTGCAGGTACTGGACAAGCACAGGACCAAGGAGGGCCAGGTGGTGCTGGACCAGGCCAGAACTGGGACCTTGGCATGGCAGAGGCCAGGCATCTGGTCCAAGTGAAGGCCTGGCTGACCTAGGGAGTACCACCTGGAAGGCCCTGCCAACCACACCCCCTTCCCATTCAGGGCCCCGGGCTCTGGCAGCCAGAGTACTCACAGGCACACGCTGGCATTGGGGGAAAGCATGTAGACATTGTTCTCACACAGCGGGTAGATGATGATGGCCTTGCCCCAGTACACCAGGTGAGCCGCAAGCTGGAAAACCTACAGGCAGAGGGGGCTGGCAGGACAGTGCCTAGGAGGCTGGCCCACTGAGGCTTCTCCCCTGACTGTGGGCACAGCCGGCACACACAGCATTTCCTGTGCTCAGAGCAGCAAACCTTTTTATCGCTGCTCCCTGTATAGTTTGGGGCTGTTGTTTCCCGTTAGGGTCCTGTACTGCTCTGGCTGCCACTGAGGAAAGGTCCCAGGAGCATAGGGACATTTAGGGCACCCAGGATCACGGGGTCAGCTCAAATGAGCAAGGGACTTAGCTGGACACCTGGCAGAGGCAGGCTCCCCACTACCACCATGACTCCAACATGGGGATGGGTTTCCACACGCAGTGACTATGGGGTCACTGGACACGCCCTCTACCCCCCCCCCCCCCCCCCGCACTCATCCCTGTGTGTCCCAGCATCCTGGAGAGCATCCCACTGCCCCGCTCTCCTGGACTCTTGGACATCAGGATGCGCCACAGACTGACAAAGATGCCAGAAACCCCTCCCAGCCTCACAAGGGGAGGCCAGGCCTGAGAGCACGGCATGGCCTTCCTTCATGGAAAGAAAGGCACTGCGCATTTCTGACTTGGCATCACCCTGGGTGAGCACGTCCCCAGGTAAGCCTGCTGCCCTTCTTTACCAACACCGGGCACTTTCGAAGGTAGAGTCACCCCTACCTGCAGGCAACGCCTGCAGTGCCGCTGGAAACCCCTCTACCTTGTTACTGTACGAGACCACCAGTGGCACCACCAACTCGAACACAACGGGAATTTCTGTTCCATCACTGACCCTCTTCTCTCTCGTCCCAAGTCCCAGGGACATTCGCTCTAAAGCAAGGACACACCCACTTTCCTCCACCTCTGCCACCACCCTTCCCCAGTGTCCCCGCCTCCTGCCTCTCCCCACAGCCAGAGCACCGTTGTCAGACCAGAGATCTAAAATCACTACCACGTGGCTGGGGTCAAGGAGCCGGCAGGCAACTCTCCACTGCTCTGTGCCTCTGCTGCTGCAGCTTTCCTTGGCATGTGGCCACATCCGGGTCACGTCCCCACCTCCTTTTCTACAGTCACATTTCCCTCTGCCTCCCGCTCACAGGGCCCTTGAGTCTCCACTGGGCCCACCCAGATAATATAGGACCAAGGCCCCACCTCAAGATCCTCAATCACGTCGGTGAAGTCCCACACGAGGCCACATTCATAGGTCCTGCGGATTAGGATGTGGAGGTCTGTGGGCATTGTTCAGCCAATCGCAAGTAATGTACAATGTGACCCTCATTTTGTTATTCAAAAATAATGTGTTAACCTACAGTGGTTACATCTGGGGTATGGGATTGCGGAGACTTTCTCTTTTTGTGTCTGTAATTTGTATGCTATTTGAACTCTTATAAAAAAGAACATATTGATTCTATCATGCAAAAAAAAGTATTTCAATACATTTACTTGTAGATGAGTGATTTAAAATGATCTGCTGACATTCATACCTGATGCTGACATGGGACCTCCACTGGGCCCATGTCGTAAGAAGCAGGAGTCCCAGAGGTTGGTGAGGTCCACCACTGGAGCTGGGCCTCAGGGAGCTTCTGTACAACCACACCAGCAAGGGGTGTGCAAGGAAACAACAGTCTCCCCACGGCGAGGCCGGGGCAGGAAAGCAAAGGAGACATCATCGAAACTTTGCCTTTGGCCCTGGCTGGTGTGACTCAGTGGACTGAGTGCTGGCCTGCAAACCAAAGGGTCGCTGGTTCGATTCCCAGTCAGGGCACATGCCTGGGTTGCAGGCCAGATCCTCATTAGGAGGCACAAGAGAGGCAACCACACATGGATGTTTCTCTCCCTCTCTTTCTTCCTCCCTTCCCCTCTGCCTAAAAATAAATAAAATCTAAAAACAAAAAGTTCTATTTAAAAGTTAATCTACTTTAAAAAACAAAACAAAACAAAACTTTGTCTTTGTGCAAGGAGACTGACAGACTCCATGTCGGGCAGCCTCAGTGGACAATGAAGGGTCAGCACCTTTCAAAGCTTGACATGGGAGCTGCACAGACTCACAGGTGTCCGCCACTTAACCAGTACTGGTCAGAACATGGACTCCGCAGTACGTAAGGAACAGTTAGCACATTTACGGTTCTGTGTTCTGTGGATGCTATGAAGGCAAGCAGGACACCGAGGCAGAATCCAATAAAGGTTCTCAAAGAGGGCAGACAAAGGTCATAAGGTACAGGTGACGGAAGGCCTTATTCTGGATAACAGAATGCAAAATGACTGCTTTGGGGGAAAAGGCCTAAGAATCAGGCCTTGTTGGACAAGCTTCCCTGACGCCTCTCTGGGGCCCAGGTGGGCCAGCCTCTTGCCAGTGCTCCTCCTCCGCCCAGCCTGAGAAAGCTGCCACCCATTGGCCTTTGCAGAAATCACACATCCCTGGGAGAGGCCCTGCTGCCCTCTGGTGGCCACGTGATGGCCACTGTCAGCAGAACCTGAGACACCCACCACTGGCCTTACAATTTCTCCCTGTGCTTTTTCCTTGTCCCTTGACCCCTTCCCAGGCTCCAGCCAGACACAGAGCCAGGGCTGAGGGGCCCTACATTCAATCAGAAAGAGCAGCCCATAAGCACATGGTTCAGGCAGGAGGCAGCACCTCGCACAGAACACACACTCATCTGCACGTGGGCTCGGTCAAGGACACGCGGTTAGGCCCTGGCTCTGCACGTGGGCAGGCCATGTGTCCTGCCCTCACTTCCCCTACTCCGAGGGCGCAGTGCTGCTTTCTCATGTGGCCATCTGCCGTGCGCCTGCCTCAGACCTGCAAGCCGCCCTGCCCCAGCATTCCGCCCTCCCAGTACCGGAGGGCCTCACTCCTCTCCGCTGCGGCCTCACCACACTCAGAGGAGGAAGAAGTCAGTCCTGCAGCTAGTTCATAAGCCAGCTCTGAATCCAGGCTGGACTCAGATTCCAGAACCTCCAGCCAACCCTGGAGCCACCTGTCAATGGCTCTCATCTGGACAGAGGCAGCCTGCTTTCCTGACACCCCAGCTTCTCCCACCTTCAACCAAGGGTCACCTGCCATGAGGTATCCAGTTCCTCCTCTGGCCCATCGTTCCCCATCCAGGGTGTCTCCCCAGGACCCCAGAGCAATACCTGCAGCAAGGCTAGGTCGGCATCCTGGGCCAGCTGCTGCAGGTTCTTCACAGCTGACGTGGTCTTGATCACACGCACCAGGGCTGGGGAGCAGTCTAGCGGAAGCTCACCCAGCAGAGACTTCTCATCGCTGAGCAGCAGCAGTGCATGGTACGGGCTGTGGAGCAGTCAGGTCAGCAGGACATGTGAGCCACAGGTCCCCTGCACCAGGTGTGCACCTGGAACCAAAGGTGCGGCTGGGGCCCACAGGCATTGACCCTCAGAGAGGAGAGACCACAGGAGGAATGAGAGACAAGGGCAGTGGTATGTCTGGGGCCTTTAAGCATCTGCAAGGATTACTGTCACTCTAAGAAAAAAGTGATTAGAACAAAACTGAGGAAGGTCCGACGACCTGACTCTCCCACGTCTGGGATTGCCCAGCACATGTTCGCTGATTGAAAAAAAATGAATCTTTCCTAAGGAAAGAGCCACAAATATAGGAAAAGCAAAATTGCTGCCGAGGCTATGAATAGAACTACGTAAAAATATGCCTAGCAAGGAAGGGAGCAGGAAAGACATCGACTTGGGCATAGGTTGGGGGAGGGAGAGAGATTGAGGCGGTGCTTTGCCTTCTGGTCTTCAAATTTTCTGTAAATGTACCCAGATTTCTTCTTTTAATTAAAAAATATTTAAGGAAACTGGGGACTTGGCTGGAGATGGGTGCAGGAGGAGACTGGGCTCAGCTCTTTCCTGCAGGAAATCAGTTAAATTAAGAAATGGCAATCCCACAAGTTAGATTCAAATGCAGGAGGAAGCAGTGAGCAACACCACCATGACAGCATCCCTCCAGGGGTGCGTCTTCTCCCCAGGACGCTCGAGCCCACAGTGCACACATGGGACGAAGGGGAGGACCTCAGCATGGAGCCCCACTCACCCAGAGAATGCCCAGAGGACCCAGGGAAAACAGTCATTTCTATACAAAACCAGACACAAGAACATGTGTTTTTACTTCTATAAACAGGAGAGTCCCATCTGCCAATTTCTGTGGCAGGAAGAGGAAAAGAATTTTTGGAACAAAATAATTGGTGAAACCTCAGGCAAAAGAGAAGGGGCCCTGCAGGGAGTGTGCACGAGGCCGGCACTCACCGAATCGCCTTCAGGCTCCGCTCTATGGCCTCGGGGGGGATGAGGCTTGCAGCAGCGTAGTGGATCTTGTGGGGCAGGCAGAAGCTCACCTCCAGCCAGCTGTTGATGTGCAGCCGCACCACGCCAGACGTACACAAGCTGCGGACGGCAGACTCCATTACGGTCAGCGCCATCACCCATTCACACAGCGACTTCTACCCAGGCACACAGATCACACGAACACCCTGCCCCACGGTGCTTCTTCCCAGTCCACTGCTCCTGCTGGTCGGAGGAGACTGTAATTGGAGAAAGATGCAAGAAAGCATCTTTCCAGACCTCAGTATGTTGAAGAGAAGAAAGTATGTTTGGAACACACACACGTAAATTGTGCTTCTGGCTTGCCCTGGACTCTGTAGTCCAACCAGAGTGTAAGGGCTCAAGGGAAGCATCTTTCATCCCTGTCCCAGAGAATAAACGCGCTGGGGTGTTCAAATGCCTCCTCCTACACACCTCAGGTCAGCCCCATCACAGGTGGACAGTGAGGCAGGGCAGGGTCTGTCTACCAATAGAAGTGGGCAGGAGAGGAAGGGCTGGGGATGCCAAGTCCCTTAGGACGTCCTGTCAGGGAGAAGCACATAGCATCCACCTCCCTGCAGGTGCCAGCAGCACCCCAGGCGCACTAACCTTAGCCTCAGCGAGGGCAGTTTGATTCTTCCAGGCCAAAACCTTGCTCAAGCCAAGTCTGGCAATTGTCCCCGGCTCCTCATTTCTCTCACGTCCCACCTCAAACCATTAACAAATCCTGTCTGTGTCACCTGCAGGGACCCATAAAGTCCCAATCTCCTCAGCACTGGCCTCCTCCATCCACCCTCCCCTACATGCCCCACAGCTCCCAGCCAAAACCCCCAAATGCTAGCAGCCCCACGTGATCTGCCCACGTTTCCCTGTCCTTGTCTCCTACCCCAGGTAGATCCAGCTACACCAGCCACCCTGCCGTTCTCAGCGCCCTGGTACTTGCCCTTGACCACACGTCTCCCTGCAGGTGCCCTGGAGCTCCTTCCCTCCTTCAGGTTTCAACTCCAGTGCCACCTTCTCAGTGAGGCACACCCTGACCCCGGCCCCAGCCCCATAGGCAGTCCGCCTGCTCACCGCTCACACGTGCCTCGAGCACTGGAGCACAGGACACACCTCCTCGTGTGCTGGCTGCAGCCATCCTCCTGACCAGAGTTCAGTCACGAGGTGGGGGTCTGCGTTTCACTCACCGCTCACACCATGGCTGGTCCAGTGTGGGATACTTGAGGGGCACTGAGAAGCATTTCACAGAGGAAGGAACGGGGCCTGGTGAATGTGTTCCCTGCTGTGGTGGACTCTCTCTCAGGAAGCCTCTGCCCAGAGAACAGGCTCCTGGCAGCTCCCTGTGGCCCTGGACTCCCTGCACTGGGGAACCACATACAAAGCGACTGTTTTCAGCGGGAGCTTCTGCAGCTTCCCAACAGAGAAGCCAGCCCCACGGCCTGGCTGCTCAGCCCCTGTGCTAAGTGCTAACAGCACTTGGTGTCTGACGAGAAAGAGAAGCAACTGCTTGAGCAACGTCCCCATGGCTGGTCCTCATGCTCCTGGCAGGTGAGTGAGAAGAGGACCTGTGCCCCCTGTGAAGGCCTGGCCTGCCCTGACCCAGCTAGGTTAAGCGGTGCTCTTCCCAACACATTTCAACCCTGCACACTATTCCCAGTTGGCTGGATGGGCCAAGATGCCCACATCCAGCTGAGCGTGGGACAGGCGAGCAGTTTGGGGAGGGCTGGTAGGAGCTGCCGCTTCACCCAGTCCCAGACCTCCCTTGGGGAAGCAGCCTTACGGCCCCTAGTCCCCTCACCCACAGACTGTTCTTATAGTCTCTCTCCTGAAATCTGAAGTAGCACATTAACGACCTCAAGCTTCTCCCAACAGGTCTGCTGGAGAACCTGTGGTCAGTGATTTCAAATGCAAAAATAAGTCTTTATTCTCTCAAGCAGGGAATAGGCAATGGGGGGAGAAAATGGCGAGAAGAACACAGAGCACACCTATCACCTCAACCACTCCCAGGGTTTCCGTCAACACCAACCATTTGCTCACCCAGACTGCCCCACAGCTCCCACACACCTTCTGCCTGCCCTGCAGTGGCACTGGGAACACCCATGCCCCTCTGTAAGGGTCTAAATGCCACAGAGGAGTACCCCTGGCTTCAGGGGATGTGGCTGAGTCTGCAAGGCAAAGGTTTGGTCACTACTGGGGCCACCGCCTTGCAGGGCGAACCCTATGAACAGGTCTGAGGAGCGTCATGATTTGGGGGAGACACAGTTTTTCCCCAAGGTTTCAGAGGAGAACCCCACTCTTGGCTTCTTCCAGAACTGAGCGCTAAGCAAATACATCTGAGTAGATGAGGGCTCCCATAGTCCTGTCCTTGCAAGGAAGGCTGGCGGTCTCTGCTGGCTGGACATCACACCCTGCAAAACAGCTCAGCCTCTTGAGGAATCAAAGATCACACCATGAGAGAGTTGCCCAGGGTACCCAGGTGCGTCGCTCCACTTCATGAAGTCATCAATATTTATATCCTCAGCATCCAAATACGAAAGGGAAGAGTGAGGAAAATCAGGGGCTGCAGGGAGGATGAAATGTCCAGGCCCTTTCTCTGTTTCACTTTATACCTGCCTGGCCA
Organism: Desmodus rotundus; assembly: GCF_022682495.2. Lineage (NCBI taxonomy): Eukaryota > Metazoa > Chordata > Mammalia > Chiroptera > Phyllostomidae > Desmodus > Desmodus rotundus. The sequence goes on from NC_071387.1 coordinate 97,700,040, forward strand.
GAAAGGCTGGTCGAGTAAAAGTACGGGTCTATTTCTGAGTTGTCTTCTGTAGCATATTGCTCAGGGTAGCTGTTCAAACACCACAGAATCAGAATTAAACAAAGATTCCTATCACTTTTAAGGTAGCTGGGTTTTTTACATTTTTCTTAAAAGATTTTACTTATTTATTTTTAGAGAGACAGGAAGGGAAGAAGAAAGAGAGGGAGAGAAACACTGATGTGTGAGAGATGCATCGATAAGCTGCCCTCCCACACCCCCAAATGGGGATCTGGCCTGCAACCCAGGCATGTGCCCTGACCGGGAATCAAACCGGCGACATTTCCATTTGCAGTCCTGTAGTCTGGTGCTCAGTCCACTGAGCTCTGTCAGCCATGGTGGTAGCTGGTTTTGGTGCACCCAGGTACCCGGCAATGCCACGCGCAAGTCCCCAGTGACCTGGCATGTGCTGAGGCTCCAAGCACTGGTTCGGGCCCCTGGGGTAAAACTTACAGCCCGACACTTAGGGTGCTCTGCTTCAGTGGTGTTGGGAAAGCAAACTGCATGGAACATAAGAAGATGGAAAAGAGCTACAAGAAAAGGGACAAGCAGAGGAGGGTGTAGGGGTGTGCACTGGGGCGGGGGCAGGTTATTTGGGGCTTGGGACAGGCCTCACGGAGAGACAGCAGCAGGTGCCCAATGTGGGTGCAAGGGGAATGAATCAGGCCCACATAGCATCTGCATGCGCCAGCCACCCCTGCAGCCCCGGCCGTGCCATCTGGTGCACAGTGGCATGAGGCCCTCTCCTTGGGGGGCAGGGGGCCACCCATGTTGATTTCCTGGTTTCCATGTGGATGTTACTCTACTTTTCCAAACATCTCACTTCCCAGCAGCCTCTTCCCCTACAGCACCAAGGCTGGTGCCTCTCTACAAACAGTGTGGAGATCCTGAATGCCACCCATGGCAGCATCCCAGAGGGCGAGCAGAAGACCCTAGAGTCCTTGGGAAACTCTGGAACAAGTCAGGAGAAGGGGGAACGGCCCTCAAGCTCCCAGCAAAGCCCTGTAAACCCCCCATGTCAAGAGGTGAGCTAGGAATTGCACTGAAATCTGTCAAGAGGAGGAAGAGAAAGGCTTGTGCCTATTTGTATAGTTTTTTTTTAAAGATTTTATTTCTTTTTAGACAGAGTTCCAGGAAGGGAGGGAGAAAGAGAGGGAGAGAAACATCAATGTGCAGTTGCCTCTCGCACAGCCCCCACTGGGGACCTGGCCCGCCACCCAGGCATGTGCCCTGACAGAACTGTAGTTTTAAGACATGACTAGTGAAGTGGGTGTTCGGGGCCTAAAGTGTTCCTACTAAGCTTGTACTTCTCTTTGTAGGGAAGTTAATGGTTTGATCTGCTGACACTGTAGGAAAAATGCTGCCCCCATGTGAGGCTTATCCAGCCCCTCACACAGGTCTGGGCCAGAAGGGAGAGCCAAGCCCTGTCTGCAGCGAGAGATACGTGCTCCCGCCAGAGCCCGAGTCCTGAAGCAGTGACTGTGCATAAAGCTATGCACCGGCCTAAAATATGTTCTTATCTTTCACAACCCAAATACAGATGTGAGCATCCTCTATTCCATCACCCTCAGATCTCAGAATCGGAGAAAGAGTGTCAGTTCCTAACCTTCGGCTAGTAACTGAAATATCCTTTGGCCACCCTTCTTTCTGCCCTAGGCCAGAGATCTTCAAAGCCAGCTCTGCACCCTCTGGTCCCTTGGTCTCATGCAACCAGGCTTCCTACTACATGCAGCAGGACACTGCACCAGATCCAAGAGATCTGGGTGGGCTCCAAAAGTTTATATGTAGGTACATCTTATGGAAATAGGGACTAAACTCCCAGGATTTTCGTGGAGGGGCCTATGGACTCATATATCTAGGAACAGGCAGTAGTGTGAGGCAGTGAGGAGCAGGCACAAAGTCCCCAGCACACCCAACGGGCCTGCCCAGCCAGGCCCTGGACAGCCTCCTGGACCCCACCGCGGGCCCTGTTAACTACAGAGACCCAGGCAACAAACACTTCTTCAAACCCCACGGAGTCCACACTGACGTGACTCCTACATACTCTTCCTTTCACCCACTAGTGGACGAGCTGACCCTCCCCACATGCCAAGCACAAGGGCTATGTTATAGAAAGTGAGGGACATTCCTGACCTCGTGGGAGACATAGCCTGACAGTCACAGATGAGTGAGGTACTATCACTGAAGTCGCCAAGTTCCACAGGGAGACACAGGTACTAGAACAGTCAGGGTGGCCTCCCAAGGGATTCACACTGCCAGCCTACATTCACAGGCACTTGGGTCTGGGACACGGGGCCACCAGGTCACTCAGCCAAACCATAGTCCCGTATTCATTATTTATTTTTAGAGAGAGGGAGAGAAACATTGATGTATGAGAAAAACATCCATCAGCTGCCTCTCACACATGCCCCAACTGGGGACCTGGCCCACAACACACACAAGTACCGTGACCGGGAATCAAACCTGCAACCTTCGCTTTGTGGAACAACACTCAAATAACTGAGCCACACCGTCAGGGCTGGATTTTAATTAAAACACCAAATCCAGAACAATTCCTTTGAAAAGTCCTACCCCAATCTCCAACATCACTAAGTCCCACAGCTTCCTGTCCCTTAGTTCTGCTCTGAGAAAACCTTTCCCAGGGATCTGTCAGGAGTTCGCCATCTGTGTTCTATGCTGCCTGACCAGTAATGGAAACTCAGTCCCCCTTTCTTAGCTCCAAGGTGCAGTGCAGCCTTCAGGAGCAGAGGCAGGCCAGGACACATGCTCGAGGCCAGCTTGGACCTGGTCGGACACAGTCAGAGAGAAGGCCACAGGCCACTCTCTGGACAGGGAGGCTCCTGGGTGGTCGCAGAGCCATTGCTGTGCCAGGCTGAGCCAGGTACAGGGGTGCACACAACTGCCCCTGGCTTCCCTGGGGGTAGGCTGAGGATTGGTCAGGGTGTGGTCTGGGAACAGGGTGGTTTAGGGGGTCACCTGAAGGAAATTCGATCCTGGGCATTAACACAATAGAGCACCTGGGTGGGAGGAAGGAAACTAAGTGCTGAATAGCAGATCCTAGGAGCTGTTTTTGCTAATATCCTATTCCTGCCCTTTTCCTTTAAACTGATGCCCACTAGGGGGCACTGGCTGCCTCAGGCTCTGCGCTGCAGCAGGCCCTCAGATACCCAATCCAGCATCTCATCCCTCTAGCTTTCCAGGGCAGTTTAAACTCAAGCAATTGCCCTGGACCCATGTGGCTTGGCTGGTTGGAGCATTATCTTGTAACTAAAAGGTTGCGGGTTTGACTCCTGGCCAGGACACATACCTGGTTTGTGGGTTCGATCCCCAGTTAGGACAGGTACAATCCCTGGTCCCAGCACCTACGGAAGGCAACTAAGGCACCCAATCAACATCTCTCTCCCTTCCTCTCTCTCTAAAAGCAATGTAAAAAATGTCCTCGAGTGAGATTTTTTTTTAATTTTTTATAAAAAGAAATCATAGTCCATTCTTTCTTTAGTAATATAAAGTCTGTCTCTCTGGTTTGCTTTTTATTTTAATTCCAGATTAGCCTGATTTTTGCTGTAGTTTAATTCTAGTTGAGATTGCTTCTTGGCTTTTTGGCTAAGATCAAGGGTAATCTTAGCTGAGGCATGCAAGTTCCCACTCAGATTAAGGCAATGTTTCCCAGGAAGAGATTTCGGGTACCAGTCAACCCAAGACCAGAGAGCAGTAAATTTTTACTCCAGAGAAAACTTCAATGTGATCACATGGGACAGAAAGACAGGGTCAGACTACAAGACCAAAAATCCCTTTCTAGGTCAAGTTCTGCAGAGCAGGACAGACCGTGAATCAAAACCATCACTCAGCAAGGGCTATTTCAGGCTGCCCTGATGCTCTCTCACGCCCAGGAGACACAACCAGAGGTCACCAAAATAAAGACAATGGAAACTCAAGCTGCCCTCGCAAAGGACAGCTCTCCCTCCCTTATTTTTTTAAACTTACCTTTAAAATACTTTTTAAAAAATATTTTTTAAATTTATTTTTTAGACAGAGAAGAAGGGAGGGAGAAAGAGAGGGAGAGAAGCATCAATGTGTTGTTGCCTCTCGCATGCCCCCCACTGGGGACCTGGCCTGCAACCCAGGCATGTGCCCCAACTGGGAATCAAACGAGCGACCCTTTGGTTTGCAGGCCAGCGCTCAATCCACTGAGCCACACCAGCCAGGGCTAAACTTACCTTTGTTATTGACTTTTTGAGAGAGAGAGAGAGAGAGAGAGAGAAACACCAACTTGTTCCATCCATTCATGCATTCACTGGTTGACTCTTGATCGAACCCACAATACTGGCTAATCAGGATGATGCTCCAACCAACTGAACTACCCCCATCCAGGGCATCTCTCCCTCCTTCATAAAGGTACCTACACCTCCCAACAGAAAATCAAGCAAGGGATGTGAGCAGAGAGCTAACAGAAGAGGAAATAGGAATGGTTTAAACATGTGAAGACATGTATAAGCTGTACTGAGATCCCATGCTGTACCCATTATGTTGGTTAAAACCAAAAAGCTCACCAAGACCCTGTGTTGACAGGCATCTCCCATGCTGCTGGTGGGAGGCACAACCCCCGCAGAGAGAAGTGCATTCTACCCAGCAGGCCAGCAATTCCACTCTTAGAAATTTATGTCATGGATATGTGGGTACACATGCAAAATAACACGTGCGCATGGTTGAGCAGCATGTCTTACAGCAACAAAGGGGGAAAACAACTGAGCGCCCAAGGGAGGGGGTTGACTAACTGTGTAGCAAAAATCAAGTCCTTATTTACCCGTGCAGGCAAAGTCTAAGTTACACTGTTAAACTGAGAAGGCTGGCTGGGTGCGCAGCGTGCTACCACCCAGGTGAAAGGGAGACAGTGGGTCAGGATCTGCCCGCAGGCACCTTAAGCCCGTTTGTGAGGAAGGGTACACGACCTGGCTGCCTGCGGAGTACATCCTGCCACCTGGGTGACAACTGGTGGCAGCCCAGCAGCAGAGAAACTCAACACTCTAGTTTTCAGACTTGATGAATATGTGACCTTTTCAAAAACTCAAGTTAAAAAAAAAAATTATCAAAATGTTCATAGTGATTATCACTGGTATGATGTTATAGATGACTTCTATTTTCTTTATACTCTTCTGTATTTCCTAAATGTCTATAATGTTAGCAAAATCAGAAAAATTAACACAACAAAGGGAAAGGCTCCTGGGCAAACCACTGTCTCTGGGCTCAGACGACACATGGTGTGGCCGGCCACAGCTCTTAGATGAGGACCAGCTCCAGCGGGGAGAAGAGTCCACTGGAGCGCAGCGAGGCCTGAGAGGGCTAGGAGGGAGCGCTGAGCTGCATGCACTTGCAGAGGAGAATGTGGAAAAGGGAGGGAGGGAGGGAAGGAAGAAGAGGAGGCAGAGAGAGGCGATGGAACTGGAAGGCGCTGAAGAAGCCTGCACCTACGTGCTGTCTGCCCGGTGCTGTGCGGCGCCCTCAGCTCTAAGTGATGACCCCCATGAACAAATGGACTAGCTGCAGGGCTGGAGAGACAAAACCACCAGGTGGGCTGTCACTTGGGCGCCCACCCCCACCAAACCCCTCATCCCCCCACTGCAGACCCGGGCTCAGGGAGTGGTGGTCAGAGGCATAAGGACACCCTTTAAAAAGAAAGGAAGTTCTTTGTCCATGTTTAAGAGAGTAGGTGCTGAGCCACACAGATAAAATCAGAACAACTGTGAGGTTCCACTGTCTCCAACGCCTGCTGCGCTCATGCACTTACTGTCCTAAACCCCACGTCTCCCAGGGCAGGGAGCAGCATGGCCAACCCCAGCTCCATCCTCTGAGCCTCCATCTCCTCGTGGGTGAAATGGTGACAGCGAGACCCACCTGATGAAGGTGGGACAGAACGTGGCACTGTGTCATGCTCAGTAAAATCACCTTGCATCTGAGGACTCAAAAGCACTTTCGGGTTCTCATGCATAACTTCAGGTTTATTTTCTGGTTTAAAAGAAGTCTAGAGGTGACTCTCCCAGCCAGGCATACACCAAAGGGGCTGGCGCTTCCTGCCCTCTCTCACCCCATTTCCCCCAACAGGCGAACAGCACCCAGCAGAGGGAGCTCCATCTTCAGACAGCACTCAGGCAAGTGAGGCCCACGGGGAGGAAGTGCATGGAGCGTGTGCTGCCCACGGTCTTACCTGTCATACGCTTCCTTCAGGTCCCTGGCCAGCTTGCACTTGGGCAAGATGTGATGGAACGGGGACTGAGGACCATCATTTGCTGTAAGAATTGCAACACAGAAGGATTTAGAACCTCCAAAGCAAGGAAACTCACAAAGGCTACAATAGAAAATACCTTTTAAAAGAATTTTAACCAAACATCAGGATATTCACGACTGCTTCTTATGAAATCTTTGTGTCCAGTTGAATTAAAATTAGACTTAGGCTGATTTGTTTAACTGTGTTTATATGAAATGTCTGTATTTAAACTTCAGTACTGGCCCCACCTAACCCTGGAATCAGAGGCATCACGGAACCAGCTACCTCACTGGCTGCCGCTGCGGACTCCGACCTCAGACCACCAGAGCCGCCTTCCGCCTCGGTGACCACGGCATTCCATGCCTCGTCCCACCCTTCCCGCCACATGTTATGCTAATGTAATTTATTTTTGTGGTTGAAAGGCTTTTTCATTAATGCCTTCTCATAAATGTCTAACAAAAATTATATGTACTAAATTGAATTTTTTAAAAATTCCTGTGATAAAGTCACAGCCTCTCAAGAAAATGTTTTAAAAAATAAAACTTCTCAATTGTTATTAATTGGTACATAAGTGGCTAAAACAGAAGTATATTACACATTTTGACAGCAAACTGTCAAACATAAAAACTAAATTTTTACTCAAAATGCACCTGAGTGGGATAGTTCATGTACGGCGATCACTACTTTTCCTTATTGCTAAAATTAGACTGGGTTCACGTTCAAATGTGTTCCTCGTTTTCTCTTTTGCTACAGAGGTGCTGACCTGAGAGGATGGAGGTGGAGGTTTGTTTCAGGTAGGTGTCTCTCTGCACTTTGAAATGTTGACACAATGCCAAAACCACAAGCTAAATGTATCTGCCAGCAAAAATTATTTTAAAAAAGATTTCCTTTATTAAATCTTTAATAAAGACTTAATTCCATTAAGTCCTCCTTCGATTTAGCTGAAAACGAAGAACTGGAAAGCACCCACCTTGCCCGCTCAATACTCCCGCTGGCCCTTCTCCTGGCCTCGCCCCAGCGAAGCCTGTCTGCAGCACCGGGGCCAGCAGGCAGTGCCTGGCCTGCATTGGGAGTCATCGGGCAGCACTTGTCGGGGAGGAGAACGTTTCGGGCTAAAAAACCAGTTTTAGCCCACCAGGAAGGCAGGTCTACGGCTACGCCCCCGAGGAGTCTGCCTTCGCACCAGGCGCATGCTCAGCCCAGGGTGGAGATCATGGAAGCTCTGAATCCTGCCTGGAAATACCGCCTGCTCTGTGGCATGGGGCTAGCAGTGACTCCTGTCACACTCACCATCGGCCACAGCAGACACCTCATCCTGCAGCGCGAGGATCAGCTTGGCCTCCCGAGTGAGGTACTGGCAGCGGCGCTCCTCATGCTGCAGCACCGTGGCGATCCGCCGGGAGAGGTTGTGCAGGCAGTTGATCACCGAGGGGTCCGCGTTGGCCTGTGCAGGAGGCAGCACGCGACTCAAACGCAGCAGCATACGTTCTCAGGTGGTGCACGTGCAAAGCAAAAACTCAAACCAGAAAAGAACCCTTCTCTACTCCCTTTGCCCAGGCCCCTCTCTAGGTGCCACTGCTGTGTCCAGCTGTCCACTCTAGGGGCCATCCACAAACACCAGTCCACTCAGCATCCTATCTTAGGGATCGCTGCCCGAATGGCAGCATATAGATGGCTCTGCGGGGTCACCCGGGGTGGGGGTGGGGACCAGGCATTTGTAACAAGTACAGAAAGGCTCCCATGCACACGGCACCATGCCCGGGCTGTCCAGGATGGAGGGCACAGGTCAGGCATCCACTCTGGGCCTGGCAGAGGCAGCCAGAGGGGCAGTGGAAAGTCCACATCTCTCTACCCACTTGCTGTGCGACCCTGGGTCACATCTGAGAAAGGACAACAGTGGCACCTCCCTCACCAATCAGTCAGAAATGTCAAGTGCTCAAAGGAGATCCGAGCCAGAGCCGAGAACCCCGGCAGTCACCAGGGTACTGCTGCCAGCTCACGGACCAGACTGGCCATGTGCAAACTCAGTCACACAGTCCCTGTCACAGCAGGGACACATGGTGTAGAAAACAGAAACACAGAGCTAATTGTTCACTGAACATTTTCTGTCCTCAAGGTTAACTAGCTCTTCCCAGCAGAAGTGACCTTGGCTAACAGGAGAAGACAGCAGGCTCCAGCCACTCCACTCCCCCCTCCTCCCAGAGCTCCCTCCACACCCCCAAGTTAACTCTGAAAACTATCAGGGGCCTCAGTCCGGCCAGGCCAAGGGTGGAGTAGGCGGCTGTGAAGATGCTCCTTGGAGCAGATAACAGGCCAACCGTGACTCAGGGTTTCAGGAGGCCCACAGGGCGGCTGAGTCATCCTATGGGGTGGAGGTGGAAAAAGGAAGAGGGACAAATGGTGCCCCTGATTAGAACCTCTGGTGCTGCCTCCCTCTGGGTCTATCTGTCAGACAGGGCCCTGCCTACAAAGCGTCCACAGTAAACACTTTCATCCCCTGGAGTTGGGAGAGATTTCCTCAACTTCTAGCAGATCTCGTGGTCACAAACAGAGCTTACACCTGGCAGCATCCCTGTGCTGGGGAGGGAGCCCAAGGTTGCTCCCGTGCCATGCCCACCCCCCACAGCAAGCCTGCCCCGTCACAGCACGGGCATCTCCTAAGCAGCGTCGCCTGCAACGTTACAAAACTGTAGGGCCTGGGTCATAGGGTGCATGCCATTGCCTTAAGACAAACACACTTTCAGAAGAACCTGTGTAAAAACGCTCCCACAGCAAGGCAGGGGTAGGAGAATGATCCTGGGCACATGGTTATTCCCCTGAAGAAGTAATCGAGTCACACCTGAGAGCCCAACCCTCTGCCAGAGGTTCCACTGGCTGAGGCACAGCAGTGTCGGATGCTCAGGGCCTGTGTGTCCCTCTCCCAGGCATGCCAGGTGGTGCTTACGCAGGTGAGGCCCAGGCGCCAGTATTAACGGAGTGTGCCAGGGTGTACTGTCTGGCCACACAGGCCAGGCACTATTCAAGGTGCCCACAGAGCCTGAGGCTGTGGTGGCCACACTGAGAGAGCTACCACTAGGACAAGCCAGCTCTGAGTGGGAGCTCTTAGAAATGCCACACTTTCCCCACGTGTGATGTGAGGCAGCATGAGGTTTATGGCATCACCTGCAAGACTTCCTTGTTCTCAAAACTCGTATCCGAGTGCACTAAGGCCTTCAGAGCGCACACCCAGTTCCCAGGAAATACAGGGACGGACAGCACACCTGAGTGCCTGCACCAAGAGGTGAGCCCACACATGGAGCACCTGACGGGAAAAAGGGAGGGGACAGTCCTGCGCTGGCAGAGATGTGGAGCCACAGCACCATGGGCATGTGGGCTGCTTTCACCCTGGTTCAGGCGGGCCGACCGGAAGGCTGTCGTGACAACTGGGGGAAGTTCTCATGGACCACGTGCTAGTTGATGCCAATGTATGGTGAATTTTCTCAGGTGTGAAAAAGGTACTCTGGTATAAAATAAATGTCCATATTTTTATAGCAATGCCTTCTGAAGTATGTAAGTGTGAACAGACACAAGGTCTTAGGCTTGTCTTGAAATACTTAAACAACAAGGCTGGGGGGGTAGCTAGGGCTAGGGAGTAAAGGTGGTAAGACAGTTATGGGATCTCAGAGAAAGGTGTAGAGGTTTACCAAACTACTCAAATTTTTAAAAGTACACATTTCTATGACTACTGAAAAGGAAAAAAAGCTTGTCTACCCTAAAATACCAACCCTTCACTTTACCTGAAATTCCTCCCACTTTCCAATACGGTGGCCCATGCTCTCTCAGCCCTCCCCGCCCTGTTCCCTGCTGCTGCTACCTGTCAGTGACCTGCACCCCTCCCAGTCCTGGTGCCGTCCCCCTTAGTGGCCGCAAACATGCCAGTGAACCACCACCGCACCCTTTTCCAATCATTCCTCGACTACTGGACACCAGAATTACTTCCAGCCTAATTGTTATTATAAAAATCTTTACACAACTTTAAAATAGGCTTGTTTTCTTGGCCGCTACACATTCCGCTATCACACGCTGCCCAGAGATGAGGGCCTGCCTGCAACACCTGGGGTGGGGCCGTGGCTGCCTCTCACTACCCGCCCCACAGGGGCTATCGGTGCTGACAGGCGGACAGCGTTCGTCACGGTCCTTCTTGCTTGTTTTTTTACTTAATTGAGTTCTCTTTGTGGATGCTTTTACATTATGTAATTGCGTAAGTAATACAAGGAAGCCGTGAAGATGCAAACATTACGGAAGTGTATAAAGTAGGTAAAGATCTTTTGGAACCTCATGCCCCCACCACTAACAAATCATTTTGTTCTAACTTGTAGTTTCTTATTTTCCAACAAGGTATGCCAGTCTGAAAAATTAAGACCCACTCTAGCGGGGATTTTCTCCAGCGTTATTTTGATTTTGAATCATTGACAGTGAGACCTGTAGTCTCCACAACAAAAAAGCCACCAAGGAAAAAACACCTTGAGACTTAGAATGGCATCTGACTTTACCGGTTCCCTTTCTACACAGTCTCATGTCGGCCACTCTGGAGGGGTTCAGAGCACACCGTTTCCTGTCACTGCAATCCAGGCACTGTCTCACTTATAGTTCTGCACAAAAGCCATCGAGCAGATCATGTGCCTAGCCAGAAAGAACTACTGGGTTTTTTGGTGAAAACTGATACTGGGATATTTCCAGTAAGTAACAGAAGAATACCATTACTTACCAGTCAGTGAGTATATCCTAGGTATGGTATTCCAAAGTCCCTTCATAATATAAGCCAGTCCTTACCCAGGGGTGCTTTTTATGTTTATCTGGATCCCTCATATTTTAACAGCTTTACTGAAAAGGAATTCCCTGTCCCTAGTAAAAACACAACTGCAGACAGAATTGAGAACCATTTAAGAACAATAAGGCTTAATTATTTAAAAAATAAAAAATAGCAAGTGCAGTGAGGACGTGGAGAAACTGGAGCCCCACACGGTGCTGGTGGGGACGTACAACGGTGCGGCCGCCGTGGGGAGCAGTCTGGCGGCCCCTCGTACGGTAAACACGGAGGTACCGCACAGAAAAGCAGTCCCACTCCAAGATGTACGCCCAAGGGAGATGAAAGCACGTGACCACACAAAAGTTTGCACACAGGCATCTTTAACCAGCTTACCAGTAACCCACAACCTTCGGACCGACCCACAGACGTCTCTAACAGCGTTGTTCACAAGCAACACAAGGTGAAAAATACCCACATGTTCATCAGCAGGTGAACGGATAAATAAAGTGTGGCCGACCCATACAATGCAGTACAACTTGACCATAAAAAGGAATAAAGTACTGATACAAATGACAAGGGATAATCTCAGGATCGCTCCGCTCAGTGCAAGAGGCCAGACACCAAGGCCACGTACTGTAGGTTCCCATTCATATAAAACCTGCAGAACAGGTAAGCCCACGGAGACGGAAAGCAGATTGGTGGTTTCTACAGGCTGGCAGGGGGCAGAGGAGAGAAAGGAAAACAATCGGTCTCCTTTTAGGACAATGAAAATTTTTCTGAAACCTAAATAATGGTGATGGTTACACAACAGTATTACCAGATGTCACAAAACCACACAATTTAAAATGGTTAAAACAGTAAATTGTATGTGTATTTCATTTTTTTAAAACAGAGGGATAAACAGGCAGGGTCTTTCCTTCTCAGGGAAAGTGCTATGCAGATACGAGATGTGGGGACGTTCATAAAAAATTGTACAGCACTGTCCCCATTTTATACTTCGGGAACCAGAGACTTAGAAGTTAACAAAGAGGACTTCGGGCCAAGATGGAGGCGTAGGTAGACACACTGCCTCCTTGCACAACCAAATGAAGAACAACACACTTTAAAAACAAAAAACAACCAGAACTGACAGAAAATCAAACTGTATGGAAGTCCAACAACCAAGGAGATAAAAGAAACATTCATTCAGACCGGTAGGAGGGACAGAGACGGGCGGCCAGGCAGGAGAGGACTTGCGACAAGACAGCGGCTGGCAGACCCAGCAAGGTGGCAGATTGTGGAGCAGGGTGGGCATGGCTGCAGCTGGCTGGCGAAGCAGCAGCTGGTGGACCAGGTGACAGACCTCACACCCCAGTGTTCCAGCGCGGGGAAATAAAGCCTCAAGCCTCTGACTGAAAACACCTGTGGGGGTTGAGGCAGCAGCAGGAGAAACTCCCAGCCTCACAGGAGAGTTAGTTGGAGAGACCTACAGGGGCCTAGAGCGTGCACAAGCCCACCCACCCGGGAAGCAGCACCAGAAGGGCCCAATTTGATTGTGGGTGGTGGAGGGAGTGACTGAAAACTGGCAGAGAGTGGAGCAAGCGCCATTGCTCCCTATCGGCCCCTCCCCCACATACAGAGTCACAGCACAGCAAAGAGTGTTACCCGGCTCTGGGTGAACACCTAAGGTTCCGCCCCTTACATAACAGGCGCACCAAAAAAAAAAAAAAAAAGGCCCAAATGAAAGAACAGATCAAAGCTCCAGAAAAAATACAACTAAGCGAGGAAGAGATAGACAACCTATCGGATGCACAGTTCAAAACACTGGTTATCAAGACGCTCACAGAATTGGTTGAATTTGTTCGAAAGCCAGATGAAAAATTGAAGCCTATGCTAAGAGAAACAAAGGAAAATGTACAGGGAACCAATAGTGATGCGAAGGAAACTGGGACTCAAATCAACGGTGTGGACCAGAAGGAAGAAAGAAACATCCAACCAGAAAAGAATGAAGAAACAAGAATTCGGAAACATGAGGAGAAGCTTAGGAACCTCCAGGACATCTTGAAACGTTCCAACGTCCGAATTATAGGGGTGCCAGAAGGAGAAGAGGAAGAACAAACAATTGAAAACTTACTTGAACAAATAATGAAGGAGAACTTCCCCAGTCTGGCAAAGGAAATAGACTTCCAGGAAGGCCAGGAAGCTCAGAGAGTCCCAAAGAAGCTGGACCCAAGGAGGAACACACTAAGGCACATCATAATTACATTAGCCAAGATGAAACAGAAGGAGAGAATCTTAGAAGCAGCAAGAGAAAAGGACACAGTTCCCTACAAAGGGGTTCCCATAAGACTGTCAGCTGATTTCTCAAATGAGACCTTACAGGCAAGAAGGGGCTAGAAAGAAGTATTCCAAGTCATGAAAGGCAAGGACCTACATCCAAGATTACTGTATCCAGCAAAGCTATCATTTAGAATGAAAGGGCAGATAAAGTGCTTCCCAGATAAGGTCAAGTGAAAGGAGTTCAGCACCACCAAGTCCTTATTATATGAAATGTTAAAGGGATTTATCTAAGAAAAAGATCAAAAATATGAACAGTAAAATGACAACAAACTCAGTTATTAACAACCAAACCTAAAACAAAAACAAAAGCAAACTAAGCAAACAACTAGAACAGAAACAGAACCACAGAAATGGAGATCACAAGGAGGGTTATCAACAAGGGAGTGGGAGGGGAGAGAGGGGGGAAAGGTACAGAGAATAAGTAGCATAGATGATAGGTGGAAAATAGACAGGAGGAGGGTAAGAATAGTGTAGGAAATGTAGAAGCCAAAGAACTTATAAGTCTGACCCATGGACATGAGCTATGGGGGGGAATGTGGGAGGGAGGGGGGTGGGCAGGATGGAGTAGAGTTTAGGGTGGGAAATGGGACAACTGTAATAGCATAATCAATAGAATATATTTTTTTTTAAAAAAGAGGGAGGAGAAAACAGTGAGAGCAGATCAGTGCCATGCCCACCACAGTCGAAGCTCTGCATCGACCATGCACTCACCAGGAAGAAGCTGCTGCAGTCGCCCCGCCTGCCCCACCCCCCACTGGCCCACGCTCCAGAGCAGCGCACTCACCCTCAGAGCAAACACCACATTAAAAAGAATCATGGTGGGAGCTTCCCTCTTCGGGGATGGGTCTGTTTTGGAAACCTGTAAAAGAAGAATAATATTTTTTTATTTTTTAAAGGCAATTTATTTAAATAACACTGACTTTTGAAATTTTTGGAAAAATAATTCAATCACATTAAATATTTATATGAAAAAAAACATTTGCAGTTCTAGTAATAAATGTTCATCAAAATACCAATGTAGACATTGGCATCTTAATTTCATCCATGTTATATCTAGACAAGCGGTTTTCAAACTTTGGTCTCCTTAAAGCTACTAAAAATTACCGAACCTTTGTTTCTGTGAGTTACTTCTGAGAGGCATAATTCTAATGAATGAGAGCCACCACTTCCTAAGAAGAGCCGTTTAAAGCTACTCTACTTTAGGCATGGGAAAAGGTTCCGGAATATAGCAGAACCAGGAGAAAACACACTCGAGGGTCTTGGAGAAGTGGTCAGCGCCTCTGCAGGAGCTAGTTAGTGGTGGCTGCATGGACAAGTGCATCACCACTGAGGTAAGAATAGGAAGGTGAGTGCTGTGACCCTAAGTAACAAAGCTGGGGTTCAAGCAGATGGAGCATTCTCTGCCCAGACCTCCCCTCACTGCCATCCCCAGTGTCCATCTGAGCTCTCCAGGCTGCCTCCGCCCGTTATGACAAGGACTGGGGATAATTAAGAGGCAGGACAATGCTCCCCAGCCAGCAGAGAGCCAGGGCGGCCACTGTGGCATCCAGGCAACCTGAGTCACAAACACCAAGTTGATTCAAGTGTTTCCACCAGGGGGCGTAAGACGCTAGGGCCCCAGCTCTCCCTGAACCTCCCAATTGGCTCATCACTGTCCTGTCACTCCAGTTTTGCATGCCTGTGACTGCTGGCAGGGTGTCAAATCTCCCCTCCATCACCCACAGCTCATAATTAGGGACTAATCCCACCAGCTGGGGTTTCAGTGAGGAGGGAGCTGTCTGTGGGGCGAGGTGCACCCAGTCACGGCTCATATTTTGGCACCTCCAACCACCTAGAACCTCCTTCCATGGACTTAGTCATGGAGAAGATGAGGACCACATCACACACCTCAGATTTCTGGATCATACATAAATGGAGCTAAGTCGTATACCGTCCTATCAAAACCCTTTAGAATCTGAGTGATGGTGTCGCTGATTCTGGCTGTGCGCAGAGGACTGACTGGTAGGCTCTGATGTGCAAATTCCCTCGGGTCAGAGAGCATTCAATCTTGTTAAAAACCCCCAGGACTGTAACATTTCATTCATCAAGGAATGCATATAAAGGATCTAGCACAAAAGAGCGAGCTAAATTAATAATAATGTTGGCTATGATATCACTTAATAAATAAGAAATGCTTGTGCCACTACACAAAAGCTAGGGGCAGGGAGAGAGACTCGGGGGGCAAGGATGCCTGCCTCCTTCTCTGAGGGACCCACCCTCAGGGCCTATGTGGACATGCAGCTGACGGCAAGCAGCTGACCAGGCCTGCCGCACACTAGCTGCCTTCACCCGAGCCAGTGGCAGCCGCCGCTGCCTGTGGGCCCCACGCCAGGGCAAGGTGGGCCAGCCTGCCCAGGGAGAGCCTCATCTGCTCAGGGCGGCCCTTACCTGCCCCAGCGCATGCTGCAGGAGTGTCGGGTGCCCGACAAAACGCACATTATCAATCTTCAGTTCAAATTTTTGGCCACACATTTCAGACTTGGTTGCCAAAATTGTTGCCAGGATGACATCTGAAAACCTTAAAATGAAAAAGGAGTGGAAATAAGTGAACAGTGTCGCAGTCCCACACCTGCTGCCCTCAGAGAGGAAGAGTCTCAGTATATTGCAGCCTTGTGCGCAGTGGCTTGACCCCCACTGATGACCTGGGAGCTTCTATCACTTCTCTTTTGAAGCAGTCCCCAAGATTTGGACATCAAATCATCAAAATTACAAGGTAAAAGGCATGAGAAGCATAGACTGAAGGCACATGCTGTCAATTTTTTGGCATGCTCTATGAAATTCAGGAGAGAAACAAGTTGCAGTTTGCTTTTAAAGGGAGAACAGCAGCTGAAGCTGGCGCTGCCCTGAGGAGCTGCTCGTAAGGCTCACGGGTGGGGCTCTACCACCAGGCCCAGGCTTACCAAGCTGCACCTGTGCGCTCCAGGAACCCCAAGCCCTCAGTGCTGTGTGGAGGGAAAGGGGACAGCGCTAACTGCAGTGTGCCCACTGCCTTTCGCAGCGCGGCTGCTTGGCCCTTCCCGTACCCTGAACACCTGCACCTTCCAGTTTTTATTAGGGAGGAAACCTTTTTATTTTTATTTTTGAATCTTTATGGGAGCTTTACTCAGATGGCCAGGCGATCTGAGAAGGCCGCGCGCGGGTTTGTATCCTAACAGACTGTCTTAAATTCCATTTTTAAATGGCCCTTTTTATAAGGAGAACAAAGTGTAGGTGAGGGGTTTGGAATTCAGGGAAAAGTTAACTGGATTAAAAAACTGCAGTGTTCTCACCCGGGGCGGTGGTCTTTATCTGTGTCCTGGGGAGGAAACTTTTAAGATACACAAGATATGCAGACCCACTGGTATGATATGAACAAAGGACACACAGGCCTAGACGCCACACGAAAGGAGGAGTACCTGTGGTGCAGGTGAGAGTGGATTTGGGTACGAGTTCACCCCTTTGCTAGAAGCACCTGTACACTTGTTTTCTTACTGGCAACCCTGTTCCTTCCTGCCCTGGGACGTGGGGGGTCTGGATAAGGGAGGGTCACCACAGGGAGGAGTGCTGGGCGATGAAGTGCAGACTCTTATCTCAAAGCCCAGGCTTGGCGGGTGCCTCCAATTTAGAAACACTGATGTGCCGTGTCTGAGCTGCAGCCAGAAGAGAGACAGGTGCTGTGCTCATCTCCCCACCTGGGGAAAGCATTTCTAGTGTTCAGGCTGGGAGGACACACTGCACTGGGGCAAGTAGTTCCAGTTCCCCCAGGGCCACGTTCTGCCCTGGCCAGAGACCCCAACAGTTCTAGAGGCCATCGAGGACAGAGTTCCAGTGTGCGTCCCGGGCCCTTGCTGAGGAGCTACAGTGCATCAGGCACCATACCAGAAGCTTTTCCCCTGAAGGACCTCATGTGGGGAGAGGGGAGCAACTAACACCCCATCTCTCCATTTTCTGAAGAAAAAGATGGTCTGCCACAAACTGCTGCCTCAGCTCAACCCTAAAATAAAGTGACAAACGACTCGGATGACAGTATCTAGGACGGGGGCCACCTGCCCCGGGCTCCTTACACAGGCAGGGCTCACGGCCTAATGTTGGAGGGACCTGGAGCCAGCCTGCAAGGGCCCTGATGACCAGCCAGCACTCAGACCAACTGCAAGACAAGGAGCTGAGGGACTCGCTCCCACAGATGGCAGGGGAGCCGAGAACTGCTGAGGCCTTGGGGAGGGAGGGTGTCCCAGTGGCCCCCAGCCTTCCCCAGGACTGACAAGGCGTCCTAGGGTGCCCTGGGGCCCTAGACAAACCAGATGTGGAGGGTTTGCCTCCTGCACCGTCAGCGCTGCACTCAGCCCTTCCGGCACCGAGGCTGTCACAGACCGTCTGGGAAACGTGCGGCCCGCAGCGCAAGGCCACTCATCACGGGTCTCTCTTCCCTGGAATACTGCTCTCTGGAGTGATAAACCGGAGATGGAAGATTCCAGTGTCTTAGACCAGAGGCATTAATCATACGCTTTCTTCAAAAACCAAATGGCTCACTCCGCCCTATAGAACTCCTGTCTGAGGGACTCGGTGATGGCGAGCAAGAGCTCAGGGCGATAAACCCGCACACACACTTCTGCCCTAATGATCGATCCAGTGCCCACATTTCACATCTTATCCGAACAAACAGCCCCTCCACTCTGCCAGCCAGGGACTCCAGCACACAGCGATAAGGTATAGCAAACAACTTCCCACTACTCCAGAGAGTTCACCTTTTCCTGTGATATCTAATTACTGCCATTAAAAAACTCTGCTCTGTCATCGAGACCCACAGAGGAGCCTCAGCCCTGGCCCTCGGCCACCAGTCCAGGAACCTGAGTCAGTCGGGCCCTGAGACTCAGAGGCAAGCAGAGCTGGTATACTGAACACCTATAAATATCCAAATCCGAAAGCACCCTTCCAAGAGCCAAAGAACAAGTGCTTCCCCTCAAGACCAGAAAGGCCAGGACCTACAGAAGGCGCCAGCCGCAAAGCCATGTGCCGCCGCAGTGAAAGGCCACACTGCCCTCTGTTCGGGGGGCCTGGGCCGGCCAGCAGGAGAGTGAGTCTGGCTCTCACAGAGATCCACTCACCCCTGCAATATCAACACTTACGATGAAAAACCACTTGGTGCCCTGGCTAATGTGGCTCAGTGGATTGGCCTGTGAACCTAAAGGTCGCCAGTTTGATTCCCAGTCAGGGCACGTGCCTGGGTTGTGGGCCAGGTCCCCAGCTGGGGGGCGTGCAAGAGGCAGTTGATCAATGTTTCTATCGCACATCGATGTTTCCCTCTCTTTCTCCCTCCCTCCCCCTCTCTCTACAAATAAATAAAACAAGTGTTTTTTTAAAAAAGAGAAACCACTTGAGTGGCCTTACCCCTTATATAGTGTGTCTGCTGACATAACATACGCAAAGGCACGGTTACATCATGAGATTTGGGAGTTAGGAGACATTAACTGTTATAAATAGCAAACTGAAACAAAAATAAATGACAATATTTGTTTGATGTCTTCCAAAATTTACAAAAATCCTTTTCCCTTGTTTTGATGGTAAAAGTCCTGGCAAATATATTGCACACAATAAAACATCTGTTAGGAAAAACTGACATTCCTGGAATAACTTCGAAATTAAAAACACACACATACATTTAGGAAGCTGAACCAGCCCAGCTGGAAAACGGGCCAAGACCTTCCACTCCTTCTGAAACGCTTGGGAGCAGGGCTTGCTCTCTGGCTTGGCTACAAAAGGGGAGAGGGGCCGCGTGAAAGGGAGCTCGATTCTGCCCCCTCCCATTACGGGGGGCTCAAAGATGCTCTGCGTACCTTCAGTGCCCAGAGGAGACTCCCTGTCAGGGAGACAAGAGGGCCCCACTTATTCATGCCCTCCTGGAGAAGTGCCACATAAACTCCACGGGTCCATTTTTGCTGCTAAAGGGCACACACAATGGCTTCTAAGCTCAAGCGTTACATTTAACACCCAGCCCTTGGGAGAGGCCCCCACTAAACCTCTCTGAGGAATGCAGGCAAGGAACAATAATCAGGGATCTCTCTAGAGGGCCAGTAAGCTAAGGAGGTAAGAAACCCTGCTCCTGCCACCCTCACAGGGCCACTGGTGCCTGCCCGGAGGAGGAGGTCTGAGTGCACTCCTGGTCCCAGAAGTCTTCCTGGTGCCAGCCAACCTTGCCTAGGCCTCTTGGGTAACGTGAAAGAGCTAAATAACTCCAAATGGAGAATGGGCAGGGGCTGTGGGAAGCCTAGGCACTTGTGAGGGATTGGGGCAGTGCAGTCTGAGCGCGAGCCTGTGCGCCTCATTAGTCATTCTTCAACATTGAGGGAAATCAGGAGTTAAGCACAATTACAAGGAGAGAAGGTAGCAGGAATCAAGACAGAAAGATGGTGGAGAAGTCTTGGTCTTACCCTGCAACCAATTGCTCATCGGTTGGAGGACATGGCTCGCTGAAATGGGAACAGGACCATCAAGACCAAACAAAAACACATTGATTTTAAAAACCATGAAAATTTATAGTAGTTTTATTACAACAGCATTAAAGTCTAAAGTCTAGCAGAAGTACCACCATTAAGCATTAACTGTTGAGGTCAAGGCTATGCAACTTACCAGACAACAAAGGATACAGACACTCCCCGAGTTGAAGACTTACCACACGGTTTTCTCACTAAAGCTCAAATTCTCTCACGTAAACATAGACTGGGCAAGACGGAGAGCCCGTTTCCAGAAGCAAGAGCAAGGCCAGAAGCCCTGGGCCAGAGCCTAGCCCCGTATGTATTGGCTAGATGCCTAAGCACAAGAATTTAATCTGACAAACTGTCTCAAAAGGACCAAATAAGATCCCACAGGTAAAAGCCTTATGAAAACCGTGGAATGCCACTGAGTGTCCCGGCCCCAATTCTTGAGGCGCTGTGACTGTACGGCTGATCTCACTGAGCCACTGCCACTGCCCAGAGCAGGGCTGTGCCAAGGCAGTCGTGGCAGATCTGTGTATATATTTATGTTGGGAAATGTCTGAGACATCTGCACTCCCCAACCGGAGCTTTTTTAAAAAGTGTATTTAAAAGTAAACTTCCCCTACAGAGGTCTGTGTCCTGGGAGACGCTGCTTTCCGAGTTTCCTGGAAAGAGGAAGCAGGCCTGGGCTCCCCCAGTACAGACAGCCTTGGAGGGAGAGCCTGCCCGATGCCGCGCCATGCCCACCGGCTGCCCTGCTGGGGCTGCCGCTACCCACAGCTCTTGCCGACAAACACACATTGCCAAAGACCCACGCAAGAGAAACACACAATAAAGAACCCTTTCTTTCAGCGGCTCCCAAACGTTAGCTCATCAGTTTGTACAGTGGTAAAGGGGTCAGACATGTTGTGGACTTTCCCAAGACCTCCCAGGAACTCAGAATCTGAAGAAGCTTGAGTGGAATTCCAACAACTCTATCTCCGACAACTAGAGAGGTCACGGCAAAGTCCCAGCATTCCATTCCCTTACTGTGGTAAGTGGTGGTGAGTGGTGTGAGTGGTGGCGGCACGGTGAACTCCACAGGCACGTTTCATGAACTTGTGTCTGCCCCTCCGAGGGACTCAGACCCTCAGCGAGTACTCTCCGCTGACGCAGATGCTCCCGTGACATCTAGACCTGGGCGGGACAGGCAGAGCTGCCTTGCCACCCGCAGGAACCTTACCGAACAGGCTCACTGTCTAAGGAACGTGCCCAGGATCATATACCATAGGACGCAGAGTGAGAATCAGAACCCCAAACCTGCACTTGTCCCAGCACACTGCCCTACAGGGACATGCCAGTGTGGGCACCAGCGTGGGCTCGGCTGGGCCAGGAAAAGGGAGGGGAGATACCCAAGCTTGGGGACAACACTGCTTGTCCCCACTTTTGTGTACTGACCTCAATTCTAGCAAGTAGGGGCATCTTACTAACGTATCTCAACACGTGTGCCACACAGGCAAAGCTGTCAGAAGAGGCCCTGGTGGAGCCCACGTGCGCACGGGAGGGAGGACACGCACTGTGGCGCACCCGGCCAAGGCCCCCTCCAGCCGAGGGCAGGACTGTGCCTCAATGTGCACCCACTGCTTCCAGAAAGGCAGCCACGTCTGTGAAGGGCGGCACAGACACCTGGTTCCAGTGCCCACAACGCCAACAGAGAGATAAAGGGTAGAACAGAACCCTTTCACAGCAACGGGAAAGTCTCCTGGGCGACGTTTAAAGGAAAATGATTTCGGAGTGTTTTGAAATGGAGTCAACTCCTTTCCCAGCCCCAGCATCTCCTTCTCTGGGGCAGTAGCCAGAACACTGCTCAAAATACGGAGAGGAAGCCAGAAACGGCGGTCCACATCGGGAGGGATCGTGCCCACAACAGCCTTTCTGACGAAAACCAGGCTTCCTCTCGTGCCTCTCTCAGGGCCTCGTCTCTGCCAGTGTGGGTGGTTACTCCAGAGACAGAATCAAGCATGAGCAACCTGGCCTCTGACACCCCACAAAGAAGCCTTGCATTTCCAGCCCTAGAGACAGCAGACAGTATCTATTTTCTTCTCTCCTTTCTGAATTCTAGTAAGTTTTTACTAGAAACACATCATCTGGACGACACACCTTATAAAGCCAGCCTACTCTCTAAGCCACTGCTATCCAACAGAACTTTCTACAGTGACAGAAATACTCCAAACCTACGCCATTCAGTACAGTGGCCACTGAGCACTGAAATGTGGCGAGTGCAACTGAGGAAATGAATTTTCCATTTCATTTAATTTCAGTCCATTTCTACTTAAATGGCTACAGTGGCCAGAGACGGCGACCCTGGGCAGCAGAGCTCTGCGCCCACTTCTCTAAGGTGGGCCACCACCATATTCAGCAATCACCCACGTGGCCTGTTAACACTGCTTCAGTCTGGCGACCTGACCAGCAGGAACATTCCACTGGTTCCAGAAGAGCGCCTCTGAGAACACCAATGAAGGATAACAGGGAATGGGTATGACGTACCTTCACTGCAGGACGCCAGGAGGATGCCTGAGGTATGACAGGGCTCCCCAGGTGCCAGGGGCAGTGTGGGGAACCATTCCAAGCGTGGGAAATGTGGCTCTTTTCCAAGTGGGGGCTGAGCCACATTTCCCATGCTTGGAACGGTTCCCCACAGGGCAGAGCAGCAGCTGGGCAGGCCTTTGTGACAAAATAAAGCTGGGGCCCTAAGGGTATTATTAGCATGTATCTCTGAACATGTGGGGAGTGGGGAGTGGGATCAGCAGACGCTGTCATGTGCTAACATCACCAAATGACATTACCTCATATTACAAGCTTCTGGAAACTACCTGCAGAAATTACATGCTCCTGGCCCTCTACACAGACCAAAAGCTCTTTCTGAGCCTTCCCGTCCTGAGCCTGAGCCTCACACCCATGGAGCCTGAGAGAACAACAGCAGGCGGCTGGCCAGCCCTGCTCTAAAGTAGTCTGTGGCCCAGGAAGAGGACAAAACGCACCCACCCTGTGTGCAGGGGCAAAAAGCTCTCTATGTGCCTGTAACAAGAGTCTGTCCAAGTTTCCAACTTTAAAGGACAAGACAACCACAGGCCTCGACGTCACGCAGAAAGACCCATGGAATGTGCAACACCCTCCCACCCCCTACCCCCCTCCTGCTGGTCCCTCTTCCAAAGCCCACTCCCTTCAGAGACTGTCACTGGTCACTTCGGAGGCCCCCGACATGCTCCCACACACAGAAATAAAAACCATAGCCTTGGGACTGCACAATGCTACAGCAGCTGCAATGCCCTGTCAGAGATCTGAGGGGCTGTGCTAGCAGCGTGCACGCCAAAGGCCCGGCCTGGGGACCTCAGCCACTTTCCCACGGACTGTAAGGGCTAAGTCCTTTGGCTCCCAAACACCTCGGCTGTGTTAGGGGAACCAATTTACAATCTTTCCTCACTCACCTGGGCCTGTGTTACCATTTGCTAAGCTTTAAAATGAACCTTAGAAGGCAGAAGTGGTCATTTCTCATGTTTGCATGATACCCCTTCCCACAGAGAACAGGGGCATACACAGAAAGGAACAAGACCCACTTTTCACCTGCGCTGCAAAAGAGCAAGGGTCCAATCAGCCCAACTCTCAGCCCATCTCACCACCTGGACAGACTGCACTGCACCCAAGCACCTACATCTGACCTCTGGACACCTCTTGTGGAGTAAGGTCTGAGGACAGCACTGGGGTCTGCTTTCCTACATGTCCCTCTCAGAGGAGACAAATGTCCTACAGAAACATGGCCTCAGCTATTCTCCCGCCTTCTTTTCCAACCATGTAGCCCACAGCCGGAACATGTGGCCGAATTATGCAGCAAGCCAGAGACTGGCCTAACCACCCCCAGCTCTGCACTACCCCAAACGCCCACCAAATGAGAGAAAAAGAACACCAGGTTTCTCAGGGGAAACGTCCAGGTCCGCGGGAGGCAGGGCTTGGCCCAGGCCTGGGACAGGACCAGCGCCATCCCGGTGACTTCGGAGGCCTTACCTGGAGTCCCCATCCTGATCCTCGGCGTTGTCCCTCGTGTTGTTCACGGCGTATCTGCTGCGGGGCTTATCTGAGTGAGGGCGGAAAGGAGAGAGCAGCTAAGAAACCGGGTCCATCCACGTACACAGGACTGCAGAGTCGGTAGAAGTGCTGGTTTTCAAGTGGGGTTCATACACACAAGGGACTATTAATCAGCCATGAAAAGAACAAAGCCCTGAAACACGCTACCACGTAGACGAACTTGCAAACGCTACGCTGAGGAAGACACGACACACAAAAGGACAAAGGCTGCACTGAGTGAACTACCTACAGAAGGCAGATGCGGACGCGGAAAGTGGACTAAAGGGTGCCGGAGGCTGCGGGCAGGGGAAATGGGAGTCACTGCTTGGTTACCAGCTTCAGTTTGGGGTCATTAAAAATTTTGGAAATGGTCCTAATTATACAATATGGTAAATTAATTGTGGTGAATATGATTAATGCCACCCAGCTGCACATTTAAAAATGGTTAAAATGGCACCCTGGCCGGGTGGCTCAGCTGGTTGGAAGATCATTCCGTACACCAGAAGGTTGCAGGTTCAATCCCCAGCCAGAACACGTACAGGAGGCAACCAACAGATGTTTCTCTCTCCCTCTCTCTCTCCCCTTCCCCCTTCCTCTCTCTCTAAAATCAATGGATATATCCTCAGATGACAATTTTTAAATTCATTAAAATGGCAAATTTTATATTATATTTTTTACAATAATAAAATATTTTTCAAAAAAAATATGGCTTCCAATAAGTTATGGTAACATAGGAAATGCTTTTGCTACTATTAAGCTAGAAAAAAAGAATACACACACAAACACACACATACACACACATCCTCTCAATGTATGACGTCAAGCAGGTTGGAAAGAGCACAGATAAAACAAAGAATTTCTGTTTTTGTTTAATTTTTTTTTAAGATTTTATTTATTTTTATAGAGAGGGAGGGGAGTAAGGGAGAGAAACATCAATGTGTGGTTGCCTCTTGTGTGCCTCCTACTGGGGACCTGGCCCGAAACCCAGGCACGTGCCCTGACTGGGAATCAAACTTGCAGCCTTTCAGTTCACAGGCCCACGCTCAATCCACTGAGCCACACCAGCCAGGGCAAAACAAAGAATTTTTAAATGTCCACATACCAGTATCCTTCATATACACAAACAACAATACTTTACCAGACCTAAGGATGAACTTAACATGTTCGTCAAGAGCAGTTCCATCATGCACAAGAAGCCCATGAAGAAAACAGAAACGCCACTAGAGTAGATAAGAATGAATAAAAAACATACTGTATTCTTGAATGGGAAGATTCAACATAAAGGTACCTTTTCCTCCCCGTTAATCAACATGTTTAAAATGACCTCCAAACTACAGGAAAGCCTTGGGGGTGGGGTCTAACACAGTCAATACTAACTTTACGGGGAAAAGTAAGCAAGAACTGCCTTACAATGCTGAAAAAGAAAAGTAACAATATAAAAAAAATAATAAAAAAAGAATGAAAAAAGTAACAACAGTGACTAATCCTGATGGTATGTAACACAGTATAAAGTTACAGTAATTCATCAGTGTGGAACCCACACACAAACAGATAGATCGCTGGGAGAGATAAGAAAGATCAAAAATAAACTCAAATAAACACGTGAATTTAGTATGTGAAAAGGTGGCAGAACCTGTCAGTGAAGGCAAGGTGAATGATTCTAGGAAATGATGTTGGGACTAGGTAGTCATATGAAAGGGAATATTATGTTGGCTTTTGAATCCAACAGTCCCCAGCTATGGGGACCCATGTTCCCACGTCCTTCCTCACCCACCCCAGTGCCTGCCCCCAGGGCCCCAGCAGGCAAACAGGAGATGCATACACACAGCTCTCAGCAAGTGCCCAAAAGGTACCAACTCCTGGCAGGAGCCTTCGCCTTACACCAAGATAAACACATTGAAAAACAAGACAACAAACGTTTGACAGAAAAATATGAGACTCTTGTTAATAATCCTGGAAAGGAGAGGCCCTTCTATGTATAACAAACTTAGAAACCACAAAAGAACAGATTAAAATCTTGACTACATAAAAGTCAAAACTCCATGTGGCAAGAATTACATGCAGGCACACTGGCTAAGTACTACAGCTCTATTTTTATCCTTAGTAGACAAAGAACTCCTTCAAATCTGTAAGATTAAAAAAAAAAAAATCAAACCACCCAAGAAGAAATTAGGCAACGGTCATTCACTGAAGAAGAGATCATAATAGGTCGTTCACTAAAGAGGAAACACAAATGGCTTTGAAAACAGGGAAACATGCTCACTCTCAATCCTAGACAAATGCACAGTAAAACTACCCTCAGATACAGTGTTTTTTAAGATTCTACTTGTTTATTTTTAGAGAGGGGAAGGGAGGGAGGGAAGCATTGATCCATTGCCTCTCACACACCCCCATCCGGGGACCTGGCCCACAACCCAGGCATGTGCCCTGACCGGGAATCGAACCAGTGACCATTTGGTCTGCGGGAGGACACCTGACCCAGAGAATTACAACAGTCGGGGCAGACACAATTTTTAAAAAAAGATGTTATTTATTTTTAGAAACAGAGCCCAGGCCCACAACCCAGGCACATGCCCTGACATTTTTAACCAAACCTGCCACATCTGGCTTTGCAGGATGACACTCAAACAACCGAGCCATGCTGGTCAGGGCCAGGTAATTTTCACCTGTCTCTTTAACAAATAAAAATCTGATCTATTAAAAATAGCTATGTTCTCCCAGACAAAAAAAAGCTAAATGAGTTCATCACCACCAAACCTGTATTACAAGAAATGTTAAAGGGACTTCTTTAAGAAGAAGAAAGGGGAGAGGGAGAACATAAATATGATTAATAAAATGGCAACAACTATGCACCCATCAATAATCACTTTAAGTGTGAATGGATTAAACGCTCTAAAGAAAAGAGAGGTAGCTGAATGAATACGAAAACAAGACCCGTACGTATGCTATCTACATGAGATACTTGAGATCTAAAGACAAACACAGACTGTAAGAGAGGGAAAAAGGAATTTCAGGCAAGTGGAAACAAAGAAAAAAAGCTGGGGTAGCAATACTTGTATCAGATAAAATAAACTTTAAAACAAAGGCTATAGCCCTAACTGGTGTGGTTCAGTGGGTTGGGCGTCATCCTGCAAATGGAAAGGTCGCAGGTTCGATCCCCAGTCCGGGCACATGCCTGGGATGTGGGCCAGGTCTCCAGGTGGGGCTGTGCAAGAGGCAACTGATCCACGTACATCTCATACACTCATGTTTCTCTCCCTCCTTTCCTCTCTCAATAAAAATAAATAAAATCTTTTTTTTTTAAAGGAAGAAATTAAAAGATACTTTGAGACAAATGAAAATGAAAACACAACCACCCCAAATCTATGGAACACAGCAAAAGCAGTCCTAAGGGGGAAAATCCACAGCAATAGAGGCCTACCTCAGGAAACAAGAAAAATCTCAAGTAAACAATCTGACCTTATACCTACAGGAATTACAAACAAAGCCCAGAGTGAGTAGAATTAAGGAAACAATGAAGATCAGAGTGGAAATAAACAAAATATAGTCTAAAAAATACAAAGACATCAATGAAATCAAAAGCTGGTTCTTTGAAAAGATCAAATTGATAAACCTCTAGCAGACTCATCAAGAAAAAAAGAGGAAGGGCCCAATTAAATAAAATCAGAAATGAAAGAGAAGTGACAACTGACACCATAGAAATACAAAAGATTATAAGAACATACTACAAATAATTATATGCCAACAAACTGGACAATCTGTAAGAAATGGAGAAATTCCTAGAAACATACAATTTTCTAAGATTAAATCAAGAAGAAACAGAAAATCTGAACAGAACAATTACTACTAACAAAATCAGATCAGTAATCAAAATACTCCCAAGAAACAAAAGTCCTGGACCAGATGGCTTCACAGGTGAATTTTACCAAACATTCAAAGAAGAATTAACACATACCCTTCTCAAACATCATTCAAAAAAAATTCAAGAAGAGGAAGGTTCCCAAGTTAATTCTGAGGCCAGCATTACCCTGAATTCAAAACCAGACAAAGACATTACAAAGAAAGAAAATCATAGGCCAATATCCCTGATGAATGTACATGAAAAAATCCTAAAAAAACACTAACAAAGTGAATTCAGCAATACATTAAAAATATTACACACCATGATCAAGTGGGATTTATTCCTGGAGTGCAAGGTTGGCTCAATATTCAGAAATCAATTAACGTGACAGAACACATAAACAAAATGAAGAATAAAACTCAAATGATCATATCAATAGATGCAGAAAAAGAATTTGACAAAAGCAAGCATCCACTTATGATAAAAGTCCTCAGTAAAGTGGGAATACAAGGAACATCCCTCAACATAGTACGTCCATATATGACAAACCCACAGCTAACATTATACTCAATGGGGCAAAGGTAAAAGCGTTTTCCTTAAGATTAGAAACAAGACAAAGATGTCCACTTTCACCACTTTTACTCCACATAGTATTGGAAGTCCTGGCCACAGCAATCAGATGAGAAAAAGAAATAAAAGCCATCCAAGTTTAAAAGTAAGAAATAAAACTCATTATTTGCATATGGCATGGTACCATATATGCAGAACCCTAACCCTAAAGATTCCACCAAAAAACTCTTAGAACTGATAAATGAATTCAGTAAAATAGAAGGATGCAAATTAATATGCAGCGATAGGTTGCATTTTTATACACCAATAATGAACTACCAGAAAAAGTAAATTTAAAAAACAATCCCATTTACAACTTTATCAAAAAAAAAAAATTAAATGCCTAGGAATAAATTTAACCAAGGAGGTAAAAGACTTGGAAAAATTTTAAGACATTGAAGACAGAAATTGAAAAAGATACAAATAAATGGAAGTAAATACCATGCTCATGGATAGAAAGAATTAGCATCATTAATATGTCCACACTACCCAAAGCAATCTATAGATTTAATGCAATCCATATCGAAATACCAATGGCATTTTTCACAGAAATAAAACAAATAATCCTAGAATTTATAAGAAACCAGAAATAGCTACAGCAATCTTGAGAGAGAAGAACAAACTTGGAAGTATCACACTACCTGATTTCAAACTATACTACAAGGCTACAGTAATCAAAACAGCATGGTACTGTAATCAAAACAGACACACAGATCAATGGAATAAAACAGAGAGCCCAGAAATAAACCCACCCCTATGTGGTCAATTATTGTATGACACGGAGACAAGAACATAAAATGGGATAAAGACAGTCTCTTCAATAATTGACATTGGGAAACTGGAAAAATACATGCAAAAAAAAGAAACCAGCCCTGGCTGTGTGGCTCAGTGGTTGAGTGCCAGCCTGCAAATCAAGGAGTTGCCGGTTCAATTCCCAGTCTAGGGCGCATGCCTGGGTTGTGGGCCAGGTCCCCAGTGGTGGACATGTGAGAGGCAACCACACATTGATGTCCCTCTCTTTCTCTCTCCCTCCCCCTCTCTAAAATAAAAATAAATAAATAAAATCTTTTAAAAAAAAGAAACTAAACCACCTTCTTATACCATATACAAGAATAAACTCAAAATAGGTTGAAGACTTAAATGTAAGACCCAAAACCATAAAACTCCTAGAAGAAAAATAGGCAGCAAACCCCTTGACACTGCTCTCAGTAATATTTTTTAAATATATCTCCTCAGGCAAGGTAAGAAAAGAAAAAGTAAACAAATGGGACACGTCAAATTAAAAAGTTCTGCACAGAAAAGGAAACCATAACAAAATGCAAAGACGACCTAACATTTGGGAGAAGATATTTGCCAATGGTACATCCGCTGAGGGGTTAATATCAAAAATTTATAAAGAGTTCATGTAATTTAACACCAGAAAAACAAACAATTCAATTAAAAAAATGGGCAGAAGACCTGAACAGACATTTCTCCAAAGAAAACATACACATTATACATATGAAATTATCAAAGTAATGCCAATTAAGTCCCTAATAAGATATTTCACTCACACCTGTCAGAATGGCTA
This sequence comes from Desmodus rotundus, assembly GCF_022682495.2. Classification (NCBI taxonomy): domain Eukaryota; kingdom Metazoa; phylum Chordata; class Mammalia; order Chiroptera; family Phyllostomidae; genus Desmodus; species Desmodus rotundus. The sequence continues at coordinate 97,730,058 of NC_071387.1, forward strand.
CCATCAATAAGTCTACAAACAAGCGTTGGTGAGAATGTGGAGGAAAGGGAACCCTCGTGAACTGCTGGCGGGACTGCAAACTGGTGCAGCCAGTGTGGAAAACAGTATAAAGTTTCCTCAAAAAATTAAAAACAGAACTACCTTAGGACCCAGCAATTCCACTGCTGGGTAGTTATCTGAAGAAATGCAAAGCACTAATTCAAAAATATATATACAGCATTATTCACAATAGCCAAGATATAAAAGAAACCTAAGTGCTCATTAATAGATGACTGGATAAATATACGCACATATACAATGGAGTATTACTCAGCCATAGAAAAGAATGAAATCTTACCATCTGTGACAACATGAATGGACCTAGATGGTATTATGCTAAGTGAAATAAATCAGACAGAGAAAAAGAAACATATGATTTAACATATATGTGGAAGCTGAAGAACAAAATAAAAACAGAAACAGGCTCATAAATACAGAGAACTGATGACTGCCAGATGGGAGGAGGTCGGGGAGCTGGGTGAAAAAGGTAAAGGGATTAAGAAGTAAAACTGGCGGTTACAAAACAGTCGTGGGGATGTAACATACGGCCTAGGGCATACAGTCATACTGTAGCCCTGACCAGTGTGGCTCAGTTGGCTGAGCATCATCCCGCAAAACAAAAGGTCACCAGCTGGATTCCCAGCCAGGGCACGTGCCTAGGGTACGGGTTTGGTCCCCCGCTGGGGCGCACACAGGAGGCAACTGGTCAATGTTTCTCTCTCACATCCACGTTTCTCTCCCTGTCTCCCTCCCTTCCCCTCTCTATAAAAACATTGTTTAATAATAATAATACTCTAATAATTATGTATGGTGCCAGACTTATCAGAGGGGTCACTTAATAAATTATACAAATATCTAACCATTATGCTGTACACCTGAAACTAATAAAAAAATAAAAAAATAAGAAAGCATAAATATGCTCATTATCCCTTAGATCCAACCATTCCACTTGTGGGAATTAACCCTTTATCCAGCAAAATGATAATGTATACAGAAAGGATACTTTCACTGCAAATGAAAAGTAGCAAATGATTGGAAACCACTTAAATACCCCTCAACAGAAGACTGGATAAATAAATCATAGTGTGTCTATCCTATGGTTCTGATCATAATTCTGAAACTATCTCCAAGATGTGAAGTGAAAATGAAAACGGTACAACAGAACAGTGCCTACAGGGTGTTCACTTGCGCGTAGAAAGAAAGCAAAATAATGCCTGCACATGCTTGCATTTATTTACACAGATTTCCTGCGGTGCCCGTGCAGAGGAGGGACAACCACTAAGACAGTAAGCAGTCATCCCTGGAACAGAGGAGCACAACTGAGGGCAGGCAGTCAAAGAAAGCTGCAGATGGGTCTTTAATTCCGTATTTTTTCCAAGCTGAATACATTAATATGCCAAAAAATAACAATAAATGGAGGCATTTAAAAATGGAGCTGGAGCTGCCATCCCAGAGGAACTGCTTTCCATGTCTTTTGCCTCAAACCTCTAACATGTTAAAACAGGGCAAAAATAACCTTTGCACTGGCTTAAGCAGCCTTGTGCCCCAAAGCAAGCAGGTACTATGACTACCTGACAGACCACTACGCGACTGAAAATTAAAAACACTGTTTAGAATTAACATCACTACGTTATCTGACCAATAGAAAGAACTGCCTTCCTTTCAGTGATACAAATTGTTCTCCTTCCTTTTCTCATAATCACCCAGGGCCTTTGTCTCTCAATGAGAACCCTATTCGGGACATCCCAGAGGGCATTCTTATTGATCTCAAATAAATGCGTGTTGCCTCTTATTTTGGCCTTCCATTGTTAGATTAACACATGGAGTGCTTACGTATTTTTTTAAAGGGCTACAAACATGGATGAAATGTTAACAATAGTGGCTTTGGCCTGTTGAATTATGAGTGATTTTTCTCCTGCTCTTTACTTTTCTGCACGTTTCAAATAGTACTCTATAAAGAGCAAGCAGCGACTGTAAGATCAGGAAAAAATAAATAAATAAATACAGGTCTTTAATTCACACGTGGGAGGCGGTGAGGCAGGGGCCCCTGCGGCTGGCCGCTCTGGCCCAGCCTCCAGGCTCAGACTCGGAAGCGCCAGTCCCGCCCCAGCGCTCACTTACTTGTCTGAGACGCCGGGTGCTCCTGGCTTCTCTGGAAGGGATACCTGAATAGCAGCTTATTGCCCCTGCTCCCCGAGCTCACCAGGATCACGCTGATAGGGCTGGTGTTGTCCCCCATCCTATAGTGGGGCCGCGGGAGCGGAGGTGGAAGGTTGGGAGGGCTCTGGGGACGGGCCGGGGGTGAGAGGGTGCCTTAGGAAGACAGGCCGAGGGCTGGGGCTGGCCTGAGGACGAATGGACGGGGGTGTGGTGTTAGGGAGCTCCGAGGAGCCCAGGACCCGGTAGGTGGAAGAGCTTGAGGAAGACGCGCTCCGGTGTGGTGGGGCGGGAGGGCAAAGGGGGCCTGACAAGTACGCGACTCAGGTCACGGAGACACCCCGTACTGAGAGCCAAGCCGAGGGGAAGCCAGCGCACAGTCACCACACCTCTAGCACATCCAACCTGACCCGCGAGATTTCCGCCACCGGGCCAGGCAAAGCGCAGAAAGTGCCTGCGCCGGACCGGGAAGTGTGCGCAGGCGCGGGCGGCGAAGTGCGCAGGCCCCGGGCTCACTGTGGGAAGCTGCGCCTGCGCGTGGAACGGCCCGCTTCCTGCCGGAGGCGAGAGGAACCGCCCATCAGCGTGAAAGGAACCCGGGCTGCGTCCGCCTTGGGGTTCCAGGCAGCTGTCTGTAAACGTTACATTCTTCATTATAAAAGTTAACACTGGCTTTGGGCGGAACGTCCAAACTTACAAATGTGAAGTACGAAAAAAAAGTTTTAAATCACTTCTATGGATCATAGACTTAAATGTAAGAGCTAACACAAAAATTCTTACAAAAAAAAACCCCATAGGGGTAAATATTCGTGACCTTGGACTGGGCAATGATTACTTAGAAATAACACCAAATGCACAAGCAACTAAAGGAAAACTTAACTGGACTTCATGACATAAACACTTTTGTGTTTCAAAGGACAGCAACCAAGAAAGTAAAAATAGCCCACAGAAGAGGAGAAAATATTTACAATTCATATATCTGATGAGGGAATGGTATCCGGATTAATTTTTTTTTAACTCTTACAACTCAACAATAAAAAGACAAGAAACCAATTGAAAAATATGTAAGGGAAGTCAGTTGATATTTCTCCAAGGGATATAGACAAATCGCCAAGAAACACAGGAAAAGATTCTCAACGTCATTACTCGTTAGGGTGATGCAAATCAAAACCAAAAAGAGATACCGCATCACCCCCACTAGGATGGCTATAATCAAAAAGACAAAATAACAAGCTGTTGGCAAGGAGGTGGAGAAATTGGAATCTTTACACTGCTGTGGGGTGGGGGGGCAAGTATGCAAAACAGTGCAGCTGCTGTGGAAAATAGCCTGGCCGTCTCTCAGAAGGTTAAATGAAGAGTTCCCATACAATCAAACTATTCCATTCCTAGGTGTGTGCACAGAGAAATGAAAACATAATTCCACACAAAAACTTGCATGTTCATAGCAACATTATTATTCATAATAGCCGAAAAGTGCAAACAAGCCAAATGTCCAACAATTGATGAGAGGGTGAATGACATTTGGTATAATCCATGCAAAGAAATAGTATTCAATTATAAAAAGTAATGAAGTGCCAACACATGAATGAACTTTGAAAAAATCCATAGTGTATGATCTCATTTTTATAAATGTCCAGAATAGGCAACACACAGAGACGGAAAACAATTAGGTTGTCCAGTGCTGGCGTAGTTGGAGGTGTGTGACTGCGAATGGGTATGGGGTTTCTTTAGGGGTGATAAATGTTCTAAGTTTGTGGCAATGGTTGCACAACGCTATGAATATACTAAAACCACTTAATTGCCTACTTCCCCCACCCCCAAATCAATACACGGCTTTTACTGCATCTTTAAAATATCATAAGTACGCCCTGGCTGGTGTGGCTCAGTGGATTGAGCGCTGGCCTGGGAGCCGAAGAGTTGTGGTTTGGATTCCCAGCCAGGGCACATGCCTGGGTTGTGGGCCAGGTTCCTAGCTGGGGGCATCACATTGATGTTTCGCTCCCCCTCTTTTTCCGTCCTTTCTCCTCTCTGTAAAAGTAAATAAAATCTTTTAGAAAATAAAAGTAAAACATCACAAGTAAAGAGGAATCATCTGATGTCTTGCTGTTACTGTAGCTGGACAACTTACATCTTATTCATCAGCCTGATGAACTGCTCCTTTTTCGGAAACATAGGCACCATCCAAAATCTTTCTGACATCCTTGTTTTAAACTGTTGTGGCTTCCTGAACAAAGCAGCTGAATTTGGTACTACTTCAAGGTCATTTCCTTCAAGAATTAGCCAATCTTTCTGGGCTTGAGATAACTGAATGAGCAATGCCTGATCTCATCCAAACTCTGCCAATGTATTTCACACCCAAGAAAATTCTGATTTCAACAAGGGAACCATTCTCCTGAGTTACGACGTAGATGGGGAGTGAGCGTGCACAGACTTCATTCTGTAACGGAAGCCCAGGGTTACAGCCTTGCTCGTGTTCTGTGCGTGACTGCAGACTGTGCGAACGGTGGCCAGCTCCTTTCTATCTCCCCACCATTTGTCAACCCGGAGCCTTTGTTTCTTTCCAAGCAGACTGAGTTCTACACTGGTGTGTTTGAATTCCCTCCACAGTGTGTGTCTAGGGCCCTTCATAATAACTATGCATCCCTTCACAGCGACGTCTCTATTTCCTGGAATGTCGACACTCTGATTGCTGAGAATGGTCTTCACTTTCACAGTAGATGCTCCCCCCCAAAAAAAAAATTGAATTGCACACTTTAAATGGGTGCAAATTATATCTCAATACAGCTATTTTTAAAAGATCAAAAGAAGCTCCCTGGCTGGTGTGGCTCAGCAGATTGAATACCAGACTGCAAACCAAAGAGTTGCTGGTTCAATTCCCGGTCCAATTCCCGGTGGGGGCACATACCTGTGTTGCAGGCCAGGTCCCCAGTGACTCAACAGAGGCAACCACACATTGATGTTTCTCTCTCTTTCTTTCTCCTTCCCTTCCCCTCTCTCTCAAAATAGATTAAAATCTTTTTTAAAAAATAAAAAGTCAAAAAAATCAGCCCTGGCTGGCTCACTTAGTTGGAGCATCATCCTGTCACCGGAAGTTTGCAGGTTCAATCCCTGGTCAGGGTGCATGCCTAGGTTTCGGATTGATCCCTGGTCCGGGCGTATATGGGAGGTAACCAATTGATGCTTCTCTCTCTGCATCGATGTTTCTCTTTCCCTTTCTCTCTTCCTTTCTGTCTAAAAGCAATGAAAAAGTGTCCTTGGGTGAGAACAAAAAAATAAAAATAATAAAAATAAATCACCACACGCACCCCACCCTAGTCCTCTCCAGGAGGTGGCTGGCTGTTTCCAAATCTTTCCCAAGCACTTGAAGAGCATGACAACGTGGCCACTTCACTAAAGGATCGCTGAAGTAGCCTCTTGCACCGAAGCTGACACTCACGTGTGTTTTACAAGGCAGATTCATGGGTTGAACCTGACAGGGTGAAGGGTAAGTGCATTTGAAATGCCTCAGATGTTTTTTTCTAAAATTCCCAATAAGGAAAATAGCATCTTACTCTACATTGCATTTCTTTGATTACTGAGGTGGAGAACTGTATCACTTGATTATTTGCCAATGTCTGGGAACTGCCTTCTCTTTTCCTTATGGGTCGTTTGTTCTTTGACGGTTTGGACGTGTTCGCTTCACAATAGCTAGCTACCCTCCGTCACAGATGCTGCAAGCGTTTCTTCCAGTCTGGTATGTTTTGATACTGTATATACAAAAGCCTTCTGAGTCCTCTCGCAGTTCCCAGGAGTGTCCCTGGAATGAAAATGAGGGCACAGAAGAAGGAAGTGAGGCTGGGAGAGCTGAGCTGATGGGGAAGGGGGAGCCCACTGTCTGGAGGAATGACCAGCTGTAGTAGAGGTAGTGCCCCCACAAGGGGACCAGGAGTCTGTGGGTGCCCAGACATGAGGACAGGACTCTGGCTCTGGCCTCCTTACTCCAACTTCCCTGGACCATGCTGCTGCCCAATCCGACAGTCCCACAGCCCATGAACCTGGAGTAGCAGGCCTGGTGTCCAGGGACTTGGGGAGGCTGTCTCTGAGCTGGGGAAAGACCCAGACTTGGAGGAACCCATTGTTTCCCAATAACCTCAGTGCATTATGCTAGCATCATAACGCACACTGGAATCCAAGAAAGATGAAGGGAGGTCACCGTGATCCCGGCACACAGAGGTGCTCATTACATTTCTTCCCAGGCTGCCTTCACAGGACTCAGGCGCAGGAATGCACAGGGCTGGACTGGAGCAAGCAGAGGTCTGAACCCCACTCCACCCTCACCAGCAGCTCCTCAGTGTCTACATTGGTCATCTTCATTGGGCTGTTACAGAAATCAGAGCTCCTGTCACTCCCTGGCCAGTCCAGCCTGGTGCTGGCAGCCAGGGGGGTTCCAGGGTAGGCTAACCAAGGTAGGCTTTGGGCCTGAGGTTCCCCACCAGAAACAGGACTGAGAGTAGATGGTCTCTGAAGTGTAGCCTTAGCGTGAAGCCCTCACACTGTCTCCTGGACAACAACGTACCCAGGGCCAAGCTCCTCTCAACACAGGGCACATCCTCAGACACCCCACACCTCTAGGTCCTCATTTTAAATTTAAATAACTCTTTTCTAATCTACTGTTTTGAAGGTAAGTGGATTCTTTGAATTCAAAACTCCTAACCCTTCCTCCCAGCCTAGGTCCCCTAGACAGGGCCAGGCCTTATCAGTCCTGCCACTCAGTCTGGGCCTGATAGAGCCTCCGCCATCTGTCTCGAAGACCCTATCTTGGACCCACTTCCCCACCTCCACCTTCTCTGGTGCAGTGTTCCTGCCCAGGAGGAATCACTCGCCAACAATAGCAACTATAATAATCCCGAATTCATGGTGCCATTATCCTCCTGACAGTGAGGTGGAGGCTGTTCTAACCCCACCTGAGACGTTAAACAGTGAAAGTAAGGCTCACAATGTTAATTGGCCTGCCCAGGGTCACCCAGGGGCTGCTCTCAGGGGAGGGTGTGCAAACCCTGGTCTCCACTGAGTGATCAGGGCCCCTCTGAGCTCAGTTCCAGCTACACAAGCTGAGAACAAGCTTGAAGCTTTGAATTCTGCCCAGAGACCAGTAGGTCTCAGTGTCCTGGAGCACAGGCTTGGGCTCCTGTGTCACAGGAAACCAAGGCCTGGAGACAAAATAGACTTGCCCAATCCCCAAAGGGCCCACACCAGACCTAGGTCTCCTTTCCTATTGGGACTGGTTCCCTCCTCTGCTGAAATTTTGGCACATTTCATAACTTTCCCAAGTCTCCATTTCCTTATCCTAAAACATTAATGATGATAATATAAAACTTCTCTCACGGAGAGCTGTGAGGACCAAATACCCAACATGAGGAGAGTTTGGTACTGTGCCCAGGACTTAGAAGGCACTAATAGATGCCAGCCAAAACCAGACAGCAGACCTTACCTCGCAACCGCACAGAATCAGTGCAAGGGGGACTGCCACCCAACTCAAAACGCAGTCAAGTTCTCAGAACGGTAATAACCGGCGGTTCTCTACACCTCAGTATTTGGCACAATGCTTATTTCACTTGTTTTTTAAAAATGAGGTAAAATTTGCGTAACACAAAATTAACCATTTTAAAGGAAATAATTCAGTAACCTTTTGGGTGTTCACCGTAGTGTGCAATCATCATCACTATCTAATTGTAGAACATTTTCATCATCCCACAGGAAACCCAGTACCAACTTTGCTGCGTTAGCTGCCCCTCCCCTCGAGACCCGGGCGTGCCCGCTGACCCACTTCCTGTCTATGCTTGTGCGTGGTGATTGTGTCTGACTCCACTCACTTAGTATAATGTTTTCAAGGTTCATCCATGTTGTAGCGTGTGTCACTGCTTCATTTTTATGGCTGAACAATGTCTTCTTGTATTTCTGTGCACCATAATTTATTTATCTGTGCATTCATTGATGGGCATTCAGGTCGTTTCTACCTTTTAGTTATTATGACTAGAACAGTACAACATTTCTAAGCAGGACCAAGAAAATCACTAACTTTGACTGCATTAAAGTTATAAACTTCTGTTCAACCAAAAACAGCATTCAGAGAGTGGAGGCCAACTGCAGGCTCGGGGAGCCAGGACACGCCAAACCGAGGGAGAAATCATACCCGGGAGGGAGGCAGTTGGGCTTTTCTGGGGGGCGATGGAGCCAGCGTGTGCCTGATTTTGGTGGGGGTTATATGACTCTATACATGTCAAAATTCACAGAGCTGTACACTAAAAAAGGCAACTTCATTGTATGTTAAAATAAAATTAAAAGGAATATTTGCCTTATTGTTAAAGTGATGATATGGTGAGCAGTCCCTAACAGCAGATTATATCAGCAGAATTCTCTTTTATGACCCAGCTTTTCAAGGGACAGACCCAGTCAGTACACCTTTCCTCGGTGCCAGGTGGGCAAAACCGTTGCTTTCTCAGAGGAAACCCAACAGTCATAGAGCCAAGGGGGAGGGAACTTACACGTGGCCAGGGTGGGCCGGCCACAGGATCCCACCCAGGAGTGGCACCGGCAGCACAAGTCATGTTCCAACCCCACGAGGGTGTGTTCTGGGCCCTGCTCCTCTGGTTTCCCTCGTTTTGTGAGTCTGAACCGGACAAGGACGATGCAGAACTGGGCTGCAAATGCAGGCATGACCTCCTGCGCTGGCTGGGTCCCTATCTCTGCTGGACTCTGGCCAGGCTGTGGCCAACGCCCCCTCTAAGACTCAGCCAGGGTGGTAGGGGTGATAACCCCTCACCCACCTGTCCCACCAGACTCTGACTGCCCATTGTCACTGGATCTGATAAGAGACCCCACCCCCACAGCCTGGCCCCCACCCTGATTCCATGTATATAAGTGGACCCTGGGGGCTGAGTACCACAGAGGTCAGTCCTGGACACGCCCAGCTCCAGTTCAGCTACAGCCATGTCTCTGACCAAAGCTGAGAGGACCATGGTCATGTCCATGTGGGACAAGATCTCTGCGCAGGCAGATGCCATCGGCACCGAGGCCCTGGAGAGGTGAGTGCCAGACAGGCTGGGACAGAGCCAGACAGGCCAGGATGACAATGTAGGGTTAGTGAGGGCAGGGGACAGGAAAGAGGGAACAGTGAAGAGGGGAAGAGTGAGGAGGAAAAGGAGGGGAAGGATCAGTGAGTTTGAGTAGTGGTGGAGAGGGTTGTTAGCGGCCAGTGAGCAGGTGGCGGAGGGGTGGGGGGAGATTAGGACTGGGCCTCTCTCGGGAAACCCAGCACACAGGTGACTGAGCATCAGTTGAAGGACAAAATAAATGAATGAACGAACAAACGAACGAAAGACTGAAAGATGGGGCGATGAGATAGTGCCGTGCTATACGGGATCCGATTCTGATTCTGTCTTTATTTAAAACTTTAATGTTTAGTTCAAAGTGAATTTTTTTCATTAATAATTATGTTTTAAAATGTTGCGTTAAAATATGATTTATTCTGACTGCTGGATTTTCCAGGACCGCTTAAATTTTGCACCCAGGGCAAGGGCCGTATTGGCCTCACCAACGTCCGATTCCCCCCACACCCTGCAGGCTCTTCACCAGCTACCCCCAGACCAAGACCTACTTCCCACACTTCGACCTGCACCGCGGCTCTGCGCATCTGCGCGCGCACGGCTCCAAGGTCGTGGCGGCCGTGGGCGACGCGGTCAGGAACATTGACAACATCGCCGGCGCCCTGTCCAAGCTGAGCGAGCTGCACGCCTACGTTCTGCGAGTGGACCCGGTCAACTTCAAGGTGGGCGCGGGGCCGCGGGGCCGGGCGGGGTAGGACAGGGGCGGGGACGCAGTGCGGGGAGGGGGGAGTTGTCCGCCAGAGGGGCTCCGGCCCCGCCCAGAGAGCACCCGGCCCCCTCCAGCCCCGCGCTCTGAGCAGCCCTCCCGCCCCCCAGCTCCTGTCCCACTGTCTGCTGGTCACGGTGGCCTCGCACTTCCCCGCGGACTTCACGGCCGAGGCCCACACCGCCTGGGACAAGTTCCTGTCCATCGTGTCGAGCGTCCTGACGGAGAAGTACCGCTGAGCGCCGTCGAGGGACCCCAGAGCACAGGCTGCGACTCGTCCCCTGCTCTAGGGGGTGTCCCCAAGCCCCCTCATACCCGGTGTCGCGCCAATAAAGAAATTAGTGTACACCGCGCCTGCGTGATCACTGGGGCCACTGCGGGGAGGAGGGTGGAAGAAGCGGAGGGGTGGGCTTTAGGGTCGCCTGGAGGGCTGCGGGAACCCTTGGTACTGACCCCAGGGTCTCTCAGACGGCAGAGGGCAGCCCCAGGCAGGACGGGCGCTTGATATCCGAGCGCGTGGCAGAAAAGGAGCCCTGGGCTTTTTACTTCTGGGTCAGTCAGTATTGGAGACTCCCCCGCCCCCCTGCCCCACCCGCCTTGCTCTCCCGCGTTACTCTTTCTTCTTACTGTTGAATTTTTACTGTTTCCTGTGTATGCAGCAGGAAGAAGGGAGCAATGAAGGCATGCATGCATTCATTCATTCATTCACTCACCCTCCCATTCATTAGAGGCTGTTGCTGCTTCTATTGAACAAACATTTCTTGGCACATTAGAAGCCCAGGCGGTTTTCTAGGCCAGCGATTTCCAGCCCCTGTGCCGCACGACAGGGGCACTGACCTCCTTTTCCTTAGCCAGATAAAAAAGTGACAACATGCAGCACAGTAATAGCTGTCCAGTGTGAATGAATCAAAATTATACCTTTTTTTAGGTCGCAAAAAAAATTTAATATATTTTTCAGTGTGATGCAGAATTGTAGTAACTAGTTTGCGCGTGCCATGAGATACAAAGGGTTGAAAACCGCCGTTCTAGGCGGTGAATACAGCAGCTAAGATCAACGAAACCCCCCGCCCCGCGGAGCTGACACTCTCATGGGGGATACAGACACGATATGCAGTCAGGTCACAGTTCACAGCGATAAAGAAGGAAAACAGGCTCACTCTTGCTCTGCACAAGAAGGGAAATGCAAATCGACACTACGCTAAAAATTACATCTCACTGAAATCCAGCTCTCACCTACCTGATGAGCAAAGATTCAATTCTTGATGGCGCTCTGCTGAAACCCCGCCCACCTGGAGGGTGGGAAGAAAACCCAGAGTCTATCGTGAGGTACTGACCGAATAGACCACGAACATCCACACAGCAGAGACCTGTGAACCGGGAAAGATCGGGAACTATTTCTACTAATGGCTGTGAAGTGATGACTGGGATTTGTTAAGTAAAAAAGAAAAGGAAAAAGAAGGAAGCAGAATGGTGTATATATAGCGTGGTAGTTATTCTGTAAGAAAGAAGGGGAAAGAGCCCTGACTGGTGTGGCTCCGCTGGATGGGCGCCGTCCCGCAGAGCCAAAGGCTGCCTGTTGGATTCCCAGTTGGTTGGGGCACATGCCTGGGTTGTGGGTTTGGTCCCTGGCCCAGAGGCATACGAGAGGGAACTGATGAGTGTTTCTCTCCACATCGATGTTTCTCTCCTCTTTCTCCCTCCTTTCCCGTCTCGCTAAAAGTAAATAAAATGTTTTTTAAATGGACCTGCGTAAGAATATAATAATATAATCACCAGAAAAAAAGAATGGTTACAAATGACTTCTGAACACAGTACCTTGGCTGTGACCCAAGGAGCTGCAAAGAAATCCTTATATTCACTCAGTAGTTTATTGGCCGCAATAACATAGACATTGTAATTTCATGAACTTTTATTTGAAATATTTCAAACTATAAAAAAACTGCAAGAATAAGAGATGGAGAAATGGTGTCCGCTAGCGGGTACAAGGGTTTTTTAGAGGGTGATGAAAATATTCCAAATTTATTGTGCTGATAGTTGCACAATCCTGTGAACACACTACACTGCTGAACTGTGTGCTTTCAGTGGGTGAATCCTGAGGCCTATGGGTTATATCTCAACACACTCGTAAAGTAAACTAGTAAGACAAAACACCCCCAAGTACTCCTCACTGAGATTCCCTGCTTTTAACATTTCGCCGCGTTTGCCTTTACTTACTCTGTTTCTGAGCCACTTGAGTGTAGGATGCAGACACGATTTCCCTTCAATATGGTCATATTACTTGTGTAGTTCCTAAAACCAATAAGAGCACTCGCCTGCACAGCCAGAAAACAACCACCAAAATCGGGAGATGAACTCTGCCCCAAGCCCACAGATGCGCGGATTCCAAGCAGGCAGGCGTCGTCTTTCCCAGGCACACTGTCTACCGACCCAGGATCACGCTTTGCGTTCGGTCTCCTTCAGTCTGGCTCTTCAGTCTGTCCTTGCGCGTCTTAATAATTTTGAAGAGTCCACGCCACTTACTTTGTAGAATGCCCCTCTGTTTGCGATGCCTCCTCACGAAGAGACCTCGGTCATACATTTCGGGCAGCAACACCACAGAAGTGCATCCCACCGGGCACACGCTATCCACTGGCCTCTTTACCGGTCATGTTCACTTGGACCAGCTGAAATGGCGCCTGCCAGGCTTCCCCACCGCTAAGTTAATTAGTAAGTATTTTGTGCTTTTCATTGATAAATATTCATGTTTTTTACAGGTGAAGCTTTCAAACTATGTAAAACATCCTGTTCTCTTTCATCGAATTTATCGGGATGACATTGGTTAATAAAAGTATATAGGTTTCAGCTGTACAATTCTATGATGCATCATCTGTATATTGTATTATGTGGTCACCACCCCAAGTCCAGTCTCCTTCCATCACCACTGATTTCCCCTTTACCGTCTTCTACCTCCCCTTACCCACCTTTCCCCCCAGTAATCACCTCACTGTTGTCTGTGTCTATGAGGATTTCTTTTTTTTCTGCTTAACCCCCTCACCTATTTTGCCCAGGCCCTCAACCCCCTCCTCTCTGACAGCTGTCAGTCTGTTCTCTATCCATGAGTCTGTTTCTATTTTGTTCGTTAGTTTATTTTGTTCACACAGACTTCACATAGGATCGAAATCATATGGTTCTTGTCTTTCTCTGCCTGGCTTATTTCATTTAGCATAATGCTGTCCAGGTCCATCCACGTTGCCACAAGGGTAAGATTTCCTTCATTTTATGGCTGAGTAGTATTCCATTGTATAAATACACCACAGCTTTTTAAATATTTTATTATTTATTTTTAGAGGAGAAGGGAGAGAGAAAGAGAGGAAGAGAAACATCAGTGTGAGACATACATCAATCAGTTGCCTCTCACGCAGCCCCAACTGAGGACTTGGCCCACAACCCAGGCATGTGTCCTGACTGGAAAATGAACTGGCGACCCTTCGGTCTGCAGGCCGATGCTCAATCCTCTGAGCCACACCAGCCAGGGCAGCCACAGCTTTTTCATCCACTCATTTACGGATGGGCACTTGGGCTGCTTCCAAATCTTGGTATTGTGAATAACACTGCAATGAACACAGAGGTACTTATATTCTCTTGAATTAGCATTTCGGGTTTCTTCAAATGCCATCCTGTTCTATACATAATTTCACCCATGGGTCTTAGCATCTACGGATGGTTCGTGCCTACATCAGGTGTCACTATCAGTAGGCATTCTACTGACAGGAAGAGCTTCTCCTTCTCCATTTTAAAATTAGTATCATATTAACTCATTAATTCCCCTTGTATTCAGTCTGTTATAATCTATTGCCAATTATTATTTATTTTGATCCTAAAACTGTCCAGATTTAGACAGTGGGAGTCCCTTCAAACTGGTTACTATGTCCTTTGACTTGTCCCTGTCATTCTTTGAGTACTTTCTCAATTTCTTCCATAAGAAGATCCAGGCTCTTCTTGTACTTCCCTGCACCAGCATGAAAGCAGCCATTTCTCCACAGAGTTCTGTTTTCTTCCCGTGGAGAATAGCGTTTGCACAGCAAGGCGTGTTCCTTGCTGTCAGAGTGTTACTCCTGCTCGTCGTCTCGGTGGACAGACTAAGAGATACATTTCCACACACACACATAAGTAAACATACCCACACACATATCTACTCTATATATGTTTAAGTATATTAGAAAGCATGGCCTCATACCAATACCCGTAATTACAGTCCAATATCACATGGTTTGTCTTTGTCTTCTCCCTTTCCATGTTCATGTCTCTCCTCTGCAGTATTGAGAAGGGAGACCTGGCTCCCATTGTACTCAAAATATTTATCTATGTGCTCAGTTCCCTCATACAATGTATTACCAGTATCCCAATTGAGCCAACTTTGATTTCATAATTTTGAAACTATGCTATATAATAGGTTCAAATATAAAACCCATGAAAATGTTTATGATTTAAAACATTTCAAAATTAAAAACCATTGAATGGGAAATAAATTTTCCCATTCAATTTTGTAAACTAATGTTCAAAAAATATACTGCATAGTTCTACCTATTACTAATGTCCTGGAAGAAATGACACCCAATAGCAACAATCTCACCTGGCACCGGATCCTGGTTTCTAGAATAAATAGCGTCCCTCACTAAAAGGAACTCCACGCTTCTTAGGAGAAATGGTTGATTCCAAGGCCAGGACCAAGAAAGTAAAGGTGAGCGTGGGATGTGCTACTGTTCCAGAAAACAAGGAAGTACTCACGAAACGACGGCACTGTGACGGGGCCAGAAGCCCCGGCCAGAGGGGCTCCCGCTGGCCACATCTGAGCTAATTTCAGCATCAGAAAAGAACTGTAACTGTTGAAAACAGTGAACAAGTTGTATTTATGATTCTATAGTGTTATTCACACAGAGAGAGGGAGAAGTTCTGCCACTAGTGGAGTAAGAACTTGCCTCCATCACCAGCTTTCTATAAAAACTGGTAATTAAAGGAAACTAATTAAACATAAATCCTGCCTTTTAGAGCAACTGTCCTTCACCCCCAACTGATAAGGAAATCCTCTTTATAGAATAACGCCATAAAATTAGAAAGCTAGGATTCTATGATCCCCAGTAAAATAGTGAATTCGAGCAAGATCGCCAATGATGGCTAAATCCATAGAAGAAGTTCGTTGGGAATAGGGTAGTTCCATGGTACCAGAACGATCACTCCCAGACTATTAGCCAATCACAAAGAGGGGAGAGACGTCCTTACCATAAAGCTATCTGGTGGTTCCCTCCTTAGACCAGGGGTTAAACCCAGCCTTGCCAGCGGTGAGCAATCTGAATCACACGCCTCCGGGTGTTATCCAGGCCACTAGAATCGCCTATAATGCTAGCCAAAATGCTCTTCTCTTCTTGTGATAAAACGCACAGAACATAAAATTTTACCATTTTAAGTACTTTAAAGTGAACACTCTTTCAGTACATTCAGCACATTTAGAAAGTGTCATTTAGTACATCCGCAATCTTGTGCGACCGTCACATCTAGGACCGGAACGTTTTTCATTTCCGGAAACAGAAACTCCAGGCCCTCCAGCCCCGGGCAACCCCTCCGCCTCTGTCTCTACGATTTCGGCTTTTGCACGTGAAGAGAACCGTGCAACACGCAGACTTTTGTTTCTGGCTTACTTCACTTAGCGTAAGGTTGTCCGGGCTGAGCACGTTGTAGCATGTCCCAGTGCTTCCCTTCTATGGCTGACTAACATTTCATTGTAGGATCCACAAAATTTTGTTTATCCTTCCATTCACTGCTGGGCACTTTTGTCGGCTCCACATTTTGGTCACGTGACTCATGCTGCTAAAGACATTCTTACAGAAGATTTTTTTGTATACGTGTGTGTTCGTTTAGCTTGGATATATATACGTAGAAATGGAATTGCTGGGTTTTATGGTAATGATGTTCAACCTATCAAGGAATCAAGCTCTTTTTCACAGAGGCTGCCCTATTTTGCATTGCTAGTAGCACTATGTGAGAGTTCCAATTTCTCCACATCTTTGCTCAACCTTATTTTGCTTTTTATATGACGATGATGATGATGATGCTGATTACTAACCTACTGGGTCTGAAGTGGTAATTCTTTGTGGTTTTGATTTGCATTTCCCTAATGAAGAATGAAGTTGAGCATCTGTGTGTGAGTGTGTGCGCGTGCGTGTATCTTATCAGGAGAAAACTCTATTCGAGTTCTTTGTATATTTTCTTAATTGGGTTGTCTTTTTGTTGTTGAGTTTTAATAGTTATTCCTATATTCTGGATGCAAGTTCTTTATCACATATATGGTCTGAAAATATTTTCTCCCATTCCGTGGATTGCCTTTTTATTGCCAAGTACTAACCCGACTCTTATCAAGCCTTTAGATCTGACTTCTAGCTTCTCCTCCTTCTGGCTAAGATCCAGTATAGACCTGACTTCCTGTGAACAGGAAATGGCCGGATAAGGGAGCCAGCTGAATGACACCTCAATGACACCATCAGACCGATCCAAAATGTGGAACACTCCACAAAACAGCTGGCTGTACTCTTCAAAAAGTCGTCGATATGAGGACAAGGTGGGTGTGGAATGCAGAATTTCTGGGATGATAAAATAAAGAGACAATTAAATGCTCCGTGTGAACCTGGGTCAGATCCCAGTTTGAACAAATTGAACAAAGTTTGGGGATGAAGGGGAAATTTGATGCCAAGAAATGTCATTAGTTGATTTAGATTTACGACAGACTTGCGGGTGTTGATGGGAGAAGGAACTTCAGGATGGCCACCACACACTTCCGTATTGTTCAGAAGGAAAATAAACACACTCGGCCATATCTTACGTACACAAAGCAAATAATAACAGTCATTGGATCCAGTGCTCGCTTTGGAAGCACATACACTAAAACCGGAGTCACACGGAGAAGATAGCGTGGCCCTTCGGTGCAAGGACGACACGCAAATTCATGAAGCGTTTCATATTTTTCATTTAAGAAAAAGAAGATCAAAATGACAAACAATAAAATGGCAAAAAACACAAATCTATCAACCACTGAATCTAAAAAACAAACTACCCCGGCTGGTGTGGCTCAGTGGAGTGAGCACCGGCCTGCGAACCAAAGGGCCACTGGTTCAATTCCCAGTCAAGGCACATGCCTGGGTTGTGGGCCAGGTCCCCAGGGCAGGGCACCAGGGCGCACAAGAGGCAACCACACATTGATGTTTCTCACCCTCTCTTTCTCCCTTCCTTCCCCTCTCTCTAAAAATAAATAAATAAAATCTTTAAAAAATTAAAAATGAATGAAGCAAACAAGAAGAACAGATCCAGAACCATGGATATGGAGAGTGTTTTGATGGTTGACAGATGGGAGGGGGGTGTGGGGAATGGGAGAAGAGGTGAGAGGATTAAGAAGTACAAATAGGTAGTTACAGAACAGCCATGGGGATATGAGTACAGTATAGGAAATGAAGAAGCCAAAGAACTTACGCACAGCCCATGGACATGAACAATGGTGTGGGGATTGCCTGAGGGAGTGGGGGTGCTGGGTGGAGGGGGGCAGAGGGGGAAAAATTAGGACAATTTTAATAACATAATCAATAAAACATAATTAAAATAATAATTATTGGATCCAGGTGGTGAAAGTAGAGGGGACATATTACTCTTCAACTACAAAATCTGACCTCGGCGCTGTTCCTCCCCCCCTCACTCACTCTGCCCTAGCCCCCGACCCCTCAGGGCCTTTGTACTTGGCTATTTCCTCTCTACCTCCTACACACACTCTTCCTCCAAGCACCACGATTTATTCTTCTAACTCCTCCAAATACTTGCTCAAATTTATCATCTCAGCCCTGACCCGTGTGGTTCAGTGGGATGAGCGTCATTCTGCAAAGCAAAAGGTCGCCAGTCTGCTTCTTGGTCAGGGCACGTGCCTGGGTTGCAGGCTCGGTCCCCCAGCTGGAGGGTATGAGAGGCAACCAATCGATGCTTCTCTGTCACACTGATGTTTCTCTCCCTCTCTCTCTCCCTTCCTTCTTCTCTCTGTAAAAATACATTTTAAAAATTAAAAAAAAATGTACCATCTCAGTGGCATCCTCCCCGACCACCTCATCTAAAACTGCAACCCTCTTAGCAGTACCCATCGCTCCTTCCGGCTCCTCCCTGCTGGTGTCAAAGCCATCCAGTCAGAAGCCACCTGGACTGCTCCCAGAGGCAGTCAAACTTGCTATCGTTAACTCACTGCCGGGGGGGAGACACTGCCGTGGGGGAGACACCGCCATGGGCAGCCACGGGTATCTGGTGAGAGGGTTAAGCCTTGTGTCAGGTGGTGTGGACTCAGAGAAGGAGGGTTTTGCTCTGGATTGGATGCTGCCCAGAGGCGGGAGTAACCCATGACTGAGCATCTTGATCATTCTTATCTAGGAGATGAGAAGAGCAAATGGAGGCTGGACCGTGCCCTTGGTAAAGAAGTAGCAGTCACTCATATAAGCCAGAACAGGATGCTTGGTTATTCCTGTTTAGACAGGGTTCTTTTTTTTTTTTTTTTTTTAAGATTTTATTTATTTATTTTTAGAGAGAGGGGAAGGGAGGGAGAGAAACATCAATGTGTGAGAGAAATATCAATTGGCTGCTTCTTACATGCCCCCAACCAGGGACCTGGCCTGCAACTCAGGCATATGCCCTGACAGGGAATCGAACCGGCGATCCCTTGGTTCACAGGCCGGTACTCAATCCACTGATCCACACTAGCCAGGGTGGGTTCTTTTTTGTCTCGATCATCACAGAAACAGGTAGCCTAGTCTGACGTCCATGTTCTAACATTTTTATTCAATAGAACACAGGATTGCAGTGAAAGCCTGGGTAAGAGGGGCTGCTTTCTCTTTCTCACCAGTGTACGTGTCCGCTGCACCCATTCTGCCTTGCAGACCTCCATCCCCAGAGGTGTACGTGTCCGCTGCACCCTTTCTGCATTGCAGACCTCCATCCCCAGAACATCGGCTCTAGGGAGCAGGTGTGTGTTTGCTTCTTGCCGTGTCCCCAGCTGTTAGATCTGGCCTGGCACGGGATAGGTGGCCAAAAGTAATCCATGAAGAATGAGTGGAACTTCTAGAAGCATTCACAAGCCTGCCCAGGGCTACTCCTGCTGTTTGCCTGACTTTAGGATTCAGGGGGTTCTCGACTCCACAGACAGGCTCTGTTCCAGGGAAGGTGCCTGACATGGGTCCCCTTTCTCCAGGGAGGACTCCAACCCAAGGGACTCCTGCCCAAGAGTGTGGGTGTGGGGTGTGGGGTGTGGGGTATGGTCCCATGTGCCTACCTGTCCTGGAGCTGCCGGCCAGGAAATGGGCCATTGGACTTGCATGTGAAAGAGGCCTATGGAAAGGCCTGGGTATGAGGAATCTCTCTCCTGAGGCACTAGCCCCACCTCCAGTGGGCTTTGTGACCCTGGCCAGATGCTCCTCACCTCTAGGCCTGTTTCCCCATGACCTCAGGTGACTACAAGGGACCCTTTGCATTCCAAAAAGTCAGTGCCTATTTGTGCTGGTTAATTTGAAGACAGAGTGTGTCAGAGCGCCATAAAGACAAGTGTCAGCTCCTTGTCCACCATCAGGCAGGTACCCACCAAGCACTCCTGGTGCTCCTGGCCCTGAGCTCAGCGATCAGGAGGCAGGGCAGGCAGGACGCGCTCCATTAGGGTGAGGCACAAGGACCACTGATTCCCTAAACAAGTACTTTGAGGGTGTATGCTCTGGGCAGTCCTGACTGTTTGGGATGCTTGGAATACACCAGTAAATAAAATTAAAGTGAGCCCTGGCTGGTGTGGCTCAGTGGATCGAGTACTGGCCTGCAAACCAAAGGGTCACCAGTTTGATTCCCAGTCAGGAAACATTCCTGGGCTGTGGGCCAGAACCCCCGCTGGGGACTCGCAAGAGGCAGCCACACATTGATGTTTCTCTCCCTCTCTTTCTCCCTCCCTTTCTCTAAAATACATAAATAAAATCTTTTAAATAAATCAATAAAATTGAAGTGAAAACCCTGCTTTCCCGAGCTCACATCCTAGTGAGAGAAAAATATATTTTGCTTTTTTTTAGTTCTAATTTTTAAAAATGTATGAGGAAACACTGGTTAACAACATTATGTAAGTTTCAGGTGTACAACTTTATAACATGACATCTGCACACTCGACTGTGTGTTCACCACTCGAAGGCGAGTCCCTGTCCGTCACCCTGTATCTGACTTCCCTTTACCCTCTTCATCCTTCCCCCAAAAACATTTTTCTCCTGTGGAAAAAAGAAAAGTAGAGCAGGTAGGAGATTGGGCAGTCACGTGGCGGGGGGTGCGGTTGCACTTTTAAATGGAGTGGTCAACCTGGGCCTGTTAACACGGTGACATTTGTCAGAATGACAACATTGGGGAAGGAACTTTCAGGGAAGAGGTCCCAGGTGAAACCCAGAAGGACAGTGGGTGGGGAGCAGGAAGCAGGAGGGGGCAGGGGGTTTTCCCTCATTGCAGATCAGCAGCCATGGCAGGGTTCAGGGATGAGAGAGTAAGGTCCAGGAGGCCCCGAGTCTCTGGCCGGCACCTCTGGAGCTGGAGATGAGGACCCTGGCAGCCCCAGACTTCTGCCTGGGGAGAATAACCCACAACGTCATGTGAGCAATCAGGCGTTATTCCGGTTGGTACATGGATATTCGCCATTCATTGAAGATTTCTAGGAAATGGTTAAAGGGTTATCTCTGGAACTGAGAGGGTGAGAAGGGAAATTTTATTTGTTTAAGCTGTATTTTTGCAAGGACTGCTATCACAATTAATGCATTTAATTTTTATACAAAAAATTCAAAAACATTTTAAATACATGCACAAAACATGTGTTAAAGAAAATGTAGAAAGAAAAGCCTGAGTGTGCGGAGGTCATGTGTTTGTGTGTGTGTGTGTACAGCCCTGTACACCGTGGCTGGTGTGGCTCTCTGGATTGAGTGCCAGCCTGCAAACAAAAGGGTCGCCAGTTCGATTCGCAGTCAGGGCACACACCTGGGTAGCGGGCTGGGTCCCCAGTTGGGGGCGTGCGAGAAGCAACCAATAGAAGTATCTCTCACACACCAATGTTTCTCTCTCTCCCTCCCTTCCCCTCTCTCTAAAAATAAATAAAATCTCATTTAAAAAATTAAAAAATAAGTAAACCAAATCAGAGAAATACACTCTGAGTCCATTTGACTAGTGAGAATGAACAAATAGTTTCTAATCATCACGTGAGAAAAAGCTCAACCTCAACAACAAGTAAATGCAGACGCCACTACACATATTACCACAAACAAATCGAAGTCATAACACTGAGCAAAAAGGAACAAGGACTCATGGACATGGACAACAGTGGGGGGACTGCGGGGCGTAAGGGGGTAAAAGAGGACTAAATAGTAGTGGAAAAATACAATAAAAAAATAAAAGCTTAGGGAAAAAAGTCAGAACACTGAATGTTGGCCATGCTGGGGAGAAACTCGTCCGCACGGCAACACTTAGGGCGCAGTCCAGAAACAGCTGTTGGTGGAGGCTCCGCACCTTCCTCTGAGCACCCCTGGGAGGTGGCTGTGGGGAAAAGCGTGACAGGAGGAGCTCTGTAGTCTCCCCAGCAGGCCCAGGTCTGGGCTCTGGGATTGGTCTGCAAGCCCCCTCCGCCAGGAGGCCCCAAATTCCTGGCTCGGACACAAAGACAGGCCAGGCTCTGGGGCAGCCCAGAGCTCAGCTCAACTCCCACCTCACGGACTTCACGGTTGGTAACAGGTGCTCAGTGTGGGAGCCCAGGGAAAACAAGTGTGAATAACCCTAACCATCGTCACGCAGGGGGAGTTGTTGCTACCAGCTTGCTGCAGTTCCGTCCAGCCCTTTCTTCTATTAAAGAACGCTATTGTATTGCACGTCCTTCCCCTTCTTACTGCGAAGATTCGTTATTTCAAAAAAGACGCGTTTATGAAGAAATGTTTATTATAATTAAACATTTTAAATCAAGCTATTTTGTGTTTAACTTAAAAATACATATATGAAAAGGCACCCTTTGCAAGGAACGTTGCAGTAAGCACATTAGCATGATTGCCTGTGGGGGAGGGGGAGGGAACGGACTGAGAGGATGAGGGGATATAAACAGAGCAGGGGGGGGCTTGGACAGGCTGGGATGAGAATGCGACAGGCTGAATTGTAGGCTCCTGTGACCCCAGGCTTTACGTGAAGAGTCTAGTCTAGCTTCTTCCCAGCCTGGGTGTCCACCTTGAAGAGTCCCCCCCAACCAAGTTGCTGGGGTGCTGGCCTGTACAACTACAGGCAGAACCTCATCCAGGTGAGCAGGGGGTTAAACAGCAGAGGCGGGAGAGAGTCTGAAGCCAAAACTGTCACATCCTGCAACACCTGGTCTCGGTTTCCCGCTATGGGCCTCAATTTACTCATTTGTAAACTGGAGCTTCTAAGGTCGTGTTACAGAAGCTTAAGGAGCAAAGAACGCTTCTGTAAGGTCCTTCTTCCATCGAAAGGACACGGAGGTCAGGGCCTGTCATTACAGAGGCCAGTCTCTGGGGCCTGGCTGTCCCACAGACCCTCTGCCCAAGCCTGGGCCCCTATCTCCCGAACCCTGGGATCTGGCTGTGGCCCAGGGAGGGGGCTGGAGTGCTAGCCCCTCACCCCACCTGTCCCTTGAGGCTCTGGCTGCTCATTGTCACTGGATTTGATAAGAAAACCCACCCTTGTTGCCCCGCCCCTCCCTGTGTGTGTGTGTGTGTGTGTGTGTGTGTGTGTGTGTGTGTACCGTAGGGGCTGAGCACCACTGAGGCCAGCCCGGGGCTCGCTCAGCTCAAGCTCCGTCGCCACCGTGTCACTGACCAAGGTGGAGAGGACCTCCTTCATGTCCATGTGGGCAAGATCTCGGCACAGGCAGTTGCCATCTGCACTGAGGCCCTGGACAGGTGAGTGCCAGACAGGCTGGGATGGGGCCAGGTAGGTGAAAATGTGGGGTTAGCGAGGACAGAGGACAGTGAGGAGGGGTCAGTGCATTTAGGATTCTCTGAGGTGGGGGCCAGTGAGTTGGGGCAGATGGATTGCGCAGACCGCTGACTGACCCTGGGCCTCATGAGGCCTGAGTAGGGGCAGGCACATGGAAGGACAAGGGCAGTTTCTTCCAAGGCCGGAGGTGCCTTCTGAGACAGTCAGGTCGCTACCAGCACTGATGCTGGGGTCTCTGACCCTGAGGAAATCGGGGTCAAAAGAGATTTCTCTAAACAGTCTTCCAGGGATGCCTCTGGAGAGAGCACTATTTCTGGCAGAAGGTGAAGTGAGGAGCCGGTTAAGGGATGGAAGGAGGCCCGTCTGGCCAGGGGAGGTGACAGGGGCTGGATGCCAAGGCAGTGGGTGTTGAAGAGCTGGCAGTGCAGGCCCAGTTGGAAGCAAGGAGACAAGCCAAGAGTTGCTGTGATCTGGAATAGGCAAGGTTAGGTTGGGGTGGGGGGTGTCTCCAGCTGAGGAGGGTGGAGCTTAGGTGGGAAACTTCAGACTGGGGGACAAATGGGACCTGCCAAGTTTTCAGGGCCTGTGGCAGGGTTGAATTGGGGTCCTCAAGCTCGGAGAAGAGGGGAAGGATGGTAAGGAGGTGGACAGACTGCTCTTTTCTGGAGCTCACGCCCCGCCCCCACCCTGCAGGCTCTTCACCAGCTACCCCCAGACCAAGACCTACTTCCCACACTTCGACCTGCACCCTGGCTCTGCGCATCTGCGCGCGCATGGCTCCAAGGTGGTGGCGGCCGTGGGTGACGCGGTCAGGAACATTGACAACATCGCCGGCACCCTGTCCAAGCTGAGCGAGCTGCACGCCTACGTTCTGCGAGTGGACCCGGTCAACTTCAAGGTGGGCGCGGGGGCCGCGGGGCCGGGCAGGGTAGGACAGGGGCGGGGCCACAGTGCCGGGAGGGCGGAGTTGTCCGCCAGAGGGGCTCCGGCCCCGCCCAGAGAGCACCAAGCCCCCTCCAGCCCCGCGCTCTGAGCAGCCCTCCTGCCCCCCAGCTCCTGTCCCACTGTCTGCTGGTCACGGTGGCCTCGCACTTCCCCGCGGACTTCACGGCCGAGGCCCACGCCGCCTGGGACAAGTTCCTGTCCATCCTGTCGAGCGTCCTGACGGAGAAGTACCGCTGAGCGCCGTCGAGGGACCCCAGAGCACAGGCTGCGAACCCTCTTCTAAACCCTCCCAAAGTTCTTCCCGATACTCCCCAATAAATGGATGAGGGTGGAGTGAGCTGGGTCCTGCGTCCTCAGTACCGAGGGAAAGGAAGGAACAAAGTGAGGGTAGTTTCATTCCCGGCCTGGAGGCCACCCCCAGGTCGCTTTGAGGCGGTCCTTGAGGCTGTGAACCCCAGGGAAGCAGCCCGGACAGAGCAGAGCAGCGGCAGGCACACCCACGCGGTTTTCTCTGGGTGCATTTACACCTCAAACCGTCTTTACAAACCGCCCAAAGGCTGTCGCTTCGCGGAGCTTGTTGACCGTGTGTGGGGACTCGGGGGACTTTACTTCAAAGCTTGATGCCATAGCTCAGGCGCTGCAGGAATTTCTGATGCAGTTCCCCTCCAGGCACTTCGGGTTAAAGGGGGGTCCACGCCCCCACTCTTTCTCCGGATACTTCCATGGGTTCCCTCCTGGCGCACGAAGCAGTAACTCTGGCCGCAGGGAAGTCATTACAGATCCCCCGAAAGTCTGCCACAAAGACGCGCGCGCACAGCGGCATCAGCGCCGTGACCCAGTGACGCCCGAGGCCGTGGCCTCCGAGGCTCTGGGAAACTGGCCTGGCGACCGTTCCTGGTGCTGGCCGAGGGTCCCCGCGCTCCTGCAGATAAAAGCGGGGCGCACGCCGGGAGGCTGCGGTGGGCGGGCGCTGCTATAAGGAGGCCCAGGCGGCGGCCGTGGCCGCAGAGCACGCCACGCCCGCGCCATGCTCAACGCTCAGGAACGCGCCCACGTCGCACAGGTCTGGGACCTGATCGCAGGACACGAGGCGCACTTCGGGGCGGAGCTACTGCTCAGGTGGGTAGGGGGTAAGTCTCCAGAATCTCAGGGAGGTGGAGACGCGGGTGTTTAGGCCTAAGACGGGGGCGGGGGAGGGGGGTGGGGCGCAGGAGAGACAGGGGTTTCCAGGGGTCTGGGCGGTGCAGGAGCTGGAGGATCCCACGCTGCCCGCCCTCCCCACTAACCTGCTCCCGCAGGCTCTTCACTGTGTACCCCAGCACCAAGATCTACTTCAAGCACCTGGGCGCCTGCCCTGACGAGGTGCACCTACTGAGCCACGGACAACGCGTGCTAGAGGCAGTGGGCGTTGCCGTGCAGTACGTGGACAACCTGCGCGCGGCCCTGAGCCCGCTCGCGGACCTGCACGCACACGTGCTGCGCGTGGACCCTGCCAACTTCCCAGTGAGTAGCCTCAGCCGCAGTGGGGTTCGCGCGAAGTTGGGGGATGGGGGGCTCCCGAAGAAACTGGAGGGGCAGATACCCTTTCACCCGCCCCTTCGCCTGCAGCTGCTGATCCAGTGTTTCCAAGTGGTGCTGGCCTCCCACCTACAGGACGAGTTCACGGTGGAGATGCAGGCGGCGTGGGACAAGTTCCTGACGGGCGTGGCCATAGTGCTGACCGAGAAGTACCGCTGAGTCCTGGGTCCCACATGTCAATAAACGGCCTCAAGCGCGGGGACCTGAGCGTGTGCGGTCTGTGGGTCTTTGGCGACGTCGCTGTTGCTGGGCAGAGAGGCTCTGGGTCTCTCCCGGAGCCTCCTGGAATCTTAGGGAAGGACCCCAAAACTTTGCGGATAAGGAAATGGGGCCCAGGAGTGGACCCTGGGAGCTCCCTAAACTTGGAATGAGGACGGTTCCCAGGCTGACAATCCCGAGTCTGGACAGGATCCCTGAAGTCTTGAACCAAACAGTTGCCTTCCTGGGGCGGAGGAGTGCGGCGGGACAGAGTGGGTGCTTGCATGGGGGTAGCATTTAAGGGTCTGAGCGCGCATCGGGCACTCCCGCGGTACCGTAGCGTTCAGCAAAGCACATCGCATTCACTCATTCTCCCTCCACCCCTCGCTCACTCCGGCAGCGGCGAGTGTGAATCTCGGCCTTCTCTGCAGACAGACGTGGGCACCCAGGCACAGGGGCCAAGTTCCTGGACTGGGGTCAAGCAGAGTTCCGGGTCCAGGGCTCCTTGGCCCCTCCCTCCTCTCTGTTCCCTTCCCGCATCCCTCCCATATTCCCCACCACCACCATGCTCAATCTGCAGCAACCCTTGCTATAAGACAAATTAACCTCTTCCTCGGAATTCCTGGGTGGGGACCGGGGTACGGTGGCACTCCTACATGGCCACAATCTGGCAGGCAGAGCAGGTTTCCACCCGGTTCACACCAACAAGCTACGTAATCTGAGCCTAATGCATCCATGGGGATGGGGAACCTACCTCGCTTGGCTTTCCAATAATGCTGGGTCGGTCTCTGGCAAGACCATGGCCGCCCAACTTCCATCCCACACCCCAGCCCCAGGCGCTGCGTCTCAGTGTCTGCGCGTTTTTCGGTCAAAGCCGACCCCCCACCCCCCAGTCTCTCCACTTTGCTGCTTGGGGCAGAAACCTTAGCGCGTCACCATAACCTTTGCGGACAAGGATACAGATGCCAGAAGAGGATTCTGGCGCCCTGCAGATTCAATGGGGCGGTTTGCACGATGCCGGGCCCCGGTCTGTGCTGGGGCGAGGGGGTGCGGGGAAGGGCTGAGCCCGGCAGAGTGCTGGGCCCCCAAGTCTGAGGGGGATGCTGAAGGCTAGCCCTGACTGTGGCTCAGCAGAGTTGCCCCGTACTGACCAGAATGTACTGGGAGTAGGAGCGTGTGGAGGCTTCCCCCCATAATATCCTTCATCCTCGTTGTTGACATGAACAATTGACCGCTCTTGGCGCAAGGCACAGCGCCCTGCTAAAGCGACACGTTTCACCTCGGACACAATTGTGCTCCCCCCACCCTGACAGGCAAATAGACATCTCGAAGCTTTCCCCGGCTCCAGCCACACGTGGGTGCAAGCGGGATTTGGGCAGCCCAGGCACCTGTGTGGGAAGCCCAGCATCTCTGGACCGGCAAAAGAGGGTACCCTGGAGAGCTGGACCTCGGCCTGAGCGGGACCCAGAGTGTGAGGGCGGCCTTGGAAGCCCACCCGCTCTCTCCAGACTGGGTCCGCGGCCTCGATTCCTGGAACCGCGCCAGCCAATCAGCGCCGCAGCGGTGGGCGTGCCCCCTGCGCCCGGGGCTTAAAAGCTCCGCGCACTCCCCGCCAGCCACCCTTCTGGTCCTTACACAGACTCAGAAAGAACTAACCATGGTGCTGTCCGCCGCCGATAAAGGCAACGTCAAGACCGCCTGGGATAAGGTTGGCGGCCAGGCCGGCAACTATGGGGCAGAGGCCCTGGAGAGGTGAGGACCTCCCTTTCCCTGTTGGACCCCGGGCCTCAACACCCGCCCACGGCCTGGCCTGCCGGCAACGCCTCGGTCGGCTCCGGCCTGGCTGGCGCCCACATCCCCAAGGTCTCAGGGTCTAGACCGCGGACCTGCCCGAAGAGGCCAGCCAGCGCCTCGGATTCATCTGAATCCAAGGCTCATGACCCTGCTCTGGACCCACCACCCCGACCTTCAAGCCCGCCTCTCGCCCTCTTCTCCCCGCAGGATGTTCCTGGGCTTCCCCACCACCAAGACCTACTTCCCTCACTTCGACATGTCCCACGACTCCGCTCAGATCAAGGGCCACGGCAAGAAGGTGGCTGACGCCCTGACCGTCGCCGTGGGCCACATGGACGACCTGCCCAGCGCCCTGTCGGGTCTGAGCGACCTGCACGCCTACAAGCTGCGTGTGGACCCCGTCAACTTCAAGGTGAGCACGGCGGCCGCGCGGCAGAGATGTGGACGGAGGGCTCCGGGGGGGTTCCAGGAGGTGGAGCGCGGGAGGCCGCGCTCCAAAGAAAGCCCCCTGATCCGGCCTCTCTTCACAGCTCCTGGGCCACTGCCTGCTGGTGACTCTGGCCTGCCACCACCCCTCTGACTTCACCCCTGCCGTCCATGCCTCCCTGGACAAGTTCTTGGCCTCCGTGAGCACCGTGCTGACCTCCAAATACCGTTAAGCTGGAGCCGCGGCTATCCCTGCCCAGGGTCGGGGGCCCTTTTGCGCTCCGCGCACCCGCACTTCCTGATCCTTGAATAAAGTCTGAGTTGGCTGCAACCTGCGTGGCCTCGGTTCTCTGTGCCCCCGAACGTGCCAAGGGTGGGGGTGGTTCTCCTTGCCTCGGACCACAGGCGTCTCCGCAGCGGGTGAAGAGAGGGAAGGAGAAGAAGAAGGAGGGAAGAGATGTAAGACTGACGCTTCTAGGAATGCGCTGAACCAGGCTCGTGGTGCCAGACTCCCAAGGCTTCCTCTCTGGGTCAGAGGTGGGGGTTATTAAGAGTCACCACCTGCCCTGGGCCGGTGTGGCTCAGTTGGTTGGAGCATCTTCCCATAGATGGAAAGACTGCAGTTCAATTCCCAGTCAGGGAACATACACAAGTTGCAGGTTCAATTCCCAGTTGGGGCAGGTACAGATGCCTCTCTCTCTCTCTCTCTCTCTCTCTCTCTCTCTCTCTCTCTCTCAAAGAAAGAAAGAGAGAGTTGCCACCCACTCTGAAGTCTCTCCAACTGATCACTGTTAAACAAACAATCTAGATCAAAATAAAACCAAACAACTCTCCAAAACATGCCGCTCCTGGTACAAAGGCAGGTGCTAGACAGTTTTTAGGAGGTTTCCACCTCCTCCCTACTAGAGAGTTGGAATGGGGATCAAAGTTCCAAGCACCCTCTGCAAAGTCACAAATAAAGCTGCAGGCAGGTGGGCAGGACAGTCCTGGAGAGGGACATGAGCTGCCTGCAGCCATCACGGTGCCCTGGGGGGAGCACTTTACCAGAGTACCTTGCTCACTTGCTTGGCATTTCATGAGGCACATTAGTAGCTCATTGTGTTCCCAGCCCTGCGTCCCCCAGCTCAATGCCCCTCTGTTGCGGGAGGTTCCTGGCATCTCCCAGCTGACCTACAGAGCTGTGAGGAATAAGTAGTTGAACAGGCCCCTGCCCCAGGTGCCGAAGCCGTGGGCTCCACACCGGCATCTCGCACACCCCACCTGGCTCTGCGGCCGCCTGAGGGACGTCATCAGTGCCCGAGCCCAACCCCGATCTCTAGGGCAACTCACAGCCCTGGACAAAAGGTTCGGGAGCATGGCGAACCCCTTGCTCACCACTTTTTGGGACATGGGACCCTGAAGATCCCGGGAATCGCGTCCTCCTCTCCACTATGCGCTTGTCCTCTGCCTCACAGCCCAACACATTTTTATTTACAAGGAGAAAAACAGTTATGCTTTCACACACACACACGCACACACATGCCCTTTTTGTGTTATTCAAGTAGGAAGACAGTGTCCCTCTGCCCTGCCCTCCCACCCCTGCAGAAGTCCAAGTCAAGAGTCTGGGACTAAGCGCACTGGCCCCATCCTGTGCTGAGGGGACATAGGGACATCACAGCTACACGTTTTTGTCAGAAATACCATGTTAACGTAGATGTCGGTCTGCAGCCTGCTCTCTCCACTCAGTCATGTCTTCTCTACATCTCTTCTGGCCAGTTTATTCCACTGTCTCATTTTCATCAATGTGTTGGTTATTTCTATATTTTTGTTATTTTTCTTTGCCAATTTTTCACTTAAGCCACTTACATTTTTCCTTATATATATGTGGGGGTTCTTCCTGTATGACAAATGTAAGCCATTGATGGGGATATGTTCTCTAAGTCTTGCCTTAAAAGGATGTGGGGGAAGGAGGATTGGAGCAAGATTCAGAAGGAGGGGCTTGTCCCGGGCCTGGGGAGTGGAATGTGCTGCTTCAAAGCCCCCAGTGTCTTATCCTTTTTATTCTTCAGAGCCAGGAGTGGGCCTGAGGTTGGGGACAGAATTAGGAAGAGTGAAGAGTAGTGGGAAGGGGAAGTGGAATGAAGGGGGAGGGAAGGTCCAGGAGGAACAAAATGAGAAGAGCAGACACAGAGGACAAAGCCCAAGGGAGCCTTGTTGAGGCTTGTCTGAGCTGCCTTCTTTTCTGCCCAAGTTGGTTTAACCATCAGTTCCTCCTGGACATATAACGCAAGTCTCCCCCCCACACACAGTGCAAATCTCCAGTGAAGCTCCTAGGAGATGGATGTGGACAGAGGAGTGGGCATAGCAATGATTTCCCTTTTCACTCAGTGTTGATGTTTAACCTCATTAGTAATTCCCTACCACCAACTAGACCAAGGGACCATCACTGGTGACCAGTAAGGGGGCTTACCAGCCAGAATTCCTGCTGCTTCTCACTGTTTCACTGGAAGTCCCTCTCTTCCCCCATCCTGCAGGGTCTGGCCTGCTTCTTCACACCCACACCTCCCCTCATCTATTCTGCAGCCACAGAGGACTTCTCTCCCCCTGGCTCCCCCTCCACCCTACTCCACCTAATACTTACTCATCCTCCAGTCTCACCTCCTCAGGGGAGCCTACCGTGATTCTCAGACTAACCCTAATATCCTTGAATGCCTCATCCACTCCCTTCATGCTTTCTTAGGGCCTTTAATGAGGTTCCAGACTATATGGACTTCTGATGATTTTATGACGGTCTATGTCCCTAATTGGTTGAAAGCTCAGCTCTTGTTAAACAGTTACTTCATTTACTAATTCAATCACTATTTACCTATTGAGTCTTGCCTCAGGTAAAATTTGGGAAACTGGGGGCGGGGGGGCAGAGGGACGGGTATCATTGTGAATCAGGAACATTCGGTCAGTCAGGGAGAGAGACAGTCCTTCACACAATCATACAGGCTCGTGAATGGGAGAGGCCACCTTGATGAATTCCCAACGCGAGGCTGCAGGACCACCACCCTGGGAGAAGAAGCTTAAGCCAGGAGCCTCCCAACGCCGCCATATCCATCATGTCCCTCAGTATTCGTTTCTCCCCGACGGGTGCTCAGCCAGCCGCAGTGATTATTTGTGGGGGAAAAGGGGCTGGAAGAATCAAGACTGAAGGGGAGCAGGAGGGATTCCAGCAGGAATTTTTTTTAAAGATTTTATTTATTTATTTTTAGAAAGGGGGAGGGAAGGAGAAAGAGGAGAGAAACATCAATGTGTGGTTGCTTCTCGGGCGCCCCCAGAGGAGGACCTGGCCCGCAACGCAGGCATGTGTCCTGACTGGGAATCTAACCGGGACCCTTTGGTTTGCAGGCCGGTGCTCAATCCACTGAGCCGCACCAGTCAGGGAAAGGAAGGCGTTCTTGACAACACGTGAACAAGGACCTGCTCGTGCACACACCTCTCTCTCTCCGGCCTGGACTAGGTGAGGTCTTTCTTCCTTCCCCCCTTCAATAGCCCATTCATTCCTTGATTCTGCCAAAGTTAAACATGTCCAGCGTCTACCAAGCCTAGGTCCAGGGCGGGTCCTCAGGAGAGAGCAATCTGGGTCTAGGGAAGGTCAGAGACCCTAAAAAGTGTCATGAGCTAATGCAGTGCAAGAGCCAGCATCCACCCACCTCTAGTAACCGACCTCCAGCAACTGGGGTGAGGATATCACTTCCAGAGGAGGTAGATGCAGCGGTCAAAAGCAGCCACTGGGAGAAAGAAATATCTTGGCCCCGGGATACTGGGTTCCTCCGCAAACTACGAGCAACACCTCCACCTCTCTCGCCAGGCTCAGGCTCTGCGCCGGGCGCCCCCTGCCGAGAAAGCCTGGAGGCGGTTTCTCGGCTCCGAGCCAGCCAATGAGCGTGGCCGCGGCGGGCCTGCCCCCTGCGCCCGGGGCTTAAAAGCTCCGCGCACTCCCCGCCAGCCACCCTTCTGGTCCTTACACAGACTCAGAAAGAACTAACCATGGTGCTGTCCGCCGCCGATAAAGGCAACGTCAAGACCGCCTGGGATAAGGTTGGCGGCCAGGCCGGCAACTATGGGGCAGAGGCCCTGGAGAGGTGAGGACCTCCCTTTCCCTGTTGGACCCCGGGCCTCAACACCCGCCCACGGCCTGGCCTGCCGGCAACGCCTCGGTCGGCTCCGGCCTGGCTGGCGCCCACATCCCCAAGGTCTCAGGGTCTAGACCGCGGACCTGCCCGAAGAGGCCAGCCAGCGCCTCGGATTCATCTGAATCCAAGGCTCATGACCCTGCTCTGGACCCACCACCCCGACCTTCAAGCCCGCCTCTCGCCCTCTTCTCCCCGCAGGATGTTCCTGGGCTTCCCCACCACCAAGACCTACTTCCCTCACTTCGACATGTCCCACGACTCCGCTCAGATCAAGGGCCACGGCAAGAAGGTGGCTGACGCCCTGACCGTCGCCGTGGGCCACATGGACGACCTGCCCAGCGCCCTGTCGGGTCTGAGCGACCTGCACGCCTACAAGCTGCGTGTGGACCCCGTCAACTTCAAGGTGAGCACGGCGGCCGCGCGGCAGAGATGTGGACGGAGGGCTCCGGGGGGTTGTTCCAGGAGGTGGAGCGCGGGAGGCCGCGCTCCAAAGAAAGCCCCCTGATCCGGCCTCTCTTCACAGCTCCTGGGCCACTGCCTGCTGGTGACTCTGGCCTGCCACCACCCCTCTGACTTCACCCCTGCCGTCCATGCCTCCCTGGACAAGTTCTTGGCCTCCGTGAGCACCGTGCTGACCTCCAAATACCGTTAAGCTGGAGCCGCGGCTATCCCTGCCCAGGGTCGGGGGCCCTTTTGCGCTCCGCGCACCCGCACTTCCTGATCCTTGAATAAAGTCTGAGTTGGCTGCAACCTGCGTGGCCTCGGTTCTCTGTGCGCCCGAACGTGCCAAGGGTGGGGGTGGTTCTCCTTGCCTCGAGCCAGAGGCGTCTCCGCAGCGGGCGAAGACAGGGAAGGGGGTAAAAGGCAGAGGAGGGAGGGGCTGCAGTCCTGTCACTGCCTGGGATTCACTGGGCAACCCCCGCCCCTCACGCTGGAGTGCTTCGCTGCCTACATTCCCCTTTCTACAATTTATTCTCAAGGTTTTGTATTCAACACAAGTTAAATAATGGAATCGTTTTCCATCATTACATTCTATGGCATTGACATTCAGAGCTGGGGGGCCTCCAGCCTAGTAACCTTGAGCTCTCCAAGGGCTCCTCCCAGAGTCGGACAGTGGGGAAGCCAGATGGGTCACACTTTTTCAGAGTTGTACTGTATGCTCCCCTCTCCATCGAGTGCCTCCCAAACACGCGCAGAGTGTAGATAAAATTGCAGATGCCAGGCAATTCCCTGGAGGCACCCTTTTCACCTGGGGCCACCTCCAGGAGGCTCACTCTGGAGACACTGGCATCTTGGAGCCACTACAGGTTTGGAGCCCAGTTTTGGGGACCAGCTCAACATCCACTGCTGGCTGGCACCTCTGACTCACCCCAGTGCTGCAGGAGAGCTAGGGCCAAAGAGCCTGTGCCCCAGTGGGCTTCCTCCCCACAGAGCAGGCCCCTAGTGCTGCAGCCTCAGAGCGAGGCCTTGAGGTGTCAGGTCCTGGCTGCTGTCCAGCTCCAAGCTTCCAGCTGGAGAGCAGGGTCCTTTCTCCCCTGGGTTCAAGAGTGGTCCTTGGAAAATGAGACTACAGGTCCCCTCAGTTTGTGATGCTTTCAGCACAGCTCACAGCAGAGTCGGAGCTCTCAGTAAGAGGCAGTCTTCCTCATTTTATTAGGAAAAATGAGGGAACAACCCAAGTGTCCATCAACTGATGAAGAAACCAACAAAATGTAGCTCATCCATACAGTGGAATGTCGTTCAGCCATAGAAACCAGTGGAGTACTGATACCTAACACAAGGTGTACAAACCTTGAAAATCTGCTGACTGAAAGAGGCCAGACACAAAAGACCATATACTGCATGATTCTACTTACACGAAGCGTCCAGAACAGGCAAATCCAGAGCCAGAGAGCAGACTGGTAGTTGCCAGGGGCCAGAGGAGAAAGGCTATGGAATGACTGCTAATGGGTAGAGTTTCTCTTTGGGATGATGGAAAAGTTCTGGAACTGAATAGTGATAATAGTCGCACAACAGTGTAAACGTAATTAAGGACACCAAGTTGTACACTCCATTTTTTAGAGAGAGGGAACAGAGGGAGAGAAACATTGATCTGCAGGTGATTGGAGGCAGAACCTGCAACCCAGTCATGTGCCCTGACCCGGAATCCCACCCGCACCCTTTCCCTTTGCAGGATGCCCAACCAACTGAGCCACACCCGCCAGGGCCTGAGTTGTAGACTTTAAAATGACTAAGATGGCACATTTTATGATATAGGAGTTTCACTGCCACCACCACCACGAAAAGAGTGGCGCCTGGCACAGAGCAAGTGCCACATAGGTATTAGCTGTTATTATGACATACCCTAGGCACGCAACAAGTGTCCACTGTCCTGAAAGAAACATCTGCTAAGAGCGAGGAACTTAGCATTTCCCATCCATTTAATTCTCATAACAACGTTCGGAAGAACAACTTATATTCATTTTACATAATAAATTAGAAAATAGACTAGGGAGGTAGGTGTCAGACTTGGGAAGGAGGTAGAATAAGCTGACCAGCAATGCCAAAATCCATGCCGAAATTTAGTATTACCTAATAATATGTATTGAATATTGGTTTCCACAGAGTAAACACTACAAAAATT
This sequence comes from Desmodus rotundus, assembly GCF_022682495.2. Taxonomy (NCBI): domain Eukaryota; kingdom Metazoa; phylum Chordata; class Mammalia; order Chiroptera; family Phyllostomidae; genus Desmodus; species Desmodus rotundus. The sequence continues at coordinate 97,764,822 of NC_071387.1, forward strand.
GGGTCCTTGGAGTCCAGCGCAATTGGGAAGGTCCCAGGTCAGAGCAGATGGGGATTGGATGCTCCCGGGCCCCTAGAGACAAGACGCTGCGACGTGGCTCCCCCTAGAGGCCGCGGGGACCAGCAGGCCGACTGGCGCGGGCACAGTTGACGCTAAGCTCGCACCGCGGGCCTGAGGTTCCAAGATGGTCCTGTCCGCAGCCGACAGGGAGGCACTGTGCGCGCTGTGGAGAAAGCTGGGTAACAACGTGGGCATCTACGCGACGGAGGCCCTAGAGAGGTGCGGAGAGGCCCTAGCGCCCTCTAGGATCACCTGCCTTCCTGACCGCCGCAGGAACGGGTCCCCCACCCCTCACGGTGCCCTCCTCCTCCTCAAGCCCCTACCCCACCTGGGGTAGCACCTCACTCGCTGTTCCTCCCGAAGGACCTTCCTGACCTTCCCCTCCACCAAGACCTACTTCCTCCACCTGGACCTGAGCCCTGGCTCCGCCCAGGTCAAAGCCCACGGCCAGAAGGTGGCTGACGCGTTGTCCCTGGCCGTGGACCACCTGGACGACCTGCCTGACGCCCTGTACGCTCTGAGGGACCTGCACGCGCACAAGCTGCAAGTGGACCCTGTCAACTTCAAGGTGAGGGCTGGACCCTCTCAACGGGGGTGGGGGGCGCTCCCACCAGGGAAGAGTGTGGAGAGACAGATGGACCTCGGTGGGGACCACTCTGTCCCTCCGCAGCTCCTGGGACACTGCCTGCTGGTGACCCTCGCCCAGCACTACCCCGGAGACTTCAGCCCCTCCCTGCAGGCCTCGCTGGACAAATTTCTGAGCCACGTGATTTTGGCCCTGACCTCCAACTATCACTAAACTAGGGGTGAATGATGGCGGGACCCCCAGCATTCCCTTCCTGCGACGGTCTAGTGTCTGAGTAAAGTCCCCGGAAAAAAGCCTCGGCCGCGTGTGTGCATGTGTTCCCTGGGGCGTGCGCGCAAGGGTCCTGGAGGGATTGGTGAGAAGTGCTGCCCTCCCACCAAAGGAAGGGTGGGGGCCTGGAGGGGCCTGAGCTGCACATCCCGCCCTAGTATTATCCGGGCGCGCCCCCGGCCCACTTCCGCTAGACGCCCTGCGTGGCCCAGGGGAGATTCAAGTTGCCCTTCCCTCGGTGGCCAGTGGCGTTTTGGTGCAACGGGTGCCAAGTGCATCACTCAGACCCCGACCCACCACACCCTTGGCTGCAGCCACTTGGAGGCCCACGCTCGAGGCTTCAGACCCTCGGGAGTGGGGTAGAATGTAGGGGGTCATAAGGCTTGCCCTGGCTGACGAGGCTCGGTCCCTCCCCGGCGCTGCTCGCTTCGGGTGACTCCACAGATCTAGGTATTCGGGACCTGGTCCCGCACTCCCCTAGAACTGAGGGCAGGGTGCCAGGTAGCGGGGTACAGCTCTTAAGAAAATCAGGAATGGCGCCCCCTGTCGGTGCAGATAGGACTTACCAGAGACCAAGCTGAACAACAGCACAGTGGCTCTAGAAGAGTATTGGAGACCTTGGGGATCCAGGATGCTTGGGGTGAAAGCCCTACTTGCCAGACTCTGGACCTGGCGGAAGGAGGTACGTCCTGCCCCAGCACTCAGTTATGTAGTGGACCAGGGAGCTGGTCCAGAGTCCTATCTACAGCCACATTTCTAAGGAGACAGAAGTCAGAACAGGTTTCTTTAAAAATTTTTTCCTCATAAAATCAATCATGATCATTGTAGAAACTTCGGGAAATGCAATAACTACTTCGCTTACTGTCCCTTCTTATGTATCCCAGTGGGTTCAGCACACCCATGATTCCTCCAATTCCCACCTGACACATGGGGAATCTAGGTGTGAACAAATGGGGGACGTGGGAATTTACACTCAGGAGCACACGTGTGACACACGCACACACAGACCACAAACACACACACTGGCAGAAATGGCCCCACCCAGAAGTGTAACAAGGTAACATTTAATGTCAGCCTTCCAGGTAGTTCTAGGCACATCTAGAGATATTTTTCTTAAATGGTATCCCCAAAGTGACATTGGAAAAGGTGGGCACATCGGACTACCTAAAGAGAAAAGTACTTGGTATGGGGAGGGGAAAAAAACCCTTTTTTTTTTAAGCAAATTTTTTAAAAATTGGAGAAAAAGATCTGCCACAAACAGCAAAGGGTTGTTATCACTAGAACTCCACTTCTTTTTTCTCACTCTCCTCTGCCTTTTTCTTTTTGAAGTCAGTGAACTCAATAGAAAAATTAGCCACAGGAACAAGGTAATTCACAGTGCACAACGGCCCCGACATTTGCGATACACAAAGCCATACAAATTAAAATGCTCATTAATGACATACCTGTCGTGAAAACATATTTTAAAAGCAAGATCCAGTAAGACTCTTCTGGTGGAAGTGTAACTTAATGTACAACTTCTTCATAATATATAACTTTAATTCAGTTGTATACAGTTGTGGGCCAGCAAATATTTAGCAACTAGCACTCTGGAAAAAGGGGAAGGGGGCTGGTTTGTAGCGTTTGACAATTTCCATGGTTTAAATATCGCCATCATGGCTAATTTCAAGCTATCTATGCGATCAGTGAGTGGGAAATTAGGAGGGGATGCATAGTAGTTGCTATTGTATTGTATTTCTATTGTTCAGATACGAGATGTAAACTCAGGTAACAGTAAAGTATAGTAGCATAATTAGGCAGTAATGAGTTTTCAGTATTTATTAGCTTTGTTTTTAACATGACCTATTTATTTGTAAATAACATAATTCAATTTTTTAATAGTGGTTGTGTTTAACAGTCAGCTCTCAGAATTCCTGAAAATTTTACACAAGATAATGTAAGCAGGCTCTAGCACACCACTGGTCTCACCCTTTACATTTAAAAAGTGCCAACTCAGTTCTTCAGTCCTGCTTCAGGGAACATGTTCTACAGAAAAGAGTGGTACGCATGCACGCACACGTTACGTACAGGGATGTTTTTTGCAGAACTGCTTACTAGAGCAGAGAAATAACAGAAGAAAAGTTCGATAAATTACGGTAGAGTCCCATAAGAGACCACTAATGGGCCGTGACAGAGAATGAGGTCAGCCCTTGAGCACAGACGGGGCAATGCCAACGTTCACAGCACAGCACGCCGCAGGTCAGCGCGTACACTGTAGATCCATTTTTGTATTGACAGAGTCATTACAAGGAAACTTGGAAACAATACACACTAAGTGTGGGCAGCAGTTCTCACAGGCGTGGGACGAAAAGGACAGAGAAGGCAATTGTCAACAAACTTTACACGGTCCCAGAGAAGGAAAGTGGTTGAGGGTAGGAGTGATTTCTCATTTGTAAGTATGTTTTTCATGTTCACAAATAATTTGCAGAAAACCTTGCCCTGAATATCTGTAGCTACATTTCTACAAATTATGTTTCTACAAACATCATTATTTACTTGGGGGGGTTTTATAGTGGCATTTCTGGGGTAACGGTATGTCCGCTGCTATGGCTTTTTGACAATATTACCAAAATTGCCTTCCTTACAGGCTCATCAGCAGGATACAAGCGCCCGCACCCCCTCCACTGCTCTCCACGGTTGCTAGCTCCCACCTGTGTATTTGATTGCTCGTAAAGGTAAACATCGTTGGCTCCATCGCTACTCCTTGTGAATTGCCCATTTGTGTCCTTTGCCCACCGCCTACTGCGGTGTTGTCAGATTAACCGCATAGAAGGCCTCCTTCTTTAGACCTGGAGAAAACCATCAGTCCATCTCATACACTGAAATTTCTTGCCCATTTTTTATCTTTATTTTTTGGGGGGTGGGGAGACCTTTCTGCCAGATATACCCAGATTGTCCTTCAGGCCTCTGGTCCCTGTCACTGCTCCAAGGCTTTGCCTGATCTGGGCTGCCATTTCCAACCTGAGAAAAGGGGCTACAGTTCCACTTACAAATAAATAAAAATTCTGGACAAAATGGTTTAACTCTTCTTAAAAGCATCAAAGGGCCAACGAGATATATAAGGTCTGTCTGGAAAAAGTCCAGCCATTATTACTATAATGAGAACAGTTTGCACGACGTCAATGTAACCCGGCAGCCAAGGAGAGTGGACTGGAATGCGCATCCGTGAACAATGACGACTTCACTGTACTAGTCAGTGAGGGCAGGAGATGCCATTGAGTGAGTATGTGCGCTGTGTGGCTGTTGCATTCAAAGTGAGCAAGTAGAGCAAGGAATCTGCATCAGATTTTGCACTAAGTTTAAACATTCTTCTGGGGAAACTACGTGGAAGATTCAGAAGGCCGCAGCTATGGGCACTGGTGACTGGCAGCTTCATCACACAACATGCCCACTCATGCATCATGTCTCGTGCAGGGTTTTTTGGTGAAACACCAAATCACCCAGGTGACACAGCCCCACTATAGCCCAGATTTGGTGCCCTGCAACTTTTGGCTTTTCCCCAAACTAAAATCACATTGGAAAGGGAAGTGATATGAAACCATTGATGAAATTCAGGAAAATACAACAGGGCAGCTGATGGTAATTCAGAGAATTGTGTGAGGTTCCAAGGTGCCTACTTTGAAGGGGACTGAGGCGTCATTGTCCTATGTACAATATCTTATATCCTGTATCTTCTTCAATAAACGTCTCTATTTTTCCTATTACATGGCTGGATACCTTCTGGACAGACCTCATAAGGAATTTTCAGGCCAAAAACCAAGTGAAGGGAGAACTCAGAGAACTGATCACAGCATTGAAATTACTTGGGCTGGGATTTTTTTCCTCTTGGGCTCACGGGTTAAAAGAGCCACTATATGGCGATGTGCCTACTAGGTGACTCCTTTTTTCTTTTTTCTTTTTTTTTGAAGATTTTATTTATTTATTTTTAGAGAGATGGGAAGGGAAGGAGAAAGAGGGAGAGAAACATCGATGGGAGAGAGAAACATTGATCAATTGCCTCTTGCACATACCCTGACCAGGGACTGAACCCTCAACCCAGGTATGTTCCTGGACTGGGAATCACACCAGTGACCTTTCTCTTTGTACTTCATCACCCAAACAACTGAGCCACATCAGTCGGGGCCCTGATAGATGATTCTTGCCCATAAAGCTGGGGTCCCAGCCCTGGCTCAGTGCATTGAACACCAGCCTGTGAAGCAAAAGGTCACTGGTTCAATTCCCAGTCAGGGCACATGCCTGGGTTGCAGGCTGGGTCCCCAGCTGGGGGCGTGTGAGAGGCAACCAATTGCTGTTTCTCTCACATGTCAATGTTTTTCTCCCTCTTTCTTTCTCCCTCCCTCCTTCTCTAAAAAAATAAATGAAATCTTTAAAATAACTCAGATTGAAACTGAAATCACATACGGACACTTTGTAGCTTTCCAGCCCAAGTTCTTATCACCTGAGTGATCCCCTCGCCAAAATCTTTTTAGGCACTTGGCAGAGGCAAATAAATCCTTTCTCTATAAAGCCACTTTATTATAGGCCACAAAGGGCAACAACTGACGAATTCACTGAGCACATGGAAGTCAAGCACCAGGAATGAAGGCCAGCAGACACAAGAGTCAGCAGAACGGACTCACAAATGTGTCAGGCACTGAAGATGTCAGGTCCAATGACATGTATGCTTACTACGTTTACAAAATTAGAGACGAGATTTTAAGTACCTCCAGGGAGCCATAAAACATAAAAAGTGACATAACACATGAAAAAGAACTTTTAGAAATGAAGAATATAGTCATCAAAAACTAAAATTCAATGGATAAGTGTAAGGAATAAAACACAATCGTAGAATTAATGATCTTAAAAACAGGTCAGAATAAATTATCCAGACTGCGGCCCCTGCACATCTTTCCAGTTTTGGGCCCCTGCTGCCTCACTGGCCTCACCCAATCCTGACTCTACTAAGAATGTACTTGAGGCAGAAAGTGACCCTAGGGAGAAGACTGAGATGCAAGAGGGAATGAGTAACGAAGAAAGTGGTAAATGCGTTGACTGTGTGCGAAACAGTATTGTCTATGGAGCTGAGAAAAGAAAAAACCTCTCCCTTGCTGGCCTTGAACATGCAAGCTGCCCTGCTGTGGGCTGCCGCATGGAGGCCTCTGCTGAGCGCAGGAAGGCAGCTGAAGGCTGCCAACCACCACGTGAGCCCGGCCTTCCCCAGCACAGCTCAGATGAGCCCCGACTGTGGCCTGTGAGAACCCTGCTGAGACTTGACTCCTGATCCTCGAAACTGTGAAATAGTGTCATTTTAAGCAGTTCAGTTTGTGGTCAGTGATTTTCACATGTCAGGAGAGCAATGCCCTTTGGACAGAGGGGTTGTGATGGGGAGGATGGGGGTTCCCAAGAGCTAACAATGTTCTATTGGGTTGGCCAAAAAGTTTGTTTGGTTTTAAAGTAAAACTAAAAGATACATTTTTTATTTTCACCAATAACTTTATTGAACAACGAATTCACTGTTTTGTTCCACTACCTTCTGCCACCTTTCAGGCAACTTCATAATTACATCTTCCCAAACCTTTCTATCTTTTTGAGCAAAGAACTGTTCCAGGTGCCTGTCTTCCAGGGAATCAACATTTTTTCCATTAAGAGAATTTGTAAAGAGGGAAATAGATGGAAATCCAAAGGTGCAATGTCTGGTGAATATAGCAGATAAATGAGAACTTTCCCAGCCAACCTGTTAACAGTTTTTGCCTGGTCATCAAAAAAATATGCGGTCTTTCGTTATCCTGATGGAAAATTACCGTATTTTTCAGAGTATAAGGCACACTGGACCATAAGACACACCTAGGTTTTAGAGGAGCAAAATAGGAAAAAATAACCCACTCCACCGCACCCTCCCCCTGCCCCACCGGCGAGCCAGATAGGCTACATTCCGCCTGTTAAGACGCCCCCCCCCCCCCCGCATTTTCCTCCCAAATTTGGGAGAGTGCATCTCATAGTCCAAAAAATATGGTATGCATTCATCAAGTGCTGCTTTCAGTTGGTCTAATTGGGAGTACTTGTTGGAATTAATAGTTTGGTTTCCCAGAAGCAGCTCGTAATAGAGGACTCCCTTCCAATCCCACTATATCCACACCATGGCCTTCTTGGATGAAAACCAGCCTTTGGTGTGGCTGCTGGTGTGGTTCACTTTGCTTGCCCCACGAAGTCTTCTGCTCCACGTTATTATAAAGTATCCACTTTTCATGGCCCATCCAGATTTGTTTTAAAAATGGAATGTTTTTGTAGACAATCTCATGTGGAAATAACTGTCAAGAAGGTGTTTTTTTGCTTAACTTATGTGGAACCCAAACATCACAGTGATCCACGTAACCAAGGGGTGCAAATGATTTCCTGTGCTTGAGTTGGATATTCTGAGTATGTCGGCTATCTCCCTCATGCTATAACATTGATTGTTCTCAATCAATGTCTCCATTTGATCACCACCAATCACCATCAACCTCAACTGGTCCACCCGACCGTGGAGCATCATCCAGAGAGAAATCTCCAGCACGAAACTTTGCAAACCACTTCTGACACATTCAATCAGTCACAGCCCCTTATCTATACACTGCACAAATCTTTTTTTTTTTTTTGCATTTTAGTTGCGTTTTTACCTTTCTTGAAATAGTAAAGCATAATATGCTGAAAATGTTTTCTTTCATCTTCAATATTAAAATGAATACACAGAAATTCACCAATTTTGGTATTTTAAAAAAATGCATGCTGATATGACAGCTATCACAATACAATCTAACAAAATTTTTTTGAGTGAAGTTTAAGGACAACTAAGCACTACTAGAGCCTTCTTATGGAAAAAACCACTTTGGCCAACCCAGTATTTCCTCACCTGCATGGACATTCAGGGCTTGCCTTTGATTTTCTACCCTGCTTTGTGCTCTTTTCTGAAGGGAGAGGCTGGGTCAGCTCTGGGGCCAATTGGCCTTAAGTCCTGGCATGCTGGACCTTGGGCGGGGGGGTGGGGGGTATGAAGAGTGTCTCAGAAGAGGGAACTCTGGTGGCAGAAGAATCAGGAAAATATAATACTGTGTTGTATTATACAGTATTATTATACATACAATATTGTATTCTACATTTCAAAGTTTGACAGTAGAGCTTAAAAGTTGCCATCACAAGAAAAACAGTGTGTGACTGTGTGGTGATGGACGTTAACTAGGACAATGTACAAGTGTCTAAGTATTATTCAGCTGTCTACCTGAAACTAATGTTATTTGTCAATTAAATCTCAAAAATAAAAGGTGACCCTGTCCTAGTGGGGAAGTCCCCTTACCACTGCTCCTCTCCTGGACTGTGAGGACAAGGTAGCACAGGTACCCCTTGCAAACCTCCTCGGGATGGCAGTCCCTGACTCAGTGGGGGAGTCAGGCAAGCAGGGTGACGTGGGCAAAGGACAAAGGCAGGAGGGGAGTTGGCAGATGTAGGAGCCCCAGGCAAGAGGGAAGAGAAGGAGCAAGGGAAGGGAAAGTACTAGAGAACTGTGGATGCTGGGGCTTTCCCTATAGGCTTCTGGATACCCATGCGGAGGGAGGGCCGCCTCTGACTGGCACTCCTGAGGGGATGGTCGGTCCTTGTCCACAGGCTGGGCCAGGGACCATGGACCATGGACCACGGACCATAGGCACCTGGTGGCAGACCTTGTGCAGGTCTATGAGCAGTCATCAGCTTTTTAACCTGCAACCAGGCACCCAGGTTAAGCACTTGTGGGGATATGGGTGACGTAAAGGAAGGGTTGTCTGGGGGCTGGTGCAGGGACTGTGCAGTGGACATAAAAGGGGTATGTTGTGTTGGCAATTAACAACATGATGACAACCCTCTTTTCTTAAGGTCCAAACAGAACAAATGTTATCTTCTGCATGTGCCCTGATGGCTAAAGTTGGGAGCCCTCCTTCTGGGAAGTCATAGAGCACCTCTGTTCACATCCCAGGAGAGATGCTACTTGGGATTTGAAGCTGGTGCCCCAGGTCCCAGAACACTCTCTCCTGCAGCCCCGATATCACATACGAAGTGCCTGCCCCGTCGCTGCTCTCAGTGCCTTTGGACCAGCAGCATCGGCAGCCCACGAATACAGACTACAGCGTGGGTGAACCTTGCAAACACCATGCTCAGTAAAAGCTCATCACAGGGCACTTACTGTGTGCTTCCACTTACATGAGTGCCCATGAGGCAAGTCCGCAGAGACAGAAGTAGACTAAATGGTGGCACATGGGTGGGGGACAGGGGAAAAGGGAAGTGACTGTTAATGGGTACAGGGTTTCATTCTGGATGATGAAAATGCTCTAAAATTAAATAGGGGTAAACTAGCTGGCATGAATATACTAAAACCCACTAAACTGTACATTTTAAAGTTATTAAAATGTTGAATTTTATGTTAAGTGACTTTATCTCAAAAAAAAAAAAATCTACCTGCAAAATAAAAGTGTATGTGCTTAAGCTCCTCTCCAGACCAACAGAAAGTCTGGGGGAAAGGGGCAGCAACCTGTTTCAACCAGGCCTCTAGGTAATTCTGACACTAACAAGTCCAAGAGCCAGTCAACTGCCCCAATCTCCACAGATCCCAAACCCCACTGTGGCCACCATCCTCTTCAGGGGTGAAGCATTCCCGTGCACAACCCCTCTCCCACTTGCCTGAATCATGGCAGGGCCCCACCTCCTCCAGGAAGCCCCCTCCAGCTCCCACACTCAGCCAAGTGCAACCAGCTACTGAGCAGCTCTACTATCCCAGGGAGGGTACCCACATATCCACAGGATGCAGTGAGAGCCCAGGGCCTGCTGGTGAAGCCCAAGGGGTGCTCCCCAAGGCTAGGTTCTGCTCTGGACCCTGTGAGCTCCATGCAGGCTACAGGGCCAGCAGTTTCTCCAGCTCTCCCTTCCCCAGATTGTAGCCCTGGGCCTAGCTAGAGATCCCTAGGCAGGGCAGCCCCAGAGGCCCTGCCCACCCTGGCTGCAGGGCCTCTTCCCCAGGACAGCCTGGGGCCTCTATGCAGGGTTAGGAGACCCCACAACCCACACTGGGTGCTGATCCCCATGTCCTCCTCCACTGGCCAGAAGCAAGGTGTGGGTGGGAGAGTCCCCAAGAACACAGTAACTGGAGTGAATCTAAGGGGCCGAGAATCTACCACGACCTTGGGCCCCTAGAGGACCTGCCCACTCATCTCTCCTCAGGGGCTGCAATGACATCCCCGCTTCTTTAAAAACTTATTTCCCACATTTTAAAAATTTTACAGAGGGCTCAAGATGGGGTGGGTCCCCTCTGGGCCCAAGCCCCATCATTGTTTATGGGTGACCTCCTCTTGGCACCCTCTGTGCCATGCATCCCCCACTTCCCTCTGGGAACTCCCCTCTGCTGGGAACCAAGAGGGGCATGGGGGCTGTCATCCTCAGGGCCACCCGCGCCATATTGTGCACTGCCCCCATCAGCCTGGTCTCCTCTGTGCCCACTCGGCACAGGACCGTGGTCCACTGCTCTACCGACACCCAGGCGCTTGACGAGCACTTAGAGCCCGTGAGACCCACGGGCCTGGAGTGCACCCTTGAGGGGTGGGTGGGTTCCTTCAGCACTAGGGTTGGAAGAGCTGGGCAACAAAATCTGGATCCCGTCTTCCCAGCACACAGGCTTGGACCCTCTGGTCCTGGATCAACTGCTCAGAGGCCAGGTTTGCCAGGAGCAGATGCAAAGCCCCTCCAAGCCCTTCCAAAGCTGCCTTGACCTCAGACCCACCTGCCTTCGGGCTGGTACCCCAGGCCTATTTCTAAATCCAGGAACATCTCTGCCTGTTCAAAACCACCATCCCACCATGCATAACACATGAATACATTTAATGTTACTCAACTGTACTTACAGATGGTTAACACAGTAAATTTTACATATATTTCACTCTAATAAAAAGAAACCCCACCCCTCCAGGGGATGGAGATGGGAGGTACTTGTACAGCCTAGTATCCTGGCTGTGCACCCCACACCCACCCACACACACTGCCTCAGCTGGGTGCCTTCTGCCAGCTTCAGTCCAGTCCCTGCCTGTCATAGGTCAGGCTGTACAAGGGAGTCAGGAACCCATGACCCCAGCTCTCATTCCCTTTGCCTCTCCCCTCCCATCCCAGGACCACCCTTAACCCACTCCCGGCTTTCTACCAATTTGTGTCTACTTCCCAAACCCAAAGAGGGCAGCATGCCTCTCTACCCAGCTAGCTTGGTGTCCACACCAAGCAGTCCCCAGTGAGGCTGCTTTTGTTCTGGTCCAGCCTAAGCTGCAGGCAGGGGTAGTGCCCCTGGGTAAAAGGACACCCTCCTGACACTGCACTCCATCCCCAGACAGAGAGAAGCGATGTCACAAGCCAGCAGGGCAGTTCACCTATCTACACATCATCTTAGAAAGGGATAGACTACGGCGGGGGAGCCCAGGGCAGGACCATCAGCTACAATATGGTGCTGGGAGCCACAAGATCCAGACGCAGTGAGCCAACTAGTCTTTGCACAGAGGGGGTGGGGAGTTTTCAAAACATGGCCACCAGAAGCTCCTTCCAAATGTAAACCCAAAAACCTCCCTGAAGTGAAAAAGGGAAAAGAGCTCCCAGTTATCTTCCCAGAAGGGCTCACTCTGGTCTCATAATACAAAGAGCTGAGAAACAGTGGATACCACCGATGGCCCTCCTCAAGCATGAGTCACATCCACACCTCGCCGCCGTCCTCCAAGGACCTCGCTGCGGTCATGTGGATACTGTCCGAGGGTCTTTCCCTCCTTGCCCAAAGTAACTCCAAAGTGGAAACTGTAGGTAGCTCCCCTGAACTGCAGTGCCAGGTTGAGTCCATGCCAACTGCAGATCAGACACGTCTAAATTCCTAAAGAAATGTGTGCAGATGGGGTGCCTCCCTCCTCCCCAGTGGAGCCTGTGATCTGCACTGAGGGGTGGAGCCAAGCTGCTCAGACACTGAAGAAAGGACAGGAGCAGCCAATCAGCTGACAGCTGGGCAGAGGAGGCTCCAGTCATTAGGAAAGGGGGAGGGGGAGGGTGTTGGATGCCCAAAGTCAAAGAGGAATCCAACAGTTAAGTCACAATACCTGAAGGTAAGCAAAGCTCACTGAGCACCCACCATGTCACCGCCACCTGTGGAAGGCGGAGGTGAAGTGTCTAGAATATAACAGGGACAGCAGGGACTCCACAGCAGCAGTCAGGAGGCAGTGTGTCAGATTTATTTATTCCTACTAAACATAACCCAAGAACACAGGAGCAATTCTGTACATCTCTAGAAACTCACAGCTAGCTCCAAAACAATAGAAATTTTAAACTACAAAAGATGAGTTGTATTCAGCAAATATAAAGGGTAACTTCAAGCTGTGTTGAACGTTTATCAGACTATTTACAGTGCCTGGGCATGGACTCAGATCTCGCCAGCCTCCTTCTCCTCCAATGTCTTCCCGTTGGAGCTCTCAAGCCTCCAGTCGGTGGCCCGGCGCTCGCTCCGCCCTCGCTCCCAGGACTCCTCCCTTGATGCCCGCTCTCTGGAGAACCTGAGAAAAGGGAACAGAGGCTCAGCAGAGGCTGTTGTCTCCCTTTTGACTGTCTCCTCATGTGCCAACAACTTGGACCCTCAACACCAGGAAAGGCCAAGACCCACCACACCTGGGAAGGCTCCCAGACAGTCCTGAGGGCAGCCAGGCCTGCCATCTTGTGCCCAAACCACAGCCACTAAAAAGTGACATCTGCGAAGATTTCTAGTAATAGTTATTAATATTAATGAAGCAAAAGAAAATACAACAAAAGTCCACACCTGGGATATGACCCATTATGTAAAAACACAGTGAAAAAAGTGCTAACAGTAGTTACGAGTGGTGCTTCTTTTCCCCTTAGGAAAACCACAACGGAGGTCCATAGGGCCTTGTCAGCATATAAATCTCAGGGGCTCTGTGTATCCAAGTGACAGTGAGTGGGTAGCTCCAAGTACGGCAGGCAACCAGTGGGGCCTGCCCCCATGTGTAACCTCTTCCACAGCATCTCAACTGTCCCATCCCTGAATCCATCTGCTGCTCTTAGCTAAGGGCTCCCAGTGCTCTGGGCTCTCCATTCATGACTCCTCAAGGCCCCAACTCTCAGTCCCGCAGATGCCCAGCCAGTCTCCTGAGCAACAGGTAGGGCCAACAGGCTCAGGCCCAGATGACAGACCCCACCAGACCCTGGGAACACAAAGAGAAGGGGCTCACTCCTGGTTGCAGCTACTGAAGAAGTCAGAGTAGTTACTTGTATTTCGCACTCCGGTCCCTGGAAGCCCTGCGGTGGCCCCGGCTGTGGCTCCGGGAACGACTGCGGTGGCGGCGGTGTCTGTCTCGGGACCAGGACCGGGAAGACTTTCGTCGTTCTCTGGAGGTAGATCTCGAACGCCTCCGACGCCGGTCCCGGGAACGAGACCTGCAGTGGATGACCAGAGGCTCTGAAGGCACTAGTGGCCCCACCCCAAACAGCCTCTCTCTCAGCACCTTCTGCTTGATGGTTACTGGTATCTCCCCACCTTCCCACAGATTTAGAACATGGGTTCACAACAGTCCTATCAGTTAACCACTGGTCAGAAAGAATTACAGCCAGACCCTTCCCACCAATGCTTCCCAAAAACATTTTGCCAGGGCACTCCTGGCCACTAGAGGACCTCGGCAGTGCCCTCTCACCTCCCCTCTCATTGGCAGTAAGTCTTTCTGCTGCACTAAGCCCCAATCAACCCAACAGATGGGGCTTGAGTCTCGCCTTGTATCTGTGCCCTTCACAAGCCAGCTCTACCTACCAGATAGTAACTGTGAAGTTATAAAGGTTAAGTATTAAGAAAAATGCATATGGAAAAGAACTTTGACTTAAGAACTCTTAAATGAATCTAGAAACCTACCTCCTGCGATCTCTGGTTCTTGATCCAGACCTAAAATAAAACAAAAAATGAACAATTTCTCCAAAACAGCCCCATCCTTCACATCTAAGGGGAGGTGCCCCAAATCCATGAGGTGAAGGAGGGAAGGCTTCTCACAGAAACCTGCGGTCTTCGAGCCGCTCGCTCCCTCTCAGACGGGCAGGACCAAGTGTCAACGCTCACAGAACGAGGCCCACCCCCAATCCTCAACTCCTAGCTGCTTTTTGGGAAAGGACAAGGAAAAGACCAGCACCCTGCGCTCAGTAACTGGCTCTGAGAAGTCTTTACAACAGTGTCACAACTATGCAGAGAGTCCCCCAACAGACACAAAAGTTAAACAAAAGCCTCAAGTGTTAAACATAGGCTCACTGCCATGTGAGGGTCACATGAGCGCCTTGGGAAACAGTATACGATCAGTAATCCAAAACACACACACTTGTGCAGTGTTCATTTTACAGTGTGCTGCAGCAAAAACTTACATGATTGCCACCAATAAGTGCTGAGGAGGAAGTGACAAAAGACACTCATAAACTAGGTGGCTTGAGATGATTTGATAAAGGCTCTTGGAAAGTAGTTTCTGTAACACCTACTAATATTTCTGTATTAAATTTGTCCCCCAAATCCTAAGGAATAGTATATAAAACACTCAGATATATACAAAGATGATCTCCAGAGTACTTGTTCAAACACAGCTTTTAGGATAGTCAACAAAAGCAGAAATAAATGGGACTATATCAAACTAAAAAGCTTCTGTACAGCAAAGGAAACCATCAAAATATAAGAAAATATTTGCAGCCCTGGCTGGCGTGGCTCAGCAGATTGAGCACCGGACTGCGAAGCAAAGGGCCGCTCGTTTGATTCCCAGTCAGGGCACAGGCCTGGGCTGCGGGCCAGGTCCCCAGTAGGGAGCACGTGAAAGGCAACCATGCATTGGTGTTTCTCTCCCTCTCTCCCCCTCCCTTCTCCTCTCTCTAAAAATAAATGAAATCTTAAAAAAAAGAAAACATCTGCAAACCATTTATCTGATAGGGGCTTAATATCCAGAACATAAAGAACTCCTATAATTCAAAGGAAAAAAACTCCAATAAAAAAAATGGGCAGAGGATCTGAATAGACATTCTTCCAAAGAAGACATGCAAATACCAGTGGGTACATACAAAGGTGCTCACATCACTAATCACCAGGGAAATGCAAATCAAAACCACAATGAGACAACACCTTTCATTCAGACTGGCAATCATCAAAAAGCCATTCAAGTGCTGGCAAGAATGTGGAGAAAAAGAATGTCTGATACACACAGCTGGGAGGAGTGTATTGACAGATTAGTGCAGCCACTATGGAAACCAGTAAGGAGGTTCCTCAAAGAATTAAAACTGACACTACCAATGACCCGGCAAGTCCACTTCTAGGTAAAGTGCTCCCTCTTGTCCTTAGTTTCATTTTCTTTGGTTTCAGTTACCCACAATCAACCTCAGTCTGAAAACATTACATGGAAAATTCCAGAATTAAGTAAATGTTGAACTGCACACGGTTCTGAGTAGATTATGAAATCCTGCAGTACCCCGCTCCACTCCAGAATGCACCCATCTGTCTAGGGTATCCAAGCTACAAACGTCACCCACTGGTTAGTCACATGGTAGCCTTCTCGGTTATCAAACCGACTGCTGAATTATGGCAGTGCTTGTGCCAAGGCTCCTTTATTCTACTTGCTAATGGCCACAAAGAGCAGGAATAGTGACGCTGGCAATTTGGATGTGCCAAAAAGAAGCCATCAAGTGTTACGTATGCAAATGGAAAAACCGCATATACAGGGCTCGGTACTACCTGTGGTTTCACACATCCACTGGGGGTCTTGGAATCTATCTCCCACGGAGAAGGGGGTACTACTACTACTGTATTTCCCTAAATGAAATGAAATCACTATCTCAAAAAGATGCAACCCCAACCTAGTGTCTACAGACACATGCATGAATGAAGAAAACACGATACACATACACAAGAGAACGTTACTCGACCAGACAAAAGGTGGAAATCCTGCCGTTTGTGACAACACGGATGGACCCTGAGGGCGCACCGAGGGCATGATGCTAAATGAAATAAGCCAGACAAAGACAAATACTGTATGACCTCACTTATATGTGGAACCTAAGAAACCTCAAACTCAGATACAGAGGTAGGAGGAGGGGCAGATGAAAAGGGCGAAGGGAGGGGAGAAAAGAATACTCAGTTACTAGACATCACTGTAAGGACATAGGCCAGGGACGATCTCAGAGATCAGGTGAGTGTTCCACAGGTGCCAGTGCGCACAGGCACAACCAAAACCACAGTGGTCGCCTGTGTAAAAAGGGATTTGCATGTTTTGCTCAATACATTTTTATACTCTTGTGAGTCTCTTTACAATCAGAATCTGTTAGGTAATTAAAATAATGAAAAGAAACACAAAAAAACACAATAAATATTTATTTGTTCTTTCTCACTTATGCACTGAGGAATTCCTTCAGCAAAGCCCAGTTGCTGGGCATTTCAAGGACAACGAGCTGTGCCCAATACAAGTTACTCCTGGCTCAAGTCTCTTCCCTGAACTCTGACCAGACTCAGTATCTCTAACCTGGATGCCTCTTAGGCACCTCAAACCAAGTACGGCCAGAGCCAAATTATACTCCTTACCCTATTACACTGCTCCCAGTCTTCCCCTCCTCCATAAGTGGCCGCCAAAGGCCAGAAACCATGAGACCAACTTTATTCGCCCTTTGCATGCCTCACAACGAACTACCAACAAATCCTACCAGCTCCCAGAACACACCCAGACCCTTCCCACATTCCCCCGATTCAAACTGCCACCTCTTCCTTCTGGACTCTCCCAGCTGGCTCCTTACTGTTCTCACTGATTCCATCCCTACCACCTGCACTTGTTCACAGCAAGGCAGCAGGTCCCACCCTCCTCTCCTGGCCCCACATCACTCAAGCCAAAGCCAGAGCCTAAATAGCCCCAAGGTCCTACCCCACAGCAAAACATGGCAGTGTGACAATACATGCTCCTCCCTGTCCTGTTTGCTGAGTGCTATATCCACAGGAGTCGGGGTGTAGCAGGTTCCTCCCCATCTTCTACTCTTTACCTCTTGGGAGGGTCTATACCTTCCCAGACAACAATTAGGTCATCAGAGCTCTTGTGCAGCTGGAGACGGCCACAGACGTCTTCCTGGGCCAGCCAAGACCTCGCTGGACTGAATGTGCTGCGATTTTGCTTACTTTCTTTTAACGGTGACTTAGATACTTAGCAGAACTCCACTGTTATCAACAGCACCGCAATGTAAGGAGTAGGGGTTTCCTTAGGCACATGCGCGATCGTGGGCTCACCTCCGGCTGAGCCGCTCCTCCCGCTCCCTCTCTTCTCGCCTCCTCAAGCGATCCTGATTTCTCTTCTCCTGCTTTTCAGCCACAGTTTTCTAAATAAATGACAAATTGGCAAATAAGAGCAGAGCAAGTTACACCAAATAGAGTGTGAATACTGTTTAACAAAGCATGCTTGTATGATCTCAGTGTTGGTAATTCAAAAATTTAAGGGCATCTCTTAAAAAATAAGAACATGATCATTTAAGAAACTTTTTTACAATGAAAAATGGAAAACTCATTTAAAAAATGCTTTATCATTACATTTTATATAGTCAGTGACAAACTGCACACTGTAAGGAGTGCAGTACTTACTTCTAAGTCACAGGAAATTTATCATATTGCTTCAAAACTCAATCCAGAAGGGTAGTTTTTTTATCCAAATGAAACTCCACCAACCATATGGTAAAAGAGAACACAGGTGTCTGACCAAACACATCTTGCTGTTGGGAGCCAAGCTCCTGCTGCCAAAGAACAGCCTGTCATCAGGTGCTAAGTGCTACACTGGCTTTAGACCTGGCCTCACAGGGACAGCACGCCAGGAGAAGTGGACCGTGAACCTCCACAACTGGCTTTCAACACCAAGCTTAACATGGCTCACCAGGCTTGATTGTGAACCCAACAGAAAAGAAATGCAACGGGCAGGAGTAGGCCTTAGGAAACTGCACCACTGGTACGCAATCACCACAGCCTAGCACAAAGCACTATGTCCAATGTGCACATCCCCCATATCCAATCTCTCTCAAAGCCTTTCAATGGCCTGATCTCTCTGACTAGTGAAATGAAGTCCCGAAGGAAGTCAGAGCCAGTGGGACAAGCAGGCACCAGTCTTCTTGTGCTCATGAAGGTACGAAGGATGATCTCACATCTCAGTGTGGACTGGAACCTGGCCATGTTCCCGGGAAGAGAGGGCACGGCACAGTCTGGGAGAGAGGCTAGCTCTCGTTCCCAAAACATTTTCCAGATATGAGAACCTTCCTGTCTAACACCTCCAGCTCTACAGCTGGGACTCCCATCACCCTGCACCTGGAGCAGGCATACACGATGGACAGATGAAGGTTAAATGATCTAAGTCTCAGCACCTTGCTTCTATGCATACTCTTCCTAAGTGGATATGACTGTAAAGAGTTCTGTGGTCTGGCATCGTTTCGTTTCCAAACCCTTCCTACTCTGTAAAAAAACTACCTCCCCCTCCCTAGACAGAGAAAGCCTTACTCCCCCCCCCCCCCCCACCTTTTTAAGATTTTATTTTATTTTAGAGAAGAGGGAAGGGAGGGAGGAGGAGAAGGAGAGAAACATCAATGTGAGAGAGACCCGGCCGGCAACCCAGGCATGTGCCCTGACTGGGAATGGAACAAGCAACCCCTCAGTTCACAGGCTGGTGCTCAATCCACTGAGCCACAGCAGCCAGGGCAGCCTTACTATTCTCGTACCCCTGCATTTAGTACAGTTTGTGACCTTGAAGTGTGAACACCTCTGGGATTACTATAAGTGAAGCCATCTCTGATTAGGGCACAGAACTCCCACCTTCTTTATCATTTAGAGGTGCCCTTCCAAATATATTTCCTGTTCTTAGTTTAATAGCTACTTATCAAGTCTGTAATATATTTGTGTCATTTTTGACTTTCAGGTTAAAGTTATGGGGTGATGTGGCATGGAAATACAATTTATAGGAGAAATGGGAATATAACATTTCCAAATGCTAAGAAGATTTTTTAATGGGGATGATATTGGATACTAAATTGTTATTTATGTTTTATTTGCTAAAGTATTTTTACATCTTTGATGCCCATAAACTTACAAAGAAAAAATTCTCACTTAAAAATATGTAACGAAGTAGCTGGTGCGGCTCAGGGAATTGAGAGCCGATCTGCGAAGCCAGAGGGTCGCTGGTTCAATGCCCAGTCAGGGCTCATGCCTGGGTTGTGGGCCAGGTTCCCAGTTGGGGGGGGGCGGTGCTAGAGGCAGCTGATCTATGTGTCTCTTGCACATGGATGTTTCTCTCCTTCTCTTTTTCCTTCCCTTCCCCTCTCTCTAAAAAATAAATAAATAAAATCTTTTTAAAAATGTTTAACAAAGTATATCATTTTTCAAAATTCTTTTGAGAGCACAGGAGTAAAATGTATCAAGACCAGTGGCTGAGGATATCCTTACCACCACCTCAGCTTCCTCATCCACTGCCGAGATCACATATCACGTACTGGGAACCCCTCTTTGGATGCAGAGCCCTCCCACCCACTGCTACTTCCCAAGAAGCACACAAGGGTCTCAGTCTTGATTAACATAGTGTCCTATCATAGCTGCCACGTGTCTGTCCTTCCACCAGATTCCAGATGTCTGGAGGGAAGGCCTGCCTATTTCCCAGCATCCCATCTTCAGCACACAGTACACAACAGGGAAGACTCGTCAGTTTGGAGAATGACGACTCTAGTATCTAAAACATGTTCAACCTTCCTTCTGTACCCAACACGTTGAATGTTTTGCAGTCTAACCCAGGAAAACAATCACCTACTCATCTTAAGTTGGCTCAAGGCAAGGGCCAGGATGTGTCACCTCCCATCTAGCCGAACTATTCTCCATGCATCGCCTCTGTCCATGGAGAGTAACTAGAGACTGCTGGTTCTTCCCTACCTCCTAACAAGTTATTTCAGAGATGTGCAAGAGATGTTTGTACCCTGTACTGGACTCTGCCATTACCTTCATAAAAAGGGAGTGCAGACTAAATAAATACCCAAGGTCCCTTAGGTTTCTTCTGTGAATGAAGTGATGAATTCAGCATTTCACTATAAAACTCGAGGCATGTTCTTAGAGAGGATCAAAACAAAGTTTTCTAAAGGGAAATAAATGTGAAGATCACGAGACTTCTCAGGTTTTTCCAGAAACAAAATACATTAACGTACCCTCAGCTGATCAAGCTTCTCGCGGATCTGAATGAACCCCAAGTGCAATTTGCCCCCAAAGTGGTCTGCAAGACGACGGTCATTGTCATGGAGACCAAGGTAGGCTGAGCAGACTTCACAGACACGCAACTTCTGCTGCTGAAAACTGGATGCAGGCATGGAATTTCTGTATTCTTCCTGCAGAAAGAGAACAGGGTGATAAAAGTGCCACCAAATATTCAACTCCAAAAGGGGAATATCTGAAAGGACTACTGAAGTGACTTAAAAATAAAAACTGGATCGTTTTCAAAGCTTCAGATATTCTTAACCAATTCTATTTCCTCATTTACTTAAATGAACCAACAGCCCTCTCCAGGTAGCTCATTTGGTTAGAGCACTGTCCCAATATGCCAAGGTTGTGGGTTTGATTCCTATCAAGGCACATACAAAAATCAACCAATGAATACACAAATAAGTAGAACAAAATGATGTTTTTCTCTCTCTCTCTCAAAATCAATTTTAAGAAATTTAAAAAAAAAAAGAAAAAAAGAAATGAACCAACAGTCAATTCCAAAGCAACAAGGAAAATTCAAAACACTCAGACAAACGGGATGCTGCCTGTTCTCAGAGGCTAGGAGTGAAGGCAGATTTCTGCTAGGCACTGTAGGGAGCTCTATGAGGACCAGCGGGGCAAGAAAGGAGAATCTCCTGGCTGGTGCAGCTCAGTGGATTGAGCATGAGCTGCGAACCAAAGGGTCGCTGGTTCGATTCCCAGCCAGGGCGCATGCCTGGGTTGCGGGCCACATGAGAGGCAACCACGCATTGATGTTTTTCTCCCTCTCTTCCCCTCTCTAAAAATAAATAAATAAAATCTTAAAAAAAAAAAAAAAAAAAAAAAGGAGAATCTTCTACAGAGACCTTCAAAAAAAAAAAACCAAAAAAAACAAAAACATGCACACAAAAACAATCCAAATAAACAAGCAAAAAACTTAAGATCTACAGAATCTGTGTCCCAATATCTAAGAAACTATATCCCAGTGCAGCCTCAAAAGATAAAATTCGGAAGGACAAATACGTTAGACACTCTCATCACAGAAGGAAGTGTGCACAACAAAACAAAACTAGACACACTCCCTCCTACAGCCACTACAATCTTGAGTTCAATCACCAGTAACTCACTCAGACCCAAAACACATGAGACACAAAAGAAAATAAACCATGACATGGTAACTGCTGCTTGTACCCAAGTTAAAACGCACTTTCAAAATCCAGGTTTAACATATGCATTCCAATAGTCATTTATCCTCATTTAAAGGGAGACCTGAATGTAAGTAATCTATTAATTCACACATTCAAAACATTTCCTAGGAAGTGCTAATTAAAATAAGATACTACGTCACTCACGAAATTGGCAAAGATACAGAAAAACGGTCACTCTCATACACTGCTGGTGGGAGCCTGAATTGGTACAACTAACATGGAGTGCACTTTAGTGACCTATTTGTTAAAGCGGGACTCATTATGTGCCACTAAAAACTCTCCTTCCAAGCTTATGTCCTAGAACACTCTCACATGCACTAGCAGACAAATGCAAGCACACTCACTGTACAACTGTCTATAAAGATGAGAAACCCCCACCCTGACCAGTGTGGCTCAGTTGGTTGGGTGTTGTCCCACAAAGCAAAAGGCTGCTGCTCAGTCACAGTACACGCCTAGACTGTGGGTTCAATCCCTGAAAGGGGCATGAAAAAGAGGCAACAAATTGATGTTTCTCTCCCTCTCTTTTTCCATCCCTTCCCCTCTCTCTAAAAAATGAATAATTAAAAATAAAATTTATCACACAAAAAAGGATGAGAAATCCCCAATAACCTACAAAACCGCCCATGGACCGTCATGTTTATAAAGTGGAATGCTACCGAAATAAACTAAGTGAACAAATCTAAAGGCAGCAACATGGAGAGATCTCACAAACAACGCTGAGTTAACGACCCAAGTGGGAAAAAGACATGGGTAGTATGGGCAGAATTCATGCAGGATATTTTGTTAAATCCTCACCCGAGGGTATGTTTATTGATTTTAGAGCGAGAGGATGGGAAAGAAACATCAATGGGTTGCTTTCTGTTTGCACCCCGACGGGGAATTGAACCTACAACCTTTTGGTGTATAGGACAATGTTCCAACCAACTGAGCCACCAGGCCAGGGCTATGTAGGATTTTTAAAATATACAAAACACTCCCCCCCCAGACACACCCATGCACAGTTTATGGGTAAACATGTGAAATAAGGTATAAAGACAGAACTGAAGATTGTTACATGCACACTAATGCCTGCCTCTGGAGAGAGAGAGAATTGTGACTAGAGAGGGGAAACACTGAGAACCAGAATTTCCATTATGATGTGCTACATCTTTTATTAAAAGAAAAAAAAAAAACCCTCAAGCAAAAATTATAAATATGGTGGCAACACAAATATTTCTAATATTATTCTTTCCCTTTCTATAGTTCTGAATCTTTGAATGCCACCCTCTAATATTTCTCAAAATAAATTCTAGTTACGCTGAGTGAAAAGCCGATCCCAAAATGGTCACACACTGTATGGTTCTATCTATATAACATTCTTGAAATGACCAGAGAGAGACACGGAGCACAGATTAGTGGCTGCTACAGGTAAGAGAAGTAGGTGTGGCTATACAGGGCAACAGGAGAGATCTGTGGTGATGGATGTTCTGTATCTTGACTCTACCAATGTCAACATCCTTTCTGTACAAGAGTTGTACAGCATCGGGGGAAACTGGGTGAAGGGTACACAGGATCTCTCTGTCCTTTTTCTTAACCCTGCAACTATGCAGAAAGGACCCCATAGGTGACACACCACCACAGAGACTGGCACAGCTGAAACCTCACCCATGCCACCATGTCTTGCGGGGGGGTTTATGTGGTGCTGCCTCCTGGGAGCACTCACAGTGATGGGACAGCAGCAGGGGGGAGAATGCTAGTAGTCCTGAGCATGAACAGCCATGTGTCCCACATCCTGCTCCTGTCTCAGCTGTCTGCAAACATCTATGTGGCGAACTCCACATCCACAATTTCTTTAGCCTAAGTACAAACCTCTGAGCCATCAAAGGATTTTAGTGTCTGCCTAGTTCTCTGACGCAGGAAGAGCTGGGCCTCAGGGTATGGGTCGGAGGCCACAGAGCATCTCTCCTGACTCTCTGGCTGTTCTGGTAGAGTGATCAGCAACCTGGGAAGCCTGAATTTGTGCTACATATAAACACAAATTTCCCATTTAAGTATAGAGGAAGTTAGTTCCTATATAGGACTTATATAAATGATTTAAATTGGGTATAAAATGCAGGTATGATGTAAGTCATCACCATGGCAATGCCATTCAAGGTATCTGACTCGCAAATATCAACTGCAACTGTCCCATGACCCCAATTCGTCTTTTAGTGTAATCGCACCTAAGCATTTACATACAAAAATATCAGATAGATACTGTGAATCCTTTTGTCTCTCTTTTATGTTCAAGAATGGATTATAGAACTCCCGGGCAAGATGGAGGTGCAGGCAGACATGCTTTGCCTCCTCGCACAACCACAGAGAGAATTAGAACTAAACCTCAAAACAAATAACACCCAGAACTGTCAGAAAATCCATCTACATGGAAGTCTGACAACCAAGGATTTAAAGAAGTCACATTCATGCAGATGAGTAAGAGGGGCAAAGACGGGCAGAGGTAAGGAGACACGGTGTGGTGCAGAGTTGGCCTCGGCAGAATGGGCAATCTCACATTCACGTGTGGTGGATAAAAATCAGGAGGGATACCTCGGGAGGGAGACAGTGATCCTAGGCCAGGCCCCAGAGCCCAGGGTTCCAGTGCCAGGAAGACAAATCCCCATAACTTCTGGATGTAAAAACCAGTGGGGGTTGGGGGTAGCGGAAGAAACTGCCTGATTTTCAGGATACTCCGCTTAAAAGGCCCACAAGGTCTTAGAACGTATGCCCCCACTGGGATTCAGCACGAAGGCAAGAGCTAGAAGGGTGCCAATTGCATACAGGGACTGGGTGAAGTGACTGGAAACAGGGTGAGTGCTGGGCAAACCTCCAGAAGCCAAACAGTGGCACTGTCCCCTCTCCAAGCCCTTCTCCCAGACAGAGCCACAAAGCAGTGAAGCAGGTTGCTCCACCCTGCGCTACCTAAGGCTCCACCACACACAATTTACAGGTGCCTTTTCTACAATGGGCCACGTTACTAAGACAAGGAGTCAAAGCAGCTCTACCTAATACACAGAAACAAAAACAAAGAGGCAGCCAAATCTAAGAAACAAAGAAATATGGTCCAAATGAAAGAACAGAACAAAACCGTGAAAAAGAATTAAATAAAATGGAGATAACCAACATAACAGATACAGAGTTCAAAATACTGGTAATCAGGATGCTCAAAGAACTCACTGAGTACGGCAACAACATAAAGAAAGAAATGAAAGTTACACTCAGTGAAACGCAGAAAAATCTACAGGGAACGAACAGTGAAGGGGAGGAAGTTGGGATTCAAATCAACGATTTGGAGAAAAAAGCAAACGAAATATAACCAGAGACATTGAAGTTAAGAACAATCTAACAACAGCCAGGGGGGAGTGGTGAGGGGACAGTGAGGAGAGGGGATTACAGGAACTACTATAAAGGACACATGGACAAAACCAAGGGGGAGGGTGGAGGTGGAGGAGGGAGGTGGGTTCAGCTGGGGTGGGATGGAGGGATGGGGAGAAAAGGCTTACAACTGTAATTGAATAACAATAAAAATTAAAAAAAAAAAAACCCAAAAACAAATCAACGATTTGGGACATAAGGAAGAAATAAGCATTCAATCACAACAGCAAGAAAAAATAAGAATTCAAAAAACAAACAAAAAGGAGGATAGTATTAATAAGCCTCTGGGACATCTCCAAATGTACCAATCCAAATCAAAGGGATGCCAGAGGGAGAAGAGGAAAAGCGAGAAATTAAAAACTTATTTGAAAAAAATAATGAAAGAAAACTTCCCTAATTTGGTGAAGGAAAAAGGCAAAAGTCCAGGAAGCACAGAGAGTACCAAACAAGTTAGACACAAAGAGGAACATACCAAGACTTATCATAATTAAAATGTCAAAGGTTAAAGATAAAAGTGAGAATCTTAAAAGCAGCAAGAAAAAAGCAGTTAGTTACCTACAGGGGGAGTTCCCATAAGACTGTCAGCTGATTTCTCAAAAGAAACTTGACAGGCTAGAAGGGATTGGCAAGAAATATTCAAAGTCATGAAAAGCAGGGACCTACAGCCAAGGTTGCTCTATCCAGCAAAGCTATCATTAGAATTGAAGGGCAGATAAAGAGCTTCGCAGACCAAAAAAAAAACCCCAACCAAACAAACAAACAAACAAAAAAACACAAAACCCAACACTAAAAGACTTCATCATCACCAAACCATTATTACATGAAATGTTAAAGGGACTTATTTAAGAAAAAGAAGATCAAAACTATGAATGTTAAATGACAACAAACTCAACTATCAACAACTGATTCTAAAAGACAAAAACAAACTAAGCAAACTAAATCAGGAGCAGAACCCAAGATACAGAGATCATTTGGAGGGTCATCATCTGGGAGGGGGAAGAGGGAAAATGGAGGAAAAGGTACAGGGATGAAGAAACAAAATTGGTAAGTACAAAAATAAGAAAGGGGGATGTTAAGAATAATATAGGAAATGGCCCTGGCTGGGGTGGCTCAGTGGATTGAGCGTCAGCCTACAAACAGAAAGGCCGTAGTCAGGGCACATGATTGTGTTTGGGCCAGGTCCCCACTTGGAGGTGTGCAAGAGGCAACCAGTCAATGTTTCTCTCCTTTTCTTTCTCCCTAAACATAAGTAAATAAAATATTTAAAAAAAAAAAAAAACAATAGTATAGGCAATGGAGAACCCAAAGAACTTATTATATGCAAGACCCACGGACATGAACTAAGGTGACGGGGGATAATGTTGGAGAGAAGGGGATACCAGACAGACGGAGGCAAAGGGGGAAAAATTGGGACAACTATAAAAGCATAATCAATTATATATATATTTAAAAAATGGATTTTAGCCCTGGCTGGCGTAGCTCAGTGGATTGAGCGTGGGCTGCAAACCTAAGGGTTGCCGGTTCTATTCTCAGTCAGAGCACATGCCCAGGTTGCAGGCCAGGTCCCCAGTGGGGGCCACATGAGAGGCAAGCAGACATTGATATTTCTCTTTCTCCCTCCCTCCCCCTCTCTCTAAAAATAAATAAATAAAATCTTTTAAAAAAATAAATGAATAAATAAAATAAAAAATGGATTTTAGCCCTGGCTGGTTTGGCTCAGTGAATTGAGTGCTGGCCTGCAAACCAAAGGGCTGCCAGCTGGATTCCCAGTCATGGCACATGCCTGGGTTGTGGGCCAGGTCCCCAATTTAGGGCATGCGAGAGGCAACCAAATGGTGCTCTCACATATCAATATTTCTCTTCTTCTCTTTCTCCCTCCCTTCCCCCTCTCTAAAAAATAAGTACAATTTTTAAAAAAGGGAATTGATTATACTATCTACAAATATCACTTACAAACGTGTTGGTCTGCCATTCACATGAAGCATTATCTCAGCACCACCTTTCAGCAAATGCTGGTGACCTCCCTTCTAGCCTGTAGCAGGGTATCCCAGACGGTAGTCCCGACAGTCCCATCGAGAATAACTCCACTGCTCTATCTCTTCAACTTGTCACTATCTCAGCAAGCATTGCTGTAACATCCTTGGGCCCTTGGCACTATCCATGCTGAACCTGGGGTACAGTGATAAAATCAGACCTGTACCAGGGCACCTACACACCATCTCATCTCTACCTGACCCCCCTGCTCCCACCACTTTGATAAATTTCTGAGTCTATGGATCTCAGCTAAGTGGCCTTCAGGATCACCTAGACACGCCCTGCAACTCAAAGTCAGTCAAAACTCATCCGGTTTATTTTGAGCATCTATCTCCATCTGAACGAATCTTACCCAACTGTTCACATTCCCTTCTGTCTGTGCCCTGATCCCTTCTCCATTGCCATCTCCATGAAGAAAGAACCTCTTTCAGCTTACTCACAACTAGAAAAATGCCTGGCACTGAGCTGGAGCTTGGCAAGCATTTACTGAAGGAACAACACATCTTATCTCCCTCAGGCTCTTCCATTCTTGAGCCATTTCCAGTTCTAGTGGTGAGGATTTAAGAACCACAGGGTATCCAACAGATACAATAATCCAGGAAGAAAATGGTTGTCAGTAATAGAAACACTGAGCCCTCTTGACCTGTTCCCCTACCACACCGCTAGTGTGTCCTGGCCAGGAATCCAGGCCAACACCACTTGGACCTAACCCAACCTGCACAGGCTCTCTCTACTGAAGATGCAGTGTCACTCGGAACACCCAGTGAAACTGGTCTCTGAGACCTTTGGACAGGATGTGCTCACTAACCCTACTTCGCTGGCTCAGTACTCAAGACTGTACTCCACACATGGGAGCTCAGAGCTGGCAAGTGACTCATCTTAGGCAGTGAAGACAAACTCAAGCATGCATGTGATCCTGTCAACAGATCATCTTATTTTAACTCCTTCCTAATACACAAGAAACAGAGGCGTGGTTTAATTTCAGCCCGGATAGTTAACTTTCTGGAGTTACTGTTTTCCCGTTCTCTAAGACGTTTTTCTCACTAACCTCAGCTTCTTTTTTCTTTGCACGGACTTTCTCCACTTCCATAAGAATTTTCTGGGATTCATCCACATTTCCTTCTGCTCCCAGCTGCTCAGCTTTAGCAAGAAGTTTTCCTATTTCTTCATTTAACTCATGTACTTTTTCTGCCTGAGGAAAGAAAAAATCAGGTAAGTAGACATCTAAAAACAAAAGATTTTTAATACAATGAAAATGAATGTTTCTCTCACTGCACTAAAAATAAAGTCTGTTCCATTGAAAAGAAATAGTCAAAGATCCTCAGTGGATCACATATCAATTTTGACAATTATGACATCCTTGTTGCCAACACTGAGACGCTGACCATAAAATAAACCTATGCACTCCATGCCAATAAAAGCAGTGGCATCTCTGTCACTTCCAATACGGTTACAAGAATCAACACATTGGTCACATTATAGGCTGCCTCTTTTTATGTCTTCTATCACAATTTGATCTTTCAGGTAAGGGTAATAAAATATCTAGGTTCAAATACACAAACTTCAACTGTAAGCAAAATGCCTATTTTTTTTACTTTCCGAAATAAAATAGCACCCTTGGTGCAGTTAGCAACTGCAATTGCTTTTACAAAAATGAAAGGAAAAAAACAAGGAACAGACTCAGTTCCACTGAATAGGAGAAACAGAAGCATAATGCAGCTGACACTCGGACCAATTATATACAGCTCTACCTTCATCCGTGATACGGATGTACCAGTTCAATCATTTACCCACTTGCCCCCATTTCCTGTTTCATATGGGAGGTTATAAAAACAAAGATTTTAAAAAATATATATATCGGGATGGGAGGAACAGAAGCAGTAACTACTGGGGGCTGAAATGTCCCTGGCAGCCTCCTTCCTTAGGAGCGAGTACAACCCACCCCAAAGATGCACTATCAGTGCTGATGGTGAGCTGTTAGTAGCCCAGTTCTAACCAGTGATTTGTACCAATAACTCAAGGCAAAAGCCTCCCAGGTATACCTTTGCAGAAACTTCTGCACTGATCTCTTCCTGTGTCTCTGCCAGCCGCTTCTTGGCAAGCTCAGTTCTCCGATCACACTCAGCGATAAAGGACTCCAAGTGATCCATTGCCTAGCTCAGGAGAAGCAGAGAACAAGAATCAATTACATGCACAATCTCAGAACCCAATTGTTCGACAGGAAAATACTCCTGGGTTGGTTTCTTAAAGCCTGTAGGTTCACTGGGAAGATTTTAAACTACATTCCAGCCAACACATCCATAATCACATAATTCAAGGGGTCTTGTTAAAACAAATGATCACTCAGAAGTATGGTCTTCTCATCTATTTATTTATTTCCAAAATTTGTAAAAGGACCCCCATCCCTCAATAACATTTCCAAGAAAACACCGAGGAAAATTACAACACTTGGCCATAATGAATATAGTGTTCTCTGAGGGACATAGAAGGCTGGCCTGAGACTGCTGTTAGAGCCCTCCTCTGGTGAGCTGTGGGAAATGCAGATGATGTACTCACTGGTCTTTGTGAGCCACGCAAATATTACCCTCATGTTCTGAGGGTAGAGCTCCCCCTTCCACCTCAAAACAAAACAATAGAACAAATATTACTGAGAGCCGTGAATCAGTTTAGTTATTGCCTACTGTCTAAAGTAGCAGGAAAATTGGTATACTACTTACCCAAAGAGATAAAGGAAAAGAAACTCTAGAAATCTAATTGCTTATTCTGAAGAGTTGGTGAGAAACAATAAAATACTAATTAGCAAGATGTCACATATGCTAAGCAATTACTGTGCCATACTAGTCAAAGGCCCCAACGTAACTTCACATACATACAAAGAGCAAATCACTTGTCCAATTTTCAGGCTACAACCAGTGATAAGCAGCACCTCCTAAGTCACATCCACAAAGCATCCTGCTAATGTTGGCATCATGTTAAGTGTGAAAGCAAGTGAATATAGCCATGGATGACAGGGTCAGACAGTATGATCACTTAAAAAAAAAAGGCAAAGGAAATTTGGGGTAAAGATGAAAACAAGGCAGATGAAAGTTAGGTCAACAGACCAAGAAGTGATAATCTATATCCCTGCCCCCAAAGATGGCCAAGGAGAGAGCAGGTCAGCTGTTAAGAAAGTGAGCCACGAGGATCAGTTGATAGTAGATAGGATCTCTGGAAAGGGTTATGGTCTCCTCCAGAAATTTAAATACTCTTTTCAAGTAAACACAGTTCTTACACGTAGGTCGAGACAGGGAAGAAGCTCTACGATGGTGCCAAGTCCCCCAGGACACATCATCAGCCACCGAGGCTGACCCTCGGATTAAATCACGGGGCTTTTGATTTTGGAACTCAAGATCTCTTTCCTGTTGTTGGTCATCCAAGTATCCTCTAGCAGAACATTTCACTATGTTCAAACCAAACAATCAGGAAAGCAAATGACTGGCATTTGTTTGCCTACATGCACTATCTTTCCTGGGAAAATGTCAAGTTCGGACTCCCCAGGATCAAAGTGCCCATGAGCTGATACGGTTCATGCACCACCTGTGCTCACCTAGAACAAAAGCTTCTAAGAGAATGACCTGTGGTGCCCCAGGTTCACTGCAGACAGGCACTGAGATTTGGTGCAGAGCCCTTCCAACGTCCACACAAATGAGCCAGCTCACACCTGAGACAGACC
This sequence comes from Desmodus rotundus, assembly GCF_022682495.2. Classification (NCBI taxonomy): domain Eukaryota; kingdom Metazoa; phylum Chordata; class Mammalia; order Chiroptera; family Phyllostomidae; genus Desmodus; species Desmodus rotundus. The sequence continues at coordinate 97,795,370 of NC_071387.1, forward strand.
CAGGGACCGAATGGGGAAGAGACATCTGACAACCCTGCCAGTGTCTTTACCAATCAGAGAAACCACTTGTATCTTAAGCAGAATCCAAACTGGCTCGGCAGGGTCAAGAATCAGAGTCAGACATCTAATAAGCTATAAACTAAATGGTAAACTCCACAAAATAGAGTAAGCGAACCACAGAGACATCTTTTAACTGCCAGGTTCTTTAAAAGATGGCTCTCTGTTCTATTACTCTCCCTCTCTTCAACGGGATTCTCACTTTCAGAGTGGTTCCTACTCAAAGAGCAGGTCTAGATGACTTTTTTAAAAAGGTACTTGAGTCTAAAACTTAAGTGCTAATTACAACCTACCACTTACTAGAACGCCGTCCAACTTCTCTCATTCCAGGGTGATGACATGAAACATGAACTACTAAGGGTACTTGCGCACAGCACTTTGACACAATAGGCACACGGGTCTCACTGCTGCTGCAGGGGGCTGTCCTTTCACACACACAGGACTGTCTGTGCTGTTCCTGACTCGCACACCCAGCAGCAATGACACCGGCCAGCAATCAGCAAGCCTGAGACAAGACCATGTTGTCAGAATGGTCACAGCAAACATGTGCCCCTGTGCAGTGTTGCCTGTTCCACACATTCCTCAAAATAACCACACGGGGACTCTTAAGGTCTCCATTTCCCATGTGAAAAACTGAGATACAGTTTCCCAACTACTAAGTGATGGTATGAGGATGCAACAAGGACCCCTACACCTTAGTCCTCACAACTCAGAGGCAGTTAGGACCAGCGCAGTTTCTATGAATAAAAACAGGTGAGCCCTGGCTGGTGTGGCTCAGTGCATTGAGTGCTGGCCTGAGAACCGAAAGGTCTCCGGTTTGATTCCCAGTCAGGGCACATGCCTGGGTTGTGGGCCAGGTCCCCAGTTGGAGGCGTGCAAGAGGCAACCATGCACTGATGTTTCTCTCCCTCTCTTTCTCCCTCCCTTCCCCTCTTTCTAGAAATGAAAAAATAAAATATAAAAAAAAAAAAAAAAAAAAAAAAAAACCAGATGAAATAACTTGCCCAAGATCACACAAGGATTCTAAACCAAGATATCTGACTTATAAAATATATCTATTATACTGTACATCTAGAAGATAGAAAAACTAGGTACAATCAGAACTAGTCACATCTGGTGTATTAAAGTTTGAAAATTAGTTGATGTGGTGTGTCGTTCTAGAAACCTGTCAAATAAAACAACACAGAGCAAGACAAGAAGGTTAATTGTATTTTCACTTAATTAGAGAAACTAAATTACTTCACTAAATTATTTACATCTTCAACATGTAAACACTGAAGAAATATACTGCTTTGTAACTTTTCCACAGGTTAAACTAATGAGTTAACATTGCTATTTGCCAGTGTTCGAGTTGAGAAACTTGAAAACGTACTTACACAGATCACCTAAGACCAAGTATAACACACCCTTTCTTAGGGACTTCCTAGACAAAACACTCAAAAAATCAAGGCCTGGCATGCTAAGGCTGAGAGTGCGTTAGGCTGGAGGAAGCTAATGCGAACATTGGGAGGCACCCTCTCCCAGATAAAACACCTGAGTTTTGGGTGGCTCCTGGGTGGAAAGGTGCAGAAGTACCGTCCATCAAGCTCAAACTGAGGGTACAGGCAGGGAATACTTCCACAAAGAAATATCTTTATGACAACTCTGTCAGGCCTGCAAAGAAATACATTTTTATACCTTCTGGGTCTCTGGCTGGCAAGGACCCAAAGTTTGGCAACTCTGTTAACGAAGATGTAAAACTTCAATTCTCATGGGTGGGAGCATTCGCTGAGGCACTATCAACATGACAAACACACACCGTTCTAACAATTTCATTTCTAGAATCCTTCCCAGACACATGCACGACGTGCCAAAGTGAATGCAGGCGCACACCGTGATTATCAAGTAAGGTAGATACCCACCCTCCTTGCAATGTCATTCAGTCACAAGAGGGATAAGGAACTCGAACCAACAGGAAATAGTCTCAAAGATATATTCAAAAGTTAAACAAAAAGGAGGAGCAAATATAGAGTAAGTGTAGAGTAGACTACTGTTTATGTTTTAAAAAAAGGAATATAGCCCTGGCTGGTGTGGCTCAGTGGACTGAGCAACAACCTACAAGGCTGAAAGGCTGCCAATTTGATTCCAAGTCAGGGCACACACCTGGGTTGTGGACCAGGACCCCAGCTCGGGGTGTGCGAGAGGCAACCAAGTGCTGTTTCTATCACACATCAATGTTTCTCTCCCCCCTTCCCACCAAAAATAAATTTAAAAAATTTTTTTAAAGGAATATAGATATATCTACATAAACTCTAGTTAACTGAAGAAACGTAACAACTGGTCACCTCTGGCAGCTACCTGGTGGTTGAAGAACAGCAGGAGAAGGCTTTCACAACATACCTTTTATAGCTTTTAAATTCTGAACCATGTGAATGTCTTACTTGTTTTTAAATTAATAAGAGATGCTGCAACCCTAGTGAAATAAATGATCCAAGGCAATAATCCTCCACTGCTGTTTAAAGCATTAGGCCAAAGGCTAATTGGGACCTTTAAACAGTTCGAGCTGTCTGCAACACCTAAGCCCACTGATCAAAGTACCTCAAGGTGCTACAACAGGAAGGGCACAGCTCTGCCTCTGAAATATCCTGGCCAAAGAAAAAGTGGTAAATGTAATGATTGAGCTTCCAGATCTAATTCCTAGGTTACAGAGAATTTCAAAAATTAGGAAAAACATGTTGAAAAAGATATCCTGAAGATACAATCAGCAAAATCTTAGATATGACTTAAAAATTATTATCTTTGAATAGATTTAAAAAGACTGACAAAGCATTCTAATGCGTGGCCCTTATTTTGGATCCCGAGTCAAACAAGTAACTATAAAAAAACCACTCCTTTCTGAATCAACCTTGGATATTTAAACACTGCCTATGAAATGTTAAACTACTATTTAAACTAATTATTTTAAATAAAGTTCTTATCTTCTAAATATACTATGTGCGGTATTTACAAATGAAATTCTATGTCTAGGAGCCAGTATAAAATAATCCAGTGGGGCCCTGGCTGGTGTGGCTCAGTAGACTGAGAGCCAGCTGGCAAACCAAAAAGTCACCAGTTCGATTCCCAGTCAGGGCACAGGCATGGATTGCTGGCCAGTTGGCGGCATGTGAGAGGCAATCTATGGATATATCTATCGCATATTGATGTTTCTCTCCCTCTTTCTCCCTCCCTTCTCTAAAAATAAATAAATAAAATCTTTTAAAAAAATAATCCAGTGGGGAGCAGACAAGATAAAAATGAAACGAGTCTTCATGTCAGTAACCACTGAAAACTGGGAGATGAAACCTAAAGATTGTATTATTCTGTTCACTTCTACATGTCTAATTTTTTTTCCTTAACACATTTTTTAAAGCATGCTAAATAAGTAGATTCTGTTACAAGCAAGTATAATACCAGATCTTTGTATGCATCGCAACGCTGAAATATTTACAGATGAAATAATGCAGTGTGTGAGGTGTTTTGAGATTTGGGGGAGAAGTGGCAACACAAAGATGAAACACAGCTGGTCACAAGCTGATCATTCCTGAAGCTGATGGGTACATGGAGATTCATTACACTACTACATATACTACTGTTTGAGATTCTCTATAATAAAAAGTAAACAACAAAAAACTGGTAAATCAATTTTTCTTTTTAGTAGAATATTCCATTTACCCACAGCTTTATACTGTTGAAAGTTCTACGAGCAAGACACCCAACCTTTTTTGCCAGCAGAGCTGCAGAATTCTCACCTACAGTCAATGCCTTAACTGTGGCAGTGACATGGCCTTCCAGCAACTGCTCTGTAATAGTTTGCTAATAGATCAGCATGGGGCAGTTAACAAGTAAGCTGTTACTTTTAAAAAGCATTTGCTTCCTGGCTTGGTGGATTGAGCACTGCCCTGAGAACTGAAAGGTCGCCAGTTCAACTCCCAGCCAGGGCACGTGCCTGGGTTGCTGGCCAGGTCCCCAGCTGGAGGCATACAAGAGGCAACCGATTACACACATTGATGTTTCTCTCCCTCTCTCTCCCCCCCCCTTCCCTTGCCCTCTCTTTAAGAATAAATAAATAAAATCTTTAAAAATATGTATTTTTTTAAAAAGCATTTGCTTCCTTGTATTTTAAAGCAATACATAAGGGATTGCCTCCAGGGAGCAGGAAGGGCACAGAGGAGAAGGGCTTTGAATTCAGGTCTGTAAATTCTGATTAAGTACACAGACACAAGTTTAGAGTTGAAATCTCCAGTATATGCAATTCTGTATCTTTGTCTTGCTCATATCATAAGCAATAAAATCACTAAGTAGGTTTCATAAACATTAATTTCAAGGGCATAGTCTATGACAGTTTGCTCATCCATTTTCTTCTTGAGCATTTTTGTTATGTCCAATTTCTCAATCTTATAAACAATCCTACAACAAACATGTCTGTGTATCAACGTTTGCCTGTAGACATACAGGGAGAACACCACGTGAAGATGGAGGCAGAGATGGGACGATGCACCTACATCCCAAGGAACACCGAAGACTGTCAGCAAACCACCAGAAGCAAGTAAAGGGGCACGGACAGATTCTCCCTCACAGCCCCCAGGAAGAAACCAGCCTGCCAACACCTATTCTCAGACATCTGACCTCCAGAACTATGAGTCAGTACACTTCTGTTGTTCAATCCCTTCCCCCACAAAAAACTTCTGCATCCGTTTCCAAATACTTCCTTAGAATAGAGATTTGTAGAAATAAGTTACAAGGCATAAATACTTTATAATTTTCATTTCTGCCTACTATATCAACAATCAGACTGAACCTATTAACTTTATGTGACATAGAAATAATCACTTAAGAGTTTGGCGTATGTTTTTAAATTATGTTTAAAAATGTAAACTGATGGTTACTAAACAGTCACTGGGACGTAAAGTACAGCATAGGAAATATAGTCAATACTGCTGTATAACTATGAACAATGCAGGTGAATTACTGGAAATGTCAGGGGGACCACTTTGTAAAGTATATGACTGTCCAACCACTATGCTGTACACCTGAAATATAAAATAATATTAATGTAAACTGCAATTAAGAAACAAAATTTTTAAGTGTATATAAAAGCACAAATTTTATTCCAACCAAACAAGTGTTGCAAGTGTACGTTTTATCTTTTTCACATCAGTGTACAAGTCTTCTATGATCCCGCTGTGCAGTATTTCACTGTACTTTACCACAACTATTTTAACCCTTTTCACCAATTCAAAATGATACAATAAACACCTTATGTTTTCTCATACACAGGCAAATACTCTTCTAGGACAATTTCTTACAAATTGCTTAGAAGTGATTTAAAGTCTACGAATATTTTAAATTTGTAAAAAGGCCTGGTGAGTTCTCATAAAAGATCTACTGAAAATCAAACGTCATTTAAGTTATGAGCTCAACGACTAATTAAAAAACAAAATAGATTTTAATAGTAATGCCACGTTCTGTAAAGACAATTTTCCTTTAAACTACTGCATCATGAATTAATAAATCAACTACAAACTCAAATTTTAAGAGTTTTTCTTTTCTAAAATAAACAAATGGCTTAGTACCATCTAGATGAAGAGTTTTCATGCTGATCTAACAACCTGTTGTGAAAAAAATACCCCTTGTATAATAAAATGATTTAAAATCTAATTCAAATGCCTGTAATAATTAATGTATTTGGTTAAAATTTTTTCAATATTAAAAAATATAAATATTATTTTTTATCAGCTGTCTCTGTAATACAACCTGGATTAAAAAAGCTCTTAAATATCCCTGATTAATCCACTGAACAGAATCTGATTCCTCCTAGCGTCACACGATGCTGCTTCAATTAATTCTGGCGAAGAACATCAAATTTACAGCACTTTCAAACACTTTGTGGAGATAAATGTTTGGCTTACCTCAAAGAATTATTGCCAACATGAAGAGATTCTACCAAAACATTTGGTGAGCTACACAAATATAAGTTATTAAGAAAAATCAGAAAAAATCATGGATTAATGATGGTTCACAACTTGTGAGAATGAAACATGTATCCATATCCCAATGGTGATAATCACATTGCAGCCCTTCTAGAAACTAACCTCAGTATGGACGCATGGGAACTACTGGTCCCAAGCCTGGGATGTGGCAAGCTAGGAGCAGAGGGCCAACAGGCAGGTTATCAGGAGGCAGCAGCAGGTCAGAAGGAGCAGGAGTGGGCCCACTGACCACATCTGGCCAAAAAACTCCTATGTGTTACGCTTATCAAAATTGCAATTTTAGCCCTGGCTGGTGTGGCTCAGTGGATTGAGCGCCTGCTTGCAAACCAAAGGGTTGCCAGTTCGATTCCCAGTCAGGGCACATGCCTGGGTTGCAGGCCAGGTCCCCAGTTGGCGGTGCGTGAGAGGTAACCACACACTGATGTTTCTCTCCCTCTTTCTCCCTTTCCCTCTCTCTAAAACTAGATAAACAAAATCTTTTTTTTTTTAAAAAGCAATTTTAATTAACAAAAAAAAATCACAACTAGCCTCTCTGATAAATATGTTTGTTCATTATGAATGGACATTCTTTGAAAGATAAAAGTGACCTCAATAGATAAGTAGTGGACAGCTAATCACATGGAAAGGGGAGATTTTTCTTGTAAAGTCTCAGAGCCTCCTAGAGCTCTGGAATTTGCAACAGAGAGCATGTTATTATCTACCAACAATCATTTAAATCAAATTAGTTTAACAAATATGTATTTTGAGAAAAAGCTTCATTTTTCTTTCTAAGTTCATTCAGCAAAACTAAGGAAATAAAAGTCAGTATAGCTTAGTATTTTAAAGTCAAGCCACTTTTATTATTAAAGTAACCGAGGCACATCCAAACACTACTAATATGTATAAATTTAAAATTTTTAAAGTAGGGTAAATTCTATGGCATGGGAACTATACCTAGAGCCTTTACTGTAAAAAAACCTTTTAAGGTAAAATCTCCCCAACACCCAGAGGTAACTGCTTAGAGCTTTATGAAATATCAGTATGATAGGACCACAATTTGTGTAACCAGTCCCCCATTAATAAACAGTTTCATTACACAACAGCTTCTTTCCTTCCCAATGAAAAAAAAAGTTGCAACAAGCATATTTTCTGTGTATTCATTTGCACAAAGCCCTAGGACATACCTTCCCAGTTACGGAGTTCTGGGAGAAGCATACAATATATGTGTGCACTGGAGATGTTGACAGCTCCCGACAGACTACCCGAACACAAATGCAGCTGCTCCCCAGGTTACCCTTCACACTCCAGGGCCGGAGGACCTTTCCCATGTGTTCATAGCACTGGTTATCAAACATTTTTAAATTTTTTAAAAAGATTTTATTCACTATTTTTAGAGAGGGAAGGGAGAAAGAGAGGGAGAGAAACATCAGTGAGTGGTTGCCTCTCATGTGCCCCCTACTAGGGACCTGGCCCCACAACCCAGGCATGTGCCCTGACTGGGAATCAGCGACCCTTTGGTTCACAGGCCGGAACTCAACCCACTGAGCCACACCAGCCAGGGTTTAAACATTTTAATATAAGCTTTCTATAATGTCAAAATTATTTTTAAGGAGATAGGGGAAGGCATGGTTACCTTTTTAAATGAAAAAGTAATTCCCACATATGTTGAATTTTCACATTGCATAAAAAGCTCTTTCGACCTGCTCCAGCCCTCCAACCAAGACAAGAGTGTTCATAATCTCTTGGGTTCCTCTAAACCTACTCTACACATCTAAGCCTGTCAAGGAGTACATAACATCCTCCCTTTCTGGAAAATACACTATGGAAACATCACACTACATCTTGCTTTTCTACTTAATCTTAGAGGTAATTTCACATCAACATATACTAAACAACATCAATTCTCTTTTCATAGCTATACATCATTCCATCACAAAGAGCTGTGAGCTAGCCAGTCCCTCACTCAGAGTCTTCTTGGTTCCCGCTTCCCGTAGTTGTAACGCCATAAGAATATTCTGGAGCAAACTTCTTCGTACACATGCAAGTGTTTCAGTCAGATATACTTTCATCACTGACACTGCTGGAATATGCTGTCACGTCTACAGATGCTCAATTATCCAGGAGTTGTATTTGGGTTACTTAACTCTCCATCTCTTTAATCTTGAGTGAAGGTAAGCACCTGCCAAAGGATTAGATGCCTGCTAAGAAATGTCCTTTCTGTCCTTTGCCCATTTTCTATTGAGCTACTGCTACTGTTCTTGTCAATCACAATGAATTTCATACATAGCAGGTCCTCAAATAACACTGTTTCATTCAACATCCACAAGATGCTCTAAGAATTTTACTCTTGCTTATATCTATTATTATCCTATGGACAAACTGGTTTCTTCACACATCTTTTCACTTAAAGTTGCAGAAGCCACTGACAATGTTAAATGAGGACTTCCTGTGCAAAAGAAACTAGCCCATCATCACATATACTACAAATATTTTGCCCCAGTTTATTTTATGTATGGCTATTTTTCATGTGCTAATATCTTATTAGCATATGACAAATGTATCCATCTTTCTCTTATAGCTTCTAGGCTTTATCATATCTGAAGACGTCAAAAACAAATTTATTTGGGGGGATCCAACTTGATATTTTTCCAACTGGTTAATCCATACTTTCCAACACTGTTCATTGAAAACCAACCCATCTTCTCTGTTCTGACTTAACACACACCCTTCAAAATAAACTAAATTACTACATATGTTTCAGTCTCTTTCCGTAGTCTCAATTCCTCTATTTATCTATTCTGACATTAAATTAATTGGGTCATTTCAAAAGTGCACTGACCACCCTGACTAGTGTGGCTCAGGAGGTTGGGCAAAATCCTGCAAAGTGAAAGGTCACCGGTTCAATTCCAACAGACTGGGTTGCAGGTTTGGCCCCAGCTGGGGCATGGACAGGAGGCAATCGATCCTCTCATACTGATGTTTTCTCCCTCTCTCCTTCCCTTCCCCTCTCTCTAAAAGTAAATAAATGAAACCTTTAAAAATAAATAAAAAGTGCACTGACCTGATTTAGTAGAAATGCTAAGATTTGTGATCAATAAAACTATGTAACTAAAACTGAAATTTCAACCTACATACCTGTATATACCTACCAGATTCTCTGAAACCCAGTATCACAAGGTAATGGCCTCTTTATATAATCATTTTCAGGTTACTGAAGAATTAAAACTCCGAATATAGAAAATTACCATTTCCAAGACCCATCTGATGATGATCCGCAACAGATAAGCTGTTGCTGAAGGCATTTTTAGTTAATTCACAGATTCAATGCTGAGAGCACACTGTTGTTAAAGAGTGCCTCTGAGCCCTGGCTGGTATGGCTCAGTGAGTTGAGTGCCAGCCTGTGACCCAAAAGGTCACCGGGTTCAATTCCAGTCAGAGCACATGTCTGGGTTGCAAGGCAGGCCCGTTGGTGGCATGTAAGAAGCAACCAATCAGTGTTTCTCTCCCTTTTCCCCCTCTCTAAAAATTAATAATAACTTTTTAAAAAAGAATGTATTTGAAAATGAATTCTTAATTCAATCACTAAAAATGCTGGTTTAAACAGAATTTACTCCAGCAACAACATATCCTTTAAAATGTCCTTTGGAGGTAAAATGCCTTTCCTTGGGTTTTTTTCTGCCTTCCTCACCTCAAGATCAGTCCCTTCCCAACCTTCAATTCAGGAACCTGAATGGCATCAAAGCCCTCCACTGATTTCAGGTCCTACTTGTATTGGAGGATCAGGGAAAATAAAAAAATTAAAAGAGTGACTCTAAATTATGCATTCTCAATAGGGGTGGAGTAAAAACTGGTCTTAATGGTATATTACAATGGTTTGTGGTGTGGAAAGAATCATAGCACATGAACTTATATGAAGTTTATTTTTGGTACCATGGATATCATGATATCCAGGGTATCACGGAGGGGAGGAGGACAAATTAGGAAAAATGGCTTTAAAAAGGCTCCTTTGGGCCCTGGCTGGTGTGGCTCAGTGGATTGAGCGCCTGCCTGTGAACCAAAGGTCACCGGTTCTATTCCCAGTAAGGGCACATGCCTGGGTTGCGGGCCAGGTCCCCAGTAGGGGGTGCATGTGAGAGGCAACCACACACTGATATTTCTCTCCCTCTCTTTCTCTCCTCCCTTCCCCTCTGTGGAAAAAATAAATAAAATCTTAAAAAAAAAAAAAAAAAGGCTCCTTTGGGAGACAATAATAAAGAAAAGTTGTAAAATATCATTTTACTACCACTAAATTGCAAAAATTTAAGTCGTTTATACTAAGTGTGGGTGGGGATATATACACTGCTATTGGGGGTGTAAATTGCTATAGCCACTTCATGAAACAAGAGAGAGAAAAAAGAAAAGGACATTACAGGACTACTTGAAAGGATGAACATGCGCATCCCTTCCAAGCTACAAATTCCTCCCCTAGGAATAGATCCTGGATAACAGAATATATCCTAGATAAATCCTTGTATACATGCACCAAGAAGATACTCAGGAATATTCATAATATTCTTCATAACAGAAAAAAGAAAACCAGAATCAACCCTATTATCTATGAATAAAGAATGTACAGTTTGGGGAATACTCAATCAACAATGAAAACAAACCATATCCAACAAAATGGATAAATAGAAACATTGTACTGAATGAATAAAAAAATAAAGTTAACAACTACATTATGAAACCATTTTTACAAGAAAGAATAAATGTAACGTTCAAGGAATCATAAAGATATGTAATAAAAATAATTTTAAAAGGAAATGAAATATACAAAATACAGAATCATGCTGGGGTGATAAACAAACTGGTAGACACAAAATGGTACTGGGCTGTGTTCTTGCCCTCGGCCAGAGTGATGGAATAACAAATATCTATGTTGTTTGCTCCACAACTTACATATGCTGCATTATTCCTGTCAGTTCAGTATTTGGCTCTTCACAGTAAGGACTAATTAACATCAAATAAAACTTACATCCAATTCAAAAAACAGGTCCCTTTCTTTACTTGCAATCTCATAATCGGCTCGGAGGGCCAAGTCGTGGATTTTGGTACATTCTCCTAAATCCATGCGCTGTGAGAAACAAACAGAAGTTTACCGTTAACATCTACCCGTTAGGAAGCACATGACCTGGTGTCTCAACTGTCACCAGAATAAACAATACATTTTTGAATACTAAACTATGATAGGAAAATTAAGAAACAGAATATGGCTGAGAAGCCTTATTTTTCTTTTACCACCATGACTATATGGTACTCAGAACTAATGCATTTAAGAGTATAAAAGTTTATATCTCTTTCAGACCCAGAGATAATTAAATAATGAAAACCACACCAGAGATAATTAAAATGAAAACCACATTAATTAGCTTTGTCAATTTTATTTTATTTCTGCGTTAGTCACAGAAGAAACATCTATTCAGTGAATAGCAGATTGGGGGAGGGGGGGGGCGGTGAGCAAAGAAAAGGCCAGAAAATAAGAGCATCGGAATAACAGCAAGCTTCTGGGCATTCCTTCTTGCAATCTTTACTACTCAAGATGCTCAAGTTGCAGAGACAAGAAAAGGAAAGAGCAGATAGAAATCAGGTTTTTGGCAATTACAACAGAAGCTAACACTTGGCTTTTGTGTAGCTCTTCCTATAACAAAGAGAATAAAGCAGAATAGGCTGAGTCAGAGCCAAAAGAATCCTCCTAAATTCTTCTAACCTGGTAAATGACCTCAGACAAATAATTGAGCCATTCAGTTGCCCCATTTGAGAAACAAAAGGCTCTTTTACTAAAACAAATAATCTGTTACAGTAAGATTAGCCTGATGTGCTATTACTTATAAGCACACATAGGAAAATTAAAATACTACATAGATCTTATCTAAATCTGGAGTACAAGACGCCATACAGCTAGACACACCCCGCCTCTGACCATCTAAACAGCAACAGGAAGTTTTTATGCTGAGGATCATATTCAAGACAGAGTGCAAGTTAACAAAACCTAACATCGCCTAACATCGCAATAAGGCATCTCTGAAGTCCAAACTATTGAGCAAAAGCAGATGTCTACATGACTATTAAACAAAAAACGATGGAGTCCAGGAATTCCTTTAAGCTCAAACTATGTTCAAAATGAAGTAAAAACTTTTCTGGGTTATAAAATCCTTAACATTTTAAACAAATCAGAGAGGCTCACGGTTACTGGTTCTTGTGCCCTATCAACAAAAGGGTGTGTAGCATGCTCACTAAAAAAAATATTCTTCAGTATCACCACTGATAGTGACACTACAGTGAGCTGCCTAGTGTGGAGCTTATCTTTATTTCTACCAAAGATAGACTTTTGCATTTAAATGCTAAAATATCTTTTCTCCATCATTATTCTTACTCTTAAGTCATATGTAGCTTGTGTATCATATTTTGCTGTGTATAATGAGTTTTGCCCAAATTTTTGAGGGAAAAATAAGGATGCGCATTATACATGGGTAGTACCTGAAACACCTTGTATGTGTTGTGTTTTGTAATTATTTTTATATAACCTTTCTTGTACCATAATATGTTCAAAAATAAGTGCTAAAGTTCCTTTATAATACAAAAAATAAGTATCTAAATATAAATAAATAAAACACTGAATTAAAGCAAAAGAATTTTTTCCTGCAAGTTTGGGCCAAAAACATGGGTGCACATTATACGCAGGGGCACATTATTCACAGCAAGATACAGGTATATTGGTTATATGGAGGATCTACAGGTAGGGCAATAATGGTTCTAGAAGGCAAAGTTGCAATTTGAGTAACAGTCCCTGTAAGGCTGACTTTTGCTTCATCCACCCTTTTAAATCCCAGCTGGGGGTATGCAAGAGGCAACAGAACCATGTCTCTCTCCATGTCTCTCTCCCTTTCTCCCTCCCTTCCCCTCTCACCAAAAATAAATATTAAAAAATTTTAATAAAATATATAGTTTCTACAAATGAAACTATACATTATAGCTGAAAACTGAGTGGAAGTCATGAGAAATGCTTAAAAGCTAATGAAGTCCCTGTTGCTCAAAGGAAAACTACCACAAGAGGATGTAAGCACTAAAACTTTAAGTACTAAAAATTTTAAGTGAAAACCAATTTCCACTCTTAAAAGTGCCAAATGTCAGGTAGGCTTTGACATTAGGTAACCACAAGTGAAGCAAAATTCACCGTTTCTTCCTTTGGGTGAGAGCTCTCAAACACTGCTAAAGGAAGTGGAGGGTAAGCCTGGGTTCCCTGGTTACTCTCTGGAAGGATCTTCGGCTCAGCCCAGGAGGCAGGGAAGGACTGGCAATTCCCCTGGCAGCTAAACACCAAGCAGAGCTGAAACACCTCGCTCATTAGATCCTTCCAAAACATTCCAAGTGGCTGAATGTTCCACCATGTCAGAACTTTTTTACTGCACAAACGCCTGTTTTCTCCACACTCTAGTGATCTCACACTGCTGACAGGAAAGGACACTAAAGGCTCCTTCCAAAACCTTTGGAAAACAAAGTTCTTCCAAGAAGAGAAATTACACTCCTTTCCCTCCAACTACTGTATTTTACTCTTCCAAATTTACTAACCAATACTACATTTTCCCATTAAGCCCCCAATAAAATTATTACTTCCACTACCCCTTGCCTCACCCTAACAATAAGAGATGGTTTTGAACAAAAATTTAGGCCCGGAGTAGCCTTAGCAGGCTGAGGGTTATAACCACTTTCGTCTTGCTGCTCCCCTCTGAAGAATCACATTCATTCCGATCAAAACAAAACACTAACTCCCGGTAAGACCCATCCCTCAACTGAACCCCTCATCTCCCACTTCCACGTAGCCCACGCCCAATGAGGCTCAACCTTTATAACAACCTCCCCCTGAATTCCCAATCCTTACCCTAAATGACCCTCGGCAGCTCTTGAGATGTATTTGCATCTTCGCATGAACGTGTCTCCTGGGTTTTCTCCTTCTCCTCAGTCTGCCCCTTCTCAGACACACTGCTGAACTGCCCCAGCCCAGCCCCACACAGTCTGTGGCTTCTTACCACTCATTTGATTCCACAGCCTCCGCTCCCCCTCCCCCTCACTCACACCAGTCCGGATGTTAACAGTGGCGTTCCTTCAGATCCATCCTCTTACCCAGAGCATTATATGCCCAAACCAGGCCCATGTTCACCATTCAGGTCTCTACTCCAATGTCCGTTAAGAGGCCTTACCTTATTAACCTATGTAAAGCAGTCCATTTTCTATTTATTATTTATTGTCTGTCCTCTTCCAACATTAGATGAGAGTAAAAATTTTGTCTTACTGGCACCATATCCCCAGTGCCTGGCATAGAGTAGCTGTCCAATAAATGTCTGGTGAATTACTCTATAGCTAACATGGTAAACATTTGTAGGAAATGGATTCAGTCAAGGTATTTTACTCACCAGCATTCTGGAACAATGCTATACAGGGACCTGACCAAGAAAAACATGGCTGAAATGCTTCACTCTGGTGCATGTCCTTCTTCTCCCTCTGACTTCTTCTACTAAGATCTGTCAACAATTCTAGGTTATGAAACTTCCCACAGGAGCATATCCTATGGCTGAACTGTTTATGATTAATAGAAACCAGACATCTACATTGATGGATTTATTTGGCTCTGAATTAGCCTATCCTGCTTGATTTCCTCTGATTTACAGAGTGACACAAACAATATGCAGCAAACTCAAATTATAATGCTTTCCTACGCAAGGTCAAAGTGCAGACAAGCCTCAGGTAACAGAGTCACAAGGTTTGGCATTCATTTCCCATTTGCTGTCAGAAATGCCAGCTTGAGATTTAATACACCTGAGCAGTTTTCCAGTGGTTGCTCCCACCAGGACTGCATTAGTAAAGCAATGATTAATCACAAAGAAGATACTCGCTAGTACATGCACACCTGACCCTTAAAATGAGAAAACAGTTTTTATAACCATGATGTAGGTGTGAAGTCTTAAATGGTGCTGATCTTTATAGGACTCCTTTTCAACAAATGGTGAATCACGGTAGATTATCCTCCACTCCTTAGTCTTCTTAAATCCTATCTAATTTTGAACACACACACATTCTACAAAAAAACTAGCCCTTATCTTTTGGCTCATCTGAAGTCAACTTAAACATTTTAGGGGTCTATAATTCATTGGATATGTTAGTTTTTCAAAAGGGTGACATAATACAAAACTAGACAGTCAACATTATTCCCAACTATTTTAGAAAACCTGAAAATCCGGGTTAGAAACGTATCTTGTTAGATAAAAAGTCTAGCACTATGTTTAACTCGAAAACAAACCAACCAAGCCCAGGTTTTCAAAGAACTATAGGCTACCCTGAGGTACACTTTTTGCTGTAGCCAAATGAGACTACTTGTACTACTTAGCTCTGAATACTTCCGTATAAATGACTTCACAAAAACCTGGTAACTTCAAAGAGAGAATTTTATAACAGAAAATATGTTCCACAATATAAAATTACACTTAACAGAATCTGTAACTTAAAGGGGCAATAAAGGTGATTTCTACCTGATACAGGAAAACAGAATTCAACTTGGAAAATCTATACTACCTATACTGCACCCCTGTCTGAGTGCTCTGTGACTCCCCCTCACCCAATGCACCTACCGTCCCAGCCAGGATGTCGTGGGGGCAGCAATCCAGAAGGTGACTCTTGCAGACTCGGTCATCTGTAAACTTCACCCTCTGTCTGGTTTCATCTCCTGAAATTTATTTGTGGTTTTAAATAAGATAATACCATGTTAAACACAAAAGCATATCTGGTACAATTCACCTGGATGATTTGCAGACTACCAAATACACTGAAAAGCTGATTTAGAGATATTTACAACTGGAGCGGAATGCAGATGTTTTCTGATGCTAAATATATCATGAAGAATCACTTAATGAGATCTGACTCCGCCATTGTGCCAAAGAAGTCAAGGAGTCAAACGTAAAAGACTGAGCACCAAAAGGCCATTAGTCCCACACATACATGTGGGCAATGAGATACCAAAACCCATGCTAATCAGAGGGCCATGAATCACCACGTATGACCGATAACTGGTAGTTTCCACCAACAAAAGCTACTTATTAATCTAATCGTTTTGCTGTGGAGGAGTGTATAGGCAATATTTTGCCCAAACATACAAAGAAAGCTTTCAAACCCTACCACTGACTAATAAATAATCTAGACCTAGTCTTCTCATCCCTCTTTCACCCCCACCCTTAAAAAAGAGAGTTGGCACCTGGGAGTCACTGTTAACAAGACAATACTAAAAAAGGAAAAAAAAGAAAAAAAGCAAAAAAGAACTAGGTTAGTCAATACACACTGTGAGTTCCAACATATACTGTACCCATCTGCATTCTTCAAGACCTCAGCTGCAGAATTTTATGCCCGCTGTTGAAAAGTTTTAAAGGAAAAGTTTTCTTGCCCAACCTGCAGTAAGGAAGTCAGGGGAATGATACATAAAAGTAAAGGCAAAGTGGAATGTGACAAATTTTAAAGCTAATCTGTGTATATGACACAGAGCTGTGTAATACTAAAGGAGGAATATATCTTAGGATTTGCAAGCATCCAGGATTAATGTAGTGTCTTTTTTTTGAAAATGTTTTCTTTCTAAACTACACTTTTAAAGTTACTTGTGAAAAAAAGCAAACACTTTTTTGTTATAACAGCTTAGAAATTGGTTGTGACTCACGGCTCGATGAACATGAGGCTTTTCTGCAACTCCCTTGCAGATTGATGTAGGCAGGCAAAGATACACTGAACCTTTATAAATAAAATAGAGGGGCCACAATTGTTCAGTTTGTATGAAATAAAAATATGGGAAGCAATTCAAAAGCAACTCAATATACAAAGAAAGCTAAAAAGCACTTATTCACCTATGAAATATAGTGCAAAGAATTTGCACAGCCCTGCGAATGTGCCAGTGTGAACTTACAACTTCATTACTTCAGTAGAAAACACAAACCACAGCAGGTATGTAGTTTTGCAAAGATGCAACCGCTTTTTCCTGAAACAACCATCATGATCTTGCACTCCTCCCTACAGTACAACCTACCTACCGACTGACAAGCGCTATCTAAACAGAAGCGATCCTGTGTGGTTGGGAAGGGAGCTTGGAAAAGCACTAGGCAGGAACCCACGTAAGAAAAGCTCAATTTACGGCTCTCCTTGCAACGGTACAGAACAAGAACGACCGGGGTTCGAGGCCCATCGGCTCCCTCGGGTGTAGCTTCTCCCAGGCTGCCAGCGACTTGGAGCCCATGTTAGCTCCAGCCCTTCGCCGACTCCCCGGTTGGAGAAGCTGCGGCGCCCACCGGGTTGTACATGGCAAAACCGTAAATGGGAATGCCCCACCGACGGAGCGGGCTCGGAGAAAGAAGCCCACCGAAGATCCGCGGAGGGTGGGAGAAAAGCCAGCCGAACAGGAGAACCCGCTCAGACAAAGGCCTGGCGACTGCCGTCGGCGCGTGGGGCGGGGGTGGGGGGAGAGCGCAGGCGCAGACGGTCGCTGCCCCCGCCTCAGGCCGCCCGGCGGCCTCGCCTCACTCCCGCCCCAGCCCCTCGCCTGGCCGGCTGCCCCGACTCACCGTCCCGGGCCGTGCCCATGAGCTGGTCCAGCAGGGCCCGCATCTGCGCCTGGGCGGACATGGTGGCCAGCGGGGGCGGCAGGTACGGCCGCGACGAGTCCTCTCAAGGAAACGGCAGCGGCAGCGGTAGCAGCAATGACGAAGGATGGTCGCGTCGGCCTCGAGCCCTCTCGGCTACTTCCTGTTTCGGGGGAATGTCGGGAGGAAGTGCATCAGCTCTGGCCTTTGGCCTGCTGGGAAATGTAGTTTCAGGGGCCGGTGGGTGTACAACTCCGCCCTGGAGGAGAATGAGGCTGGGTTCTTCAAGCGTAGTCCACGGGGCAACACCAGTATACTCTGATTCTACTTTGGAGCCCAAGATCTGTAGGTTCTACGGAGGCTAACGTTCAATAAAACAAAACGAATATAATTTGTATTTATTTTACTTATTTTTAAATTATTTTATTTTAATTTTAATTTTTAGGGAGAGAGGGGAAGGGAGGGAGAAAAGAGTTGGAAACTTCAACGTGCAGTTGCCTATCTCACACACCCCCCGCCCACTGGGGACTTGGCCCACAACCCAGGCGTGTGCCCTGACTGGGAATCAAACCAGCAACCCTTTGGTTCATAGGCCTGTACTCAATTCACTGACCCACACCAGCCAGGGCTACTTTTTTTAGAGGGAGGGAGAAAGAGAGGTAGAGAAATATGGATCAGTTGTTTCTCCTAAGCACCTGACGTGGACCCAGAGTATGTGCCCTGGCCAGAAACCAGCCATCTGGCTACCTTTCCGTTTGCCAGAGGAAGCTCAACCAACTGAACCACACCAGTCAGGGTCAAGATGAATATTGACAAACTAAACAAGAAAATAAATCCCGTGGGATTTTTGCTAGCCAATTTACAAATTAATGAGTCTTTAACCTGAACAGAAATCTGGAGGTCCTGTAGGAGGAACTCTCAAGTCCTGAGTCATGAAAGAAAGACCTACAAGAAGAATTCTAAGGCTATAACAACCCTTCCCCACAGACTTCCCCTTACCCTCTATAAAAGACTTTCCATTGTTTACCGTGAACTTGCACGTGATTCACTATGGCACCAAGATCTGTAATGCAATCCTGTCTTTACTCCCGAATAAGTCTTTTTTTGCTAAGTGAATAACTGGCTGACACTTTGTTTGCAGTCAACACATGGGGTCCAGAGAAGACGCCCCATAGCCCTGGGATGGTGAGCACGCAAGTATGGCACCTACGGAGCCAGCCATTGTAACAAGCTGTTTTTCTCGCCTTTTCAGGAGCTTGAGGGTAAGTTTTCTGTTGAGTCCAAGCTTTCACTCCTCTTGTGTTTAAAGCTCTCTGGACTTTATTCGAAATCTGTGTAGAGGTTTCTTTTCTTTTTCTGTTAAAAGGACTCGTTTGTTTGTGAACTCTCTTCCACACTGTCTCCTGAGTCCCTAAGGAAGGGATACCCAAACCCCAGGCAGAGGACCGGTACTGGGCCTTGGCCTGTTAGGAACCAGGCTACAAGTAAATCTCCCTTGAGCTTTACCTCCTGTCTCCACCTCAACATCCCCATCCGCAGTAGGGGGAATGGGGAAGGAGCTCACCTGAGCTCTGCCTCATGTCGCCACCCCCTAACCCCCCCACTCCACTACCCCTACCCTCATCTTCCATTAAACCAGTCCTTGGTGCCAAAAAGGTTGGAGACCACTGCCCTGGGGGACCAGTCTGTATCTTGGGACCATGTTAGCCATTGACTTGATTCTTTTAGAATCGGATACTTTGCGCTAGCTGTCAGCCTAATTTTGTCCCATGGAAATTGCGTGGTCAGACTTTGACCTGGTTCTCTCCGGAGCAGGCTATTTTAATACTGATACACTTTTTCACCCTGGCTG
Source organism: Desmodus rotundus (assembly GCF_022682495.2). Taxonomy (NCBI): domain Eukaryota; kingdom Metazoa; phylum Chordata; class Mammalia; order Chiroptera; family Phyllostomidae; genus Desmodus; species Desmodus rotundus. The sequence continues at coordinate 97,814,914 of NC_071387.1, forward strand.
GTGTGGCTCAGTGGATTGAGTACTGGCCTGCAAAGGAAAGGGTCACCTGTTCAATTCCCAGTCAAGGCACATGCCAGGGTTGCAGGCCAGGTCCCCAGTAGGGGGTGTATGAGGGGCAACCACACATTGGTGTTTGTCTCCCACTCTTTCTCTCTTTCCTGTCTCTCTAAAAATAAATAAATAAATAAAAGAATAAAGAAATAAAAATTAATGGAACTGGTTGGTATTAAGCCTGCAGGCTGCCTAAGCTGTATGAGTTGTTTAGCCTGTTTGCAGGGTCCTTGCTCTAGATAAAAGCCTCTGAAAAATAGTCTTAGGTATCTAAATGTTTCCCTCCCACAGGGACCCTGTAAGGGGGTGCAGAGTAAGGGTCCCCTGAAAATAGGAAAAAAATTCCCACATCTCTTTATTGGGGGAGGGGGAAGTGGATGATACTACTTAGTATATTTTGCATAACAATGGCAAGTTAATAGCTGTGCCTTTCTTGAAGGGAAAGAACTGCTGCCCAGGGAGAAAGGTATAGTGACTTGTGACACAGCCAGGGGAGGTGGAGGCCCCTGTGTCATGGGAACTCTTGCCTTGACTAAAGATAGCAGCCAAAAGAAGGTAAAAGATACTGGGGAACTGGCAAAAATGGCACGCCATAGAAGGGACCAGATTGGAGTCACAAAGGAAGTTCTGGGCTGACCATTCAAACTAAGGGCGAGCTGAAAGAGAAGAGGAAGGACTTCCAGTCCAGATAGTGGCACAGGCAGACACAGCTCACCTCTTTGCACAACCACATCAAAATTATAACTAAAATATAGAGCCACCACGACTCAGGCACATCAGAAATTGGGCAGAGTAGAAGTCTGACAACTATGGAATTAAAGAAACCACAACCATCCAGACTGATAGGAGGGGTGCAGATGCAGAAGGGGCTGGTCCCATACTGATGTGCATAAGAATTTGGGAGGGATATCTCAGGAGCAAGGAGTCCCAGCCCCACACCAGGCTCCCCAGCCCATGGTTCTAGTGCCAGGAAGATAAGTCCCCACAACTTCTGGCTGCAAAAACCAGTGGGGATTGAGTTAGTGGAAGAAATTGTTGGATCCTCAAGAAGTTCCTCTTAAAGAACCCATACATGGACTCACCTACTCAGACTCACTCCCTCTGAGCCCCAGCACCAGGGTAGCAGCTTGAAAGGAAGCAGTGGTATACAGGTGTCACAGGTGGGCATAGATAACCAGGTTCTTGGTAATAGCAAACAAAGAATTGAACCAAACACGGAGTTTCTAGCAGAAATAGAGCAGATTTATTAAGCAATAATACAATCCATAGAATATGGGAGTGGGCCAACTCCAAGCAGAGATTGACCTCAGGGGCTAGAGGGATTTGATTCTTATAGGGTAGATATTTCCTGGCTAATTTTGGCAGGTTTTTATTGCACATGTACAAGTAGTTATATCACTTTAAAGCTACCGTGCATGTGGTCTCCCATGATTTTCCTTGACTGGCCACTGGGGAAGGGGGTCGCACATGTTAATTTGTTATAATGCTGTTATAACGAAGCAGGGTCATGCAGCATCCTCTGCGCAGGTCCATTCATGATTCACCGTGATTCAGTGCTTTTCCGGAGAGCGGGAACGACTGGTCTCTCTGTCCTGTATCGACGTCCTTTATCTTAGCCCTGGGGCTCCTCCGGAGTTTCCTCCTTCCTGACCATCTCCTGTCTCACAGGAAGAAACTGAAGTGTCTGGCATCAAGGCAAGCAGAGACCATTGTCCCATTTCTGAACTCCCTCTCCCACAGACCCGGTTAACTGGTGCCATATCTGAGACTCCATCCAGCTGGCTAACACTGTTTGACTAACCTTGGAGATCCCCAGAGCCTCTACCCTACCCAACTTATGGGTCCACTCAAGCTGCTTTTCCATAAGAGTAGATGGTCTCGGCTCCTAAATACTATCAAACAAGCAACAGCTGGCAGCTTGGCTTCACCTGGGAATCTCCAAGCCCAGCACAAGTAGCAGCCATCTAGATTGCTTTACAGCTCAGGCAGGGTGCCCTGGGCAAAGCACAGGTGGGGGCTGACCTTGGCCTGCACCACCTGGGAAACCCCAGGGCCAGCACACCCAGTGGACAGCTACAGACCCTGACAGAGCACCGCCACCCTGCCCCTGCACAGCTGATCCTCCACAGACAGTGGAGGATGGTGGTCAGTGGGCACAGCCAGTCCTTGCAGCTGACTGGCCTGGGTAAATCCCTCCCATTGACCTGCCCACAGCAGCCAAGGCTCAACTACAAGAGGAGGGTGTACTCAGCCCACATGAAGGGCACACCTTGAGTACCCAGGTTGAGTGATAGGGGAGGCTGTGCCAGGGGACTCTACAGGACATCTGTTGCATTAGGCCACACTACCAAGACACGGAGTCAAAGCAGCTCTACCTAATACACAGAAACAAACATAGGGAGCCTGCCAAAATGAGGAGACAAAGAAACATGGCCCAAGTGAAAGAACAGATCAAAACTCCAGAAAAAGAGCTAAACAAAACAGAGATGAGCAATCCACCAGATGCAGAGTTTAAAACACTGGTTATATAAGGATGCTCAAGGAACTTAGTGAGGACCTCAGCAGCATAAAAAAACCCAGTCAGAAGTGAAAGATCCACTAATTGAAATAAAGAACAACTTATAGGGAAGCAACGGTAGAGTGGATGAAGCCGAGAATCAAATCAATGATTTGGAACATAAGGAAGCAAAAAACAATCATGTGGAGCAACAAGAAGATAAAAGAATTAAAAAAAAATTAGGATAGTATAAACAGCCTCTGGGACAACATCAAAATGTCCAACATTTGCATCATAGGGGTGCCAGAATGAGAAGAGAAAAGAGCAAGCAATTATAAATCTATCTGAAAAAATAGTGAAAGAAAACTTCCTTAATTTGGTGAAGGAAATCATGCACAGAGAGTCCCAATCACGATGGATGCAAAGAGGCCCACTCCAAGACACATCATAATCAAAAGACCAAGGGTTAAAAATGAAAAGAGACTCTTAGAACCAGCAAGAGAAAAGAAGTTAGTTTCCAGATGGTTGATAGATGGGAGGATAGAGGGGCAGAATGGGTGAGAGGTGAGGGGGTTAAGAAGTACAAATAGGTAGTTACAGAACAGCCACGGGGGTGTGAAGTACAGTATAGGAAGTGGAGTAGCCAAAGAACTTATACACATGACCCACGGACATCAACAATGGTCGGGCGGTTACCTGAGGGAGCAGGGGGTGCTGGGTGGAGGGGGAAAGGGGGGAAAATCAGGACAATTGTAATAGCATAATCAATAAAATATAATTTAAAGAAAAAAAGAGGGAGCCACGCAACCTGAAAGGCTGTAGGAGAGAGAGTCCACCACGAAGAGTGTCTGGTCTGCCACGAGGTCTGGTGAGAAAGGAGGAAGCCACGCGGTGTGGAGTGAGAGCATGCCACGAGGCCTGAGGTAAGAAAGAGGGTGCTGGCCGGGAAGCTTGCCTGGAGAAGATGGTGGCAGAGCTGTGCAGGGACCTGTCTAACCGAGCCTGGATTCGTGAGAGGTGCTTGGAGCTGAACTGTGACTGTGAACGTTGAGCTGCAGACTTCTGCTTCTCTGAAGGACATACGGAGAAGTCAGTCTCTTGAGACATGTGCCTTCCTGGACTCTACCATGATCTAGCGTAACATGGTGCACATTTCCCTGAACCACTCTGGGATGGTTCTGTACTGGAACCACTCTGGGATGGAGGCTGAGAACAGCACACCCCAGACCCTGAAGGAGAGAGCTGCTGCGAGAGGATGGCGACTCTGAAACCCACAGGTGCACGTTCCAGAGGGGACGGAGGTCTGTTTGCGCAGCATGCTGAAGAACAGATAAGGATGTGGGGAACTTCTGGGCATGTTTTGCCTCATAGCCTTTTGGGGAGCAAGGGAAGTGCTGGGTCTCCTGGGAGGGCAGGGCTCTGGGCAGGAGGGCTCCCCGCTCCTCTGAGGTTGGAATCCTGTAAATGAAATCCTGTTTCCTTCAACACTAATTGTTGGGTTATGTATTAAGGGACCACACGGCCAAGCCCCAGTTTGCTCGGTTACAGCCCCAGCCAAATTTATGTTTAAAAACCATGGTTCCTTATGCACATTTTTAACTAAATGGACTTCTGTGACCAAAAGAAATTTAGAATATCAAGGACCATTATGGGGAACTTCCCCCACGACACAACTCCTATGTAATATAATGACTCCTGTTTGCTGGTTTCACCTAAGCTCCTGTTTTAAAATCATCATACAGGAAAAAATACAGTAATAAAATAAATAAAAATAAGATCATCACATACACTAAGTTTGCTGTGTTTTTAATTTTGCACTTTTTTTCCTGTTCAACTCTGCACCTGTTGCTTGTTGAACCTGGGCACAAGCGATTTGGATCATGAGTTTTCCCTCCAACATTTGACAGAACACCCAGAAGAGGTCCTTCCTGGTATCAGGGGACAAAAGGTTGTGGATTTTGGAAGACCTGTCCATCAGCCCTGCTTTCAAAGATCTCAATCAAAAGGGGCAAATGTCAAAGTTAGTAACAGACTTGAATCAAGATAAAAATCCCTATAGCCCTGACTGGTGTGGTGTGGTGGATTGAGCGCCAGCCTGAGAACCAAAGGGTCACCGGTTTGATTCCCAGTCAGGGCATTTGGCTGTGTTGCGGGCCAGGTTCCCAGTTGGGGGTGTGCGAGAGGCAAGCCATCCACATATTTCTCACACATGAATGTTTCTCTCATTCTCTTTCTTCCTCCCTCCCCCTCACCTTAAAAATAAATTTACAAAACAGAAACAAAAAAAAAAAGAATCTCTGAATCCCTGTAGGAGTCCTCAAGCCCTTTGTCAGTTGTGACAGCCCTACAGGGAGAACTCTGTGGTTTTAATAGCTCCCATCCACCAACTTCCTCTTCCCCTCTATAGAATGTCCTCTCCTTTGTTTATCCAGCTTGCTCTTGCCACACTTACGGGATTGCATCCTTTCTTCTTTCCTAAATAAATCCTTTTTGCTGAAGGAATACCTGGCTGATTTTTGTTTATGGTCAACGCCATGGAACCGTGAACACGTTCAGCTACTCTCAGACTCTTTTTTTTTACATCTGTGAAATGAGGATTCTCATGGTGCCCGTCATATGTCTTGCGAATGTTAAAATCAAGCATGGAATTGACATTAGGTTCTGTGATTACCCTGTGAGCTCATTGTCTGCCATCCATCAAGGCTATTCTAGCCCTAGCCACGTCAAGAGACTGACAATGAACTCTCGGTACAGTACTCTCCCTTGTGTAGAGCAGCCTGCTGCTTGAAGATGGGTTGACTACACTGGGTTCTTTCCACTCTAGGAGGACGGTGGTGCATCCTCTTGGAACTGTCAACAGATCCTCACTGTAGCACCTCCACACCAGCCCATACATCCAAAGGCTTGTGGAATTCTGGGCCACCGACATGGAATCAACCCTGCACAACGCTGCCTCATATCAGGAGATCCATTTTATAGTAAGGCAGGTCAAATGTTTATTTCTGTGTAACAAGCCACTTAAAACCTCAGCTGTGTGAAACAAAATGATTTATTATTTCTCATGATTCTGTGGAATTCAGCCAGGGTTTAGCTGGGCTCTTCAGCACTAGGTGGTGTTGACTGGGTTCACAAAACTGCTTACATGAAACTGGGCTGAGTGAAGGTCCAAGAAGGCTTCAATGACGTGCCTGGCCCCTCCGGCCCTCCACGTGGCCTGTCTCTGTACATGAGATGTCATTCAGCCACCTAGCCTCATCTGCTTCATAGCATGGTGGCTGACAGCCACCAGGGAGACAGTAGAAGCTGTTAATCCTTTTAAGGTCTAAGTTTAAACCCTAGAACTTTACTCTTACCATTATCTGCCAGTCAAAGCAACTGAACAGGCCAATGCAGATTCAAGGGGAGGTGAAACAAATACTACTTTTTGATGTCAGGAAGCGCTTGTGTGTACAGAGATGTGAAGTATTTCCTATAACCATTTTTGCAGACTCCTGACCGATACTGACATCTCATCATTTCTCTCATTGACTGCTTTTTGGCATTTGTCCTTGTCCAGCCAAGGGGCTTCCCGGCAGTCACTGAGGCCTCGCATGACTACACACGTGCAACCCAGAAGCACAGAAAAGTTATATTCTATGGGGCAAAACTTAAACTTGGTCCAAGTGGCGGTGGAATCTGGTGGACAGATTTGTGTTTCTTCCCACACACCCCCCCAGCCCCCACTGGCTACCCTGAGACACAGCAGTGGTTCATATCCTCGTGGGAGACCAACTGAGGAAAGCAAACAATCCAGAGTGCCTGAGACCAAATAGAGGCCAGCTCATTAACTCCCTCTTGTTTGTGCCCTCCTCCTTCCATGCCTCCCTCCCTTAGCTCCGAGTCCTAATCCCCGGGACCAAAACCCTTAACAAAGTAGCAGTACAGAAGCTTCTCTGTCAAGCTCTACTTTCTGGGGAACTGAAATTAGAACAAGAGACCTGCACTAAAGGAATTTATAAAGGATGTTGTTCAGAAAGAAAATTAAAGTAAGTGGTACTAGAACTTCTGGTTATTCAAATGGGAAAAAAAATTATCTCTTTACTTCACATTAAATCTATTCCGAACTGAATTGAGACTTCAAGGGTAAATCACAACTTTAAGACCATTAGAAAAGGGTAACTTGGGGTAGGGCAGGATTCCTTAAACAAGACACAGAAAGTACTAACCATGGTTTTGGCAGGGTGGCTCATTTGGCTGGAGTGTCATCCTGTACACCAAAGGTTGTGGTTTTGATCCCCAGTGGGGCACGTGTGAGACAACCAAGATGTTTCTCTTGGTGAGGATTAAAAAGAAAAATGAGCCCTGGCTGGTGTGGCTCAGTGGATTGAGCACTGGTTTGCAAACTAAAAAGTCACTGGTTTGATTCCTGGTCAGGGCACATACCTGGGTTGTGGGCGGGCTTTTCCCTCTCTTCCCCTTTCTAAAAATAAATAAATAAAATTTTTTTAAATTAAAAAAAGAAAAATTAAAAAGTACTAATCATGAAAGGTACATTTTTCTGTATTAAAATATAAACTTCTGTTCGTCAAAAAGCACTACAAAATGAAAAGCAGCAAACTGAGGTACTTATAAACACAAATCACCGACAAAAATTTAATGTCCAAAGGAGAGCGCTAAGAAACAATAAGAAAAAAGCAAGCCATTCAACAGAAAACTGGACCAGAGAAGAAATGTCTTGGCCAATAAACATGTGGAAAGATGCGTTTAATAATCATGGAATGAGAACAAAACCACAAGCAGATACTACTTCAAACGCATCGAAATGACAAGGCCAGGTCTGGTGGTGGCCACCGCCCACTCACGTGGCGCTGGATCCCCACGCGCACTCCGGCTTCCAGCGCCTCTGGAGACTCGCCCCGCCGCCAGATGTAGACCTGGATCCAACCTCCCCGCCCGCGGGACTGGGACAGAGGGTCCCAAGAATCAGACCCCCGGGGGGCGTACCCCAAATCCGCGTTGCTTAGCAACTAAAGCCAGCCGGGAGGCGGGGCCCGCTCAGCGCACTTCCGCCCGTGCCCCGGCAGGCCGGAAGTGACGATGGGGGCGGGTTGAGGAGGGCGGTGGCGGCGCTGGTGGTGTTGACTGGAGTGCTCGGGGACAGGTGAGTGGAGACAGGCTTGTACTTCCCGCGCGTGCACTATACGGGGCCCCTCCTCTTCAGTCTATACCTGGTTTCTCGCCCTCGGCGACCCAGGCTCCCTGGAGACCCCAGACCCGACGGAGCTCGCCCGAGCTCGCGCCCACCTCCCCTTGGTATTCGAGCCCACGCGTGTCCGTTCAGGGGTGTAGGTGGAAAGGCTGCTGCAGAATCTAGGGCCAGCCAGCTCCGCCGGCCCTTCCAGCCCCAGAGGGTCAGCACGTCCGATTTTCGCAGCCTGGACTTAAGTCGCGTTGAGTTTGAGCCCGTTTTCCCCCAAAGACAGGATTCAACTCCCGCTAGGAAACTTCCCACCCCATGTTGCCTGTACAGGTAAAATAACCATTGCTATTTATGCTCTTGAGGGTGCTGCCTGGGTTGCTTAATTAAAAACATAGCAATACTAAAACAGAATGTCCATGAGAAGTTTCTTGCAAGGGTCAGATAGTCACGTCCTCTTGTCAGAATGTTGTTAAACAAACTGGCCAAGTCACCTAAAGCTCCGCTGATATTTACTCATTTGTAGGAAAGATCACTCATGGCTAGCCTGTCTTACTGAACAAAAGCAAGGCAGAGTTTAAAGGGGAAAAAAGAACGCTGTCGTCTGTGAAAGAGTTCCCATCTTGTCCTTGAATTGATTGGCTGATAGCTAGGAAAGAGAGTTCGCCCTTGAGCAGAATGAGAAGTTAATCGGGATAGGCAGTAGCAGTTTCTTGCTTTTCTTTAAGAAACCCTGTGATTTCAGCTGAGGAGTTGTGTCTTGTGCTCATCTCCAAGTACCGACTGCTAATGTCTTTCTAATGCCACCTCCCGATGTCACCTCTTCTTTCACAACAGTTTCACGTGAACATACGGCGGCTTAGACTAACTCAGCAAGCACTGAGCGTCTGCCCGGTGCCAGGCATAGTTCTGGGTGTGGAAGGGTGCTGAGGGTATAGCACTCGACAAAATGCAACATTCTTGTCCTTGAGGAACTTAATTCTGCAGGAGAATACCAATAACAAATAAGATAAAACAAAATATGGATCATGCTAAAGAGAAAATACAGAGCAGGGAAGGATGAAATACAGGACATGACCCCGGTATCATTTGGACATTTGTTAGGGCATTTTACTGGTTTTCTGTGTCCTTGTTGCATTGACTGGAGTGCTTTTGGCTCCAAGTGTCAAGAATCCATTAAAACTAGGTCATACTGTGGAAGGATTCTACTGGCTTTCATACAGGAAAGTCCAGGGGACCAGAAATAGATGGGGCCAAGGGCTCAAATGAGATCATCAGGATTTGGAAATGTGGTGGTGGTGGGGTTCTTATTGGTCCCCTATTCTCTCACATAATGCTCTTTATTACTTTGTTTGATCCACAAATTCAAACACTATCTCGCAGTTTTTGTGGGTCGGCATTCAGGAGTGGCTTAGTTATGTGATTATGGTTTATCACCTATGGTTCAGTGAGTGTGGAGCAGTGTAAAGGGGGAGGTCAGGTATGAGTGGCCTCGAAGGTGTCGTGGGAGTTACTAGATGAAGACAGGCGGAGGAACAGTGTGTACAGAAGATCAGCCGTGTGACTAGGGGCACAGATGTTGGGCACAGGGTTTGGGGAGAGATGACTCTAGAGGTAGGCGAGAGCCAGGTAGGGAAAGGACCTGGAGCCACACTGGAGTGTCTGAGCTTTGTTCTAAAGTTGTTAGGGATCTTTCAAGAGTTTTTAAGCAGGGGATGACATGATTAGGAGATATTTTAGAGCACTGTCTCTTGTAGCTTGAAGGACAGAAGATTTGAGAGGGATACAGAAATCCAGGTAGGAAGTTATAAAAATAGGACCTAAGCAGTGGCTGTTGGAAGGAGGAGCTAAATTGAAGAGACAGAATTTGTTGGATGTTTCAAAATGTACTGTATATCTTACTCAAACTTGGTCTCCATAAAGCCCACAAATTTAGTGAATTTTGATCCCAGTCTTATTTTGTAAAATCCTTCATGGGGCTTGGGTTGTCTGGATGTGGTGTGAAAAAGTAGAAGAATAAAGAGGAGAAGAAACAGGAGGAGGAGGGGAAGAATGCTGATTCCAAACTGAATGACGAGGAAGCAGATGAAGCGGGTGTTGAGAGATCAAGGGTCTCTCAAGCTAAAGTGGAACAAATACTTAAAAATTGGAAGTGGGGCATGAGGGAGAAGTGCACTCGCTTATAGATGAAAATGATCAGCTGTTTGTTGGTAATTGTCGAACCTGGGTAATGGGTACATAACTGATGGTCTCCACTTTTATGCATATTTAAACATTTGCTTATCCAAAAGTTATTTTTTTATTTTTTTAAGTATATTTTATTGATTATGCTATTAACAGTTGTCACATTTTTTCTGCCCTTTATCCCCCTCCACCCTGCAGCCCCCCTCCCTCCAGCAATAAGTTTTAAATTTCTTGGTCTTCCTCTTCTCCTTCTGGCACCCCTATGATTCAGATACTGGAATGTTTAAAGTTGTCCCAGAGGTTCCTAAGCCTCTCCTCATTTTTTTGAATTCTTGTTTCTTCATTTTGTTTTGGTTGAATGTTTCTTCCTTCTGCTCCAAACCATTGATTTGAGTCCCGGTTTCCTTCCCGTCAGTGTTGGTTCCCTGTACATTTTCCTTTATTTCACTTTGCGTAGCCTTCACTTCTTTCTCTATTTTGCAACCACATTCAACCATTTCTGTGAGCATCCTGATTACCAGTGTTTTGACCTCTGCATTTGACAGGTTGTCTATCTCGTCATCGCTTAGTTCTATTTTTGGAGCTTTGATCTGTTCTTTCATTTGGGCCATATTTCTTTGTCCTGGCACACTTGATATGCTGTAAGGGGCAGAGCCTTAGGTATTCACCAGGACCGGGCAACTCACTTCCCTGCATTGTGGCGCTGTATGTGGAGAAGGAGTCAGAGAGGGAACAGTGCTACTTGCTCGGCTCTCGCCCCACTTTAAGTCACTTCCTCCTCTACCCACAAGTGAATTGGGCCCTTCTGGTGCTGATTCCCTGGGTGGGTGGGTTTGTTTATGTTCTAGGACCCCATGGGTCCCTCCAACAGACTCCCATGAGACTGGGAGTTTCTCCTGCTGCTGCTGCAACCCCGACAGGTTTTTACAGCCAGAGTTTTTTGCTTTTGTTTTTTTTTAAATTTTATTTATTTATTTAGAGAGAAGGGAAAGAAAGGAGAAAGAGAGGGAGAAAAATATCAAATGGTTGCCTCTCACATGACCCTAACTGGGACCTGGCCCACAACCCAGGCATGGGCTCTGACTGGGAATCAAACCAGTGACTTTTCAGTTTGCAAGCCAGTGCTCAATCCACTGAGCTACACCAGCCAGGGCTACAACCAGAGGTTCTGAGGCTTTATTCCAGAGGACCCGCACTGGAACCCTGTGTTGCGCAGTCTGTCTCGCTCCCCAGTTCTTCCCAGTTTATCCGCATGCAAATGTGGAACCACCCAGTGTGCCAGCCACCGCCTTGCTGTGTGTCCTCTCTGCCGGACTGCCCATCTCTGCCCCTCCTACCGGTCTGGATGAATGTTTCTTCTTTAACTCCTTGGTTTCAGACTTCCATACTGTTCGATTTTCTGGCGGTTCTGGTTATTTTTTGTTTTTAAATTGGTTGTCCTTCTTTTGGTTGTGTGACAGAAAGCAAAGGCGTATCTACCTATGCCTCCATGGTGGCTGGAAGTCATCAAAAAGTTTTTTAAAATAATGATTAAGAAGGAAGGAAATTGAAGTTAAGTCCTATTTGTCTTTTAGTGTTGATCAAAAGTGATCAAGTAGAGTTATATGTTTATCTTTTTGAGAGTATTTTTTTCCTCCTCCCCTTTATGTAAGGATAAAAGTAAACTGAGTTTTAGGCCCTGGCTGGTGTGGCTCAGTGGATTGAGCGCTGGCTTGCAAACTGAAAGGCCACTGGTTCGATTCCTAGTCAGGGGCCATGTTTGAGTTGTGGGCCAGGTCCCCAGTTAGGGACATGTAAGAGGCAACCATTTGATGTTTTCTCCTTTTCTTCCTCCTTCCCTTCCCCTCTTTCTAAAAATTAAGTAAATACTAAAAAAAAAAAAAAAAAGTAACACTGATTTTTGGAGGGGTCAAAGGAAATAAAATCTGCCTTAGAGGTCAGGAAAAGGTCTTACTCTATGTTATTTTCTGGACAAACATATACAACTTATTCGAGGTAATAGTTGTCTGAACTGCTAAGGAGATAAATACTCCTCCTTAACTTATTTTTAGGAGGTACTGTGAGCCATCCTCAGTTACTTTGAAAGCTATGCCTTCCTGTAAAGGAAAGGAACTGTGTTGAAGTTTGTGAGTGACCGCATATGCTGTGTGTGATGCATGTGCCTTCATCCAGGCCCCATGACCTTCAAACGTGCCCTCATTTGAAATATGACTAAGGGCCTGTTCTTTGCCTTGGGCTTGGTAGAGAGAGGAAATAGTTGTTGAGCTGTAAACAGTTGAGCACTGTCGCTGTCGTTGTCTGACTTTTGCTTTGCTCAGCCGAAAGTCCAGTGCTGCCCAGTTGGATGTTGTGGGTGTCTCCCACATACCCATGTGGGGCTGTCAGAATATTTGCGCCACTCTTGGCCGTGACCCAGACCTCCTAATATAAAAAAGACATTGTTAAACCATTCTGCTTAGGGACAAGCGTTTGAGCACGCTTGATACAAGATCAATTAGTGATCACAGGTCATGACGCCTGTGCAAGAAGACAGGCCCCAGAGAGAAGAGAACGTGTGTTATCATACCATCCTCTTGTTAGGGCTCCACAACTCTTTCCTCTCCACTTAATTGACGTTTACTGAACATCTGCCACGTGTTTGGCACAGGGGATGCAACAGAGTCCTCCTGCCCTTGACTGGCTGTCAGTCAGCTGCAGGAGTGGTGTCCTGAGTGCTTGGAAAGAAAAGGCCAAGTTGGCTGGTGTGGAAGGTGGCTAACCGTGGGTCAGCAGTGCTCCCACAGGGCTCGGCGCTGCTCCCGCTGGGGCTTCGAGGGCTGAGAGGGAGGGTTTTCCAGGCCGGGGGACATGCGTATGGGAAGTATGGAAAACCAGTATTCCTTACTGGTCAAGTCATAGCACCAGCTAAGTGGACAAAGGCAATTTAATAAAACAACATAAATGCCCAGTGAATAGAGTGTTCCCCCCTTATTCGTGGGAGATATAGTTCAAGACCCCAGTGGATATGTAAAACCACAGATAATACCAAACCCTATATATACTATGTTTTTTTCATTATATATATACATATGATAAAGTTTAATTTATAAATTAGGCACAGTGAGAGAAAAATAATAATATAAAATAAACAGTTATAACAATATACTGTAGTAAGTTATGTGCTTGTGGTCACTTGTTTCAAGGGATCACTTGCCATTTGCCATTTCCAGACCTTGGCTGACCGGGAGTGACTGGAACCACAGGTGGGGGGACCGCTGTACATGACAAGACGCAGCATGTGCTGCTCTGAATGATTCATGCCTTCCAGAAAATAGTCCAGCAGGGTGTGAATCAGGGGCAAGAGTTCCCCAAAGGAAACAAAGAAATCTCTTCTCTCATCTAGACACTGTGAGTGACTTCAGCCCTGACCTGGTGTGGCTCAGTTGGTTGGGCATGGCTGTGCAAAACAAAAGGTCGCCGGTTTGATTCCTGGTCAGGGAACATGCCTGGGTTACAGGTTCGGTTGCCAGTCTGGGTGCATAGGAGAAGCAATCGATTGATGTTTCTCTCCCTCTCCTCCCTCCCTTCCCCTCTCTCTAAAAATAAATAAATAAAATCTTTTCTTTTTTAAAGAGGGGCTTCTGCTGTACTCAGTATGTAGTGCTAGAGTGGTGAGGTGGTCTTTTCATTCGTGTAAGCCATTGACAGAATCCTTTCGGGTTCTGTTAGTAGCTGGTGAAGCTAGGTGGTAAAGTTAACCTTATTCAGAACTTTTCCCTATGTATTTCTTACATATTTTCTCCAATTAAAAATTGTCTATTTTCTCCAAGTATCTCCTCTCCTTGTATAAATATGTTTCTTTCTGTCTGTTTTTTAACTTGCAAGTACACTTTTTCCCACCTTGTTTTATTTCTTTACATTTGAAGTAGCCTTGATTTAAATAATGTCTGCTTTGTAAAATCGTCACCGTAGTGTGGTTGAGGAATGCAAAGAATAGGTTTTCTTTGAGTGGTGGAAAGCGTTCACGTGGCTGTGCAAGCATTTCTGGGAACACAGAAGTGAGCCTTCTGCTTAATTATTCCCTCACAGAAATTAAACTGTAGTTCCAACTTCTCAGAATTCTCAGATGAAACTAGTTATGATTTTAAGGCATGCAGTTAAAAAATAAAAGTTTTACCCTAGCTGGTGTGGCTTTGTGGATTGAATGTCAACCCGTGAACCAAAAGGTCACCAGTTTGATTCCTGGCCAGGACATACGCCTGGGTTACAGGCCAGGCCCCTACTTGGGTACATGTGAGAGGCAACCAGTTGATGTTTCTCTCGCACATCGATGCTTCTCTCCCTCTCTTCCTCCTCCCTTCCCTTCTAAAAAATAAAATCTGACTTATTATTAAAGTACCCTGAAATGACCTCTTCTCCAAAAAAAAAAACAAACTATCAAATGTTAATAAAAAAAAGTAGACCACCTACTTTTTTTTATCGATTGATTTTAGAGAGAGAAGGAGGAGAAACATTGATTTTTGTTGTTCTACTTTTTTATGTACTCATTGGTTGATTTTTTTTATCTTCACCTGAGAACATTTTGTCATTCCTTTTATTTTTTTGGAGAGAGAGAAACGTGTTTGGTTGCCTCCCACACACACCCAGAGTGGGGATCACACGAAACCAGACCGGGGATCAAACCGGCAACCTATGTATGTGCCCCGACTGGGAATTGAACCTGCAACCTTTTGATTATGGGACAACACTCCAACCAACTAAGCCACACCGGCTAGAGCCATTGGTTAATTCTTGTATGTGCCCTGGCAGGGGATCGACCCCACAACTTTGATGTATCCAGATGATGCTCTAATCAACTGAGGTACCCGACCCGACAGACCCCTACTTTCATAATATCTGTAGAATTGCCAGTTATTTGTTTTGGCAGTTTTTCTTCTGCCCTTGGTAGAATATTTATGCTTCCTTATCTATTTAAAAAACAATTAGAGTGAGACTTTTTTTTTTTTTTAAAGTTTCTGTTCTCTCTGACTCAGCAAACCCTAGAGAAAGGGCTCTTGGAGAAAAAGGAGACACTCTATTTCCTCTCTGCATTTACAGGGTCCGGCAGAAGTAACACCTGTTTGAGTGTGGTTGGTAGGATGCAATATGGGTGCAATAATTTATAGTTCTAATTTGAACATTTCACGTAAAATGTCATACAGTGTGTTTGAGTGTGATATTGTTATGTTACAGAATTACATGCTTAAGACTTTGTAATAAAAGATCTTGTAATAAAAGGGGCGCTATTTGTGCCGGACCATGTACTACAGCATGTGTACCCTTGAAAAGTTAATGAACTGCATAAACCGTCATTTTATTGTTTTTCCCCATGATTAGTTTCCACCCTGGGTGGCATAGCCCATCCACTTCTGGGAGGACAGGGGTGGCAGCTCAGACATGCTCACAATCACCAGGTGTGTCTGCTTGCTCACAGTTCCTTCGTGCCAGGGGAATAATCTGAAAATCCATACACGTGGACTATGTTTATTTCACCTGGTTACCCTTAGCGTCACATCTTTTACCTTAATATGTATCGTATTGGTACATTTTCTTTCTCATTCCTTACATTTTTCTTCATTGGTTTTGTTTTATTGGACATTGAGTCAAAATGTAGAGTTTGTAGTTACCATTTCTTTTTTCTTTATTTTCTTTTGTATCCTTACCTGAGGACACCTTAATTTGTTTTTTTAGAGAGAGAGAGAGAGTAAGGGAGAGAAAGAAACATCGATGTGAGAGAATCATTGATTGGTCGCCTTAGCACACACCCAGACTGGGGACCCGTGCCGAGTGTGGGGATCATGCACATCCAGAGTTGGGGGGCTTCGCATGTGCTGACACCCATACGGGGATGAACCCCAACCTCGGTTATGTGCCCTGCCCGCGAATCGAATCCCAGCCTTTCTGTTAGGGGGTGACGCTCCAGCCACTGGGCCCCACGGGCCAGAGCATGTAGTTACCGCTTCTGAAGCTCAGAAGTGACAGGAGGAAATACCAATCAATGACTGTCTGGAAATCCTGTGACTCGATTTCTGATTTCCGTCCTCAAGCCCGCCAGCTTATTAGAAGAGACAGAAAGGAACATTGGATACAAATGAGGTAAAGATACCAATCTCTTAACCTCATGGTCTTTTTCCGCATTTTTTCTTCAACTGTTTATCTTCGCAGCTTTTATTTTAGATGAAAATTGCTTAATTCCTTTTTGGTATCTGGAAAGCATTTAATTTTATATACGGGGTGGGACAAAAGTAGGTTTACAGTTGTGTGTATACAAAACACAGAGTTTATTTTTGAATTATTTATTTTTAACGTATTGATTTCAGAGAGAAAGAGGAGGGGGAAGAGAGAGAGAAAGAAACATCGGTTTGTTGTTCTGCTTATTTATGTATTCATTCGTGGCTTCTTGTATGTGCCCTGACTGGAGATCGAACCTGCAGTCTTGGAGTATTGGGACGATGCTCTAGCCAACCGAACTACCCGACAGGGCGTGTTGTTATTTACTAATTATTATTACTTTGAATGGGAACAACTGTAAGTCTACTTTTGCCTCTCTCTGTATGTGTGGACACATAATGGGTTTTCTTTCCCTTTATCTGTTGACTTGACATGGGCAAATGTCATCAGTTCCCTAGGATTCCTATTCTCCAGGCATCTCACATTGCATTTTGCAGCTCAGTGATAGCCATTTTTGCCCCTAGTTGGACTCTTTCATGCCCAGCATCTGCGGGTCTCCCCTGTGCTAGCCAATGAGGAACCAAAAAGCACCCTTGGTGTCAGGGATGTGGTTTGTCCAGGTGTGCGGTTTGCAGATGCTTCGTTGTGATATTAGAGGTAAAATACCTTGAAGTTTCTCTTACTCCATCTTTATCCGGAATTTAACCTTTGCCATTTGAAACAAAAAGGAAAAGAGCTATGAGGTTATGAACATCAATTCAGTTTAGGAGGAAGCGTCTGGTACTTTATTTTTGATCCTGTTCAGCTCAGGTCCCTATTGGTAGGGCCTGAAGCCCTTCCACCCCCTCACTCCCACAGGTGAACTGAAATGATGGCTGACAGTATTCATCACTTTGCAAAAAAATGTAAACTTACAGCTTCAGGAAGCTGAGCAAACCTGAAACAGGACAAACTCAAAGAAATCCATGCCAAGATAGATTATAACTAAGCTTCTGAAAAAAAAGAAGAAAAAGAATTGACTTGTTACTTATGGGGAAACACAATTCAAACGACAGATTTCTTGTCGGAAACCTTGAAGGCCCAAAGGAAGTGGCTTAACATTTGTCAAGTGCCGAAAGCAAAGAACCTACCAAACCCCCAGTTGTTGTTTTTTTGAGAGAACATTTATGAAGGCTGGGGACAGAAACAAGGAACGGCTTAAGGTAGAAGGAGCAACAGGAGAGCCCGGGTGAGGCTGCTGTCAGCTCACTGGGAAGTCAGAGAAAGGGGGTTCGGGGACAGGGTCAGGGGCTTAGCCTGGGGTGAGCTGCTGCTGCCCACTGCTCCCCTGGTTGCAAGTCTCGTGGGGCCCCTTAGGGTTTAGGGGAGAGAAAATTCATGTGAAAAGGAGATTTGAGTGGGCGCGCCCCAAGGAGGGTGTGCCTCAAACCCTGAGATTTTACCTGGTGGAATTCTTCTTCAGGAATGATGGAGAAATAAAGACATTCTCAAATGAGGAAAATGAATTTGTTGCCAGTTAGACCTACTTTAGAGGTATGACTGAAGGAATTTCTTGAAACAGAAAAGGAAATGGTAAAAGAAGGAATCTTGAAAGCTTAGGGAGAAAAAAATAGAAAAAGCACAAATATGAGTAAATGTTACAGATTTTTCTTGAGTTTTCTAAATTGGTGATTGGAACAAAAACTATAATACTGATGTGGTTCTCAGTGCACATAGAGGAAATACTTAATACGATTATAACACACACAAGGGCAGGCGAAA
The DNA here is from genome assembly GCF_022682495.2 of Desmodus rotundus. Classification (NCBI taxonomy): domain Eukaryota; kingdom Metazoa; phylum Chordata; class Mammalia; order Chiroptera; family Phyllostomidae; genus Desmodus; species Desmodus rotundus. Next base: position 97,832,772 of record NC_071387.1, read on the forward strand.
GGACTTAAAGGGAAGTACACTCTCTACATTTCACTCGACGCGCAATAGGAAAATGCTGCCACCAGTAGAGCGCACCGAGTCAGGCGTGTCTCGCGTAGCACGCAGAGCAACGCTGCAGGTAAGTGAAACGGGTTCTAAGGAACGTTCAGGTAATCCACAGGAAGTCGGGAAATGGAACCAAGAAAAAAAAACGGAACAAACTACTAAAAGGCAGATTAGAGGCCTAACATATTGATAATTTCCTTGAAAACTAATGGTCTGAAAATAAAAGATTGCAGGGTGCATTTAAAACAGGATCCAGCTCTGGCCCGGGAGCTCGGTCGGTCAGAGCGTAGTTCCGACGCGCCGAGGTCGCAGGTTCCCGCCCAGGTCAGGGCGCTCTCAGGAAGCAACCAGTGAAGCTGACAAAGTGCAAGTTGATGTTTCTGTCTGTCTGTCTCTCTGTCTCTTTGTCTCTCCCTCCCTCCCTCCCACCCTTCCTTCCTCTCTCTCTCTCTAAAAATCAATACATTAAAAATTTTTTTTAAATGATCCAGCCCCAGCCAGGTGGCTCAGTTGGTTGGGGTGTCGCCCTGTACATTAGAAAGGTTGTGGGTTCAGTTCAATCCCATCAGGGTGCATATGGGAGGCAACCGATCAATGTTTCTCTCTCACACTGATGTTTCTCTCTCTCTCTCTCTCTCTCTCTCTCTCTCTCTCTCCCTCTCCCCCCCTCCCCCTTCCCCTGCCCCATCCTCTCTCTCCAAAATTAATTTTTTAAAAAATACCCTAGGGTGAGCATTAAAAAAATAAAATAAAATTTAAAAATTATCCATATGTTGTCTAAAAGAAACCTGCTTCAGCCCTGGCTGGTGTGGCTCAGTGGATTGAGTGCAGACCTGCAAACCAGGGGGTTGCCGGTTCACTTCCTGGTTGGGGCACATGCCTGGGTTGCGGGCCTGGTCCCCCATTGGGGTCGTGTGAGAGGCAACCACACAATGATGTTTCTCTCCCTTTCTTTCTCCTTCCCTTCCCCTTTCTCTAAAAATAAATAAATAAAATCTTTAAAAAATAAAAATAATAAAATAAAAGAAACCTGCTTCAAATATAATGAAACAGGTGAATTGAAAGTAAAAGGATAGAAAAAGACACATGTATATCGTGCAGACATTAATCAGAAAAGGATGAGAATACCTATCTTAATGATAGAGCAGACTTCAGAGCAAGACAGTTGTAGGGGCAGAGTTGGACATTTGCAATGAAAAAGGACGGCCCGCCAAGAAAACAGTGATCCGAAATAGGCATGCGCCGACAACAGAGCTACAGTTTCCTTATTAATTTTTTAAAATATTTTTCCAGTTTACTATTTCATTAATTTACTCTTTTGTTTTTATTCCCTCCTATCTTTTGCTTACTTTGAGTTGAATTACTTTTTCCCCCTAATTTCAGCTCATGGTTGAAATACTGATTTGAAATCTTCCTGATATAGGTATTTAGGGTTATGAATTTCCCCACATATAGCTTCAGTGACATTCTACAATTTTTTAAATGTTTCTTTTCATTCAGTTTAAAATATTTATTTTAGGGGGAGAGCGGGAGAGGGAGGGACACATCAGTGTACAAGAGAAGCATCTATCCCTCTCACACGCCCCTAACCAGGGACCTGGTCCGCAGCCCTGGCATGTGCCCTGACTGGAAGTCAGACTGATGACCTGTCGGTTTGCAGGTGGGTGCTCAGTCCACTAAGCCACACCAACCAGGGCTAAATATCTTATTTTTTAATTTTTTTTTAAATTTGATTTTAGAGAGGGGAAGGGAGAGGGAACAAGGGGGAGGGAAACATCAATGCAAGAGAGAAACATCCACCAGTTACGTTCCTCACAAGCCCCTCCCAGGACCGAACCCCATCACGTGCCCTGACCTGGAATCAAACTGGTGACCTTTCACGTTGCGGGACAACACCCGACCAACTGAGCCACAGTGGTCAGGGCGGTCTTGGAACAGTTCTTTTAATAGGAAAAGAGGAAGACAGTGAGAGATGATTGAGATCTCCTAATGTGTGGCAAAGAGTCACATTTCTGGTCATATTTTAAAACCACACCTTAGGCATGTCAGTGCACAGAGCTTTTTGGAGGAGCCATAATAAACTGCTGACGGCCCTGGCCTGGGGGTTCAGTTGGTTGGAGCGTCATCCCACACACCAAAAGGTCGCAGGTTCAGTCTCCAGTCAGGGCGGTACAGGGGACAACTGATGGATGTTTCTCTCTCCCACTGGGGTGTGTGTGTCTGAAATCAATGAACATATCCTCGGGTGAGGATTTAAAAAAAAAGAAACTGCTAACATGCTTCTCCTCTTGAGCTTGAGGGCCACAAGAAGGAAGGAGATTTATGCTTTTACACCTTTCAAATATGTTACGTGTAACATGTTGCTGACTTAAAAAAACAGAACCCCAAACTATATCAGTAGTAATTATTTTTTACTATCCTTTGCTTTTAGCTCTAGGGATCCACATAGCTTAGGGATTCTAAGACCAACGAGCAGGTCGATTACTGGGAGAGGCTCTTCCTCCTCCTTTTGCTTTCCTTCTGTCTGACAGTGGAGGTGGAGTCTCCACTTCAGGGGCCAGAGGCAAGAGAAACCTAGCCATCCTCTGATGGTCAAAGTGGGACGACCTCCATCCCTCACCTGACGCATTCCCAGGCTGCCCGAGATGCGTTTCACCAGCAGCTTTACAATCCCTAGGTTCACCTGTCCAGATCCAGTCACCAGATGCACCAGCGGCTGTCCGGAAGCTAATGTTGAACACGTCTTCCGGGTGCTCCTGCCACAAGGTAGGTCTGGGAAGCACGGGTCAGAGGCAGTGTGGACAGTTGTGTCGTTTTGAGCAGATGCCCCTCATTCTGGCATAGACAGTCTTAGGGCGGGCGATGTCCTGCTGTCCCCTGGTAAACGCTCCTGCTTCTGAATGACGGGGCAGCTCTGGCTCTGAGAGCTTGAGTTTCTTGCACATTTTAAAGCTCTTAAGGAAGAGAACTTTAAATATAGAGCTTTTAAAATAAAGAATTTTAGAATTCTGAATTCTCATTCAGTTTTCTTTACTGAAGGAATTGATGTGTTTTAATTATTTTAAACATCCCCCTACTGGGGACAAAGTGGCCATGTGTGCTGAGTGAGCCCCTTGTCTGTCAGTCAAGGTTCTGCTGCCGGCTCTTTCCCTAGTTACCCCTGCAGGCACCCTGCCCCACCTCCCCGACACCCTCGTCAGGTGCGTGGGTTTGGTGAGGTCCCTGGTCATGTGTCACCGTTTGATTTCCTGTGCTGACCTTCCTACCTTTGACGGACACACCTTTTCTGACTTCCCAGGTGGTGAAACGTGTGTCTCAGTGCTAAGGAGAATGCACCCAGATTTGTGTGGGTTTCTTGTTAAATTATGGTAAAATGCACATGACGTGAAGTTTATCAGCAGCAGCATTTAGTACTCATGACGCTTCACAGCCATCGCCACCACTTTTATCCCCCTGCACGGATTAGCCGTCAGCCAGTCCCCGCTTCCCCTGCCCCAGCCCCCGGGGACCACTGACCTTCCTGCCTGTATGGATTTGCCTGTTCTGGATGTTGCATATAAATGGAATCATAAAATATGTGACCTTCCGCGTCTGGATTATTTCAGGGAGCCTAAGTGTTTTCAAGGCTCATCTGTGTTGAGGCGTACGAGTGCTTTATTCCTCTTAGGGCCAGATGATACTCCACTGTAAGGAATTACCACACTTTGCTTATCCATTCATCTGTTGATGGGCATTTGGGTTGTTAGAAATAATGAAGTTAGGAATATTTGTTTACACATTTTGGTACGAGTCTGTTTTCGTTTCTTTGGACTCAGACGTGCAATTGCTGGACCCTACGGTAATTCTGTGTCTAACTTCTTGGGGAGCCGCCAGACTGTTCCAGGGCAGGCGTGCCATTTTCCACTCCCATCGGCAGTGCCCGAAGCTCCTGATTTCTCCACATCCTCGCCAGCACTTTCTATTGTTTGTTTTAAGTCCACGCCCGAGGCTATGGTTATTGATTTTTAGAGAGAGTGGAAGGGAAGGAGAAACACTGATGTGAGAGAGAAACATTGATCGGTTGTCTTCTGTACATGCCTTGACTGGGGCTCGAACCCGAAACCTTTTGATGTATGGGATGATGCTCCAACCAGCTGAGCCACCAGGTCAGGGTAACACTTGTCATTTTTAGTTTTTGTAATGAAAGCTACCCTAGTGGGTGTATACACAGGTTTTTAAATGCATTGTTTTTATGAAGTGGAGGGAACAAGTTAAAGTCAGACAGTAAAAAATCCATACCAAAGGCATCAGTCTCTTGTCACTCCACCCTCCTCTAGCCCGTTCCTAGAGGGAGCAAGTTTCTGTTGTTTCTCCTGGGTTTCACCTCCGTTTCCTCTGGTGTGTTCTGTTTTACTCATTTTGAGTCTTTGGCGAGGTGAGGATGAGAACTTACTCTGGCTCATGTAAGCCCTTCCATTCTCTTAATACAGTTTGTGTTAGTTAGGACATTGCTTTGACTACTTAAAAAGGATCAAAGCAACAAATTTCTTGCCTTTCATAAGGTAGAAGTTTGTTTCTTTCTCATATAATAAGGAACTCCAGGATCAATGGCAGGGGTTTCCAGCCACCAGGGACCCATGCTCTTTCCGACCTGTGGCTTCACCGTCTTTGAAAGTGTTCTCCATCTTATTTTTCAAGGTGGCCGCTCCAGGTTTCCCCACCACACGCACCCCCCATCCAGCCATAGGAAGGGGAGCAGGGCAGAAGAGAGCTTATTCTCCACCACAAAGGTGTGCACGTCCCCTGTCCTCATCCGGGCAGCTGTCCACTTTCTTCCACGTGACCTCTAACATACTTTATCCTGTTATTAACAACTAACTAGTCTGCCCAGCCAGTGCGGCTCAGTCGATTGGGCATCAGCCCGAGAAAGGAAAGGTCGCCAGTTTGATTCCTGACGAGGGCATATGCCTGGGGTGCAGGTTTGGTGCCCCGGGCATGTACGGAAGGCAACCGATAGATGTTTCTCTCCCTCTCCTCCTCCCTCCCTTTCCCTGTCTCCAAAAATAAAGTAAAATAAAGTTCAAAATAATAACAATTAGCTAGTGTTTGAGTGCTTCATATGTGTCACACACTGTTCTAAATGCTGCTTTCTATTCACTTACTAATTTAACCCTCAAAACAGTCTTCTAAAGTAGATGTTGTTTCCCTTTTACAGATAAGGAAATCAGGCACCGTCAAATCAAGGAGTCGCCCAGGTCACCAGTGTGTAAGGGGCACGGCTCCAGAGCCCTTCACTCATGATGCTTTTAAATGGGGGTCCGTGACCCTCCAGGGGGTCCCACCAGGCCGTGCTTTCCACCTGTACTTTAGGCTGGCGGCAGGCTTGTCAGAGGTGTCCAGCCCAAGAGCTGACAGGGCGTCCTTAGTTAGTGTTAGTTATTATCAGCCCCGCCCCGCACTGCCCTGCAGCTCCCTAGGCTTGTCCCGGGGCAGTGGGCGGGAAATGTCAGTGTGTGAGGGATGAAAATACTTGCTGTGCTGGCTTTATACCAGTTTACCGTTCTGAGTTAAAGGCCTTCCTAAGTGGAATCGTTGCCACCCTAAACGTTCACTTAGCTTTTATTTCTTGGGCCTAGGGCCCACAGTCACCACTGCGACTGTGCTCCTGCGCCGCTGGGGACAGCAGGGCCTTGGAGGTCCCGCCGCGCTGCAGCTCTTAACCGCCCCTTGTTTTGTTGACACAGTGATCAGGAGGGGGACTTTGGGATGTGCACGCGATGGACCGCAAGGACTTGGAAGCTGAAATCCACCCCTTAAAGAACGAAGACGCGAAATTGCAGGAGAACCTGGGGAGCCAGTTGAAAAAGGAGGAGAACTTGAAAGGTGCGGCGCCTCAGCAGTCTCGCCTTTCCCGATGCCGGACGGCGGCGTTTTTCCTCTCGCTGTTCATCTGCCTCTTGGTGGTGTTTGTGATTTCCTTCATCATCCCGTGTCCGGACAGGCTGGAGTTACAGGGGATGTGGAGGATCGACTACAACACAGCAGGTGCGTCGCCCCCACACCCCCCGCGATGCCATTCTCTCTTCTGAGCAGGCCATGAGCTCAGCATGTGCGTCCAGGAATGTCGAAGTCATCTATTTTTTTTTACGTCGTCAACTTTTTTTTTTTTTTAAGATTTTATTTATTTATTTTTAGATAGAGGGGAAGGGAGGGAGAAAGAGGGAGAGAAACATCAGTGTGTGGTTGCCTCTCATATGCGCCCCCCACTGGGGACCTGGCCTGCAACCCAGGCGTGTGCCCTGACTGGGAATCAAACCAGTGACCCTTTTGTTCTCAGGCCAGCACTCAGTCCACCGAGCCACACCAGCCAGGGCTTAAGTCACCAACTGTTATTATCCCTCACATATTTCATGCAGAAGAGAACGTGGCAAATGGCTCAGGGTGGAATGAAAAACAAATGCAGGTTGGAACGCTTCGCTGCGCTTGCTCTGGGAGCAGGGTCTCCCTGACGTCACGCACACAGCTGCACTTGTCTGATGCTGCTTGGCGGACCCAGTTCAGGGCACAACGGGCACGGCCCGTGGGGCAGCACGAGCAGCAACTCTTCTCGCAGGCGGTGCACCTGCGGCAGCCGGCACACAAGCAGGCTCCACCAGTGGGGAGGGAGGAGGTCCAAAACTAGAAGAGAAGAGGCATTTGCGCTGGTGCAGCGCATGGTGGAAGTCATCGACCCTTAGTGGCTGCCAGTTCTGTGTCCACTGTTTTCCCGGGATTTGGGAGGAGCTACAAGAGCAGCTTCTCAGCAAAAATGGAGGGACTGCTGTGGAAGCATAGCAGCCTGCTCTCCCATTTTAGGAAGGACAGGCTACTGGCCCTTAATGCTTTTCAGAATTAAAAAAAGTAGAATAGTAACTGGCAGAAGAGATACAGAGCCGGTGCTGAAATGTGGCAGACATGCAGCCGGTCGTGCAGTCCAGCCTTCTTGAAGGGCTTAGCTAGAGTAAAGCACATTTCCATCTCACACAACGGGCAGTCTGGGATTTTTGCCTCAATGAAAAGCAGCCGAATCAGCCTCCCTCTGGACACTCTGCTTCTTCCTTAGAGTTGCCTATGCTTTTATTATTATTTTTTCCTATGCTTTTATTATTACAGCAAAGAAATCATTACCAAAACCAAAGTCACGAAGATTTCCCTGTGTTTACTGCTGAGAGTTTTATAGTTTTAGCTCTTAAATTTATGTCTTTGATCCGTTTTCATTCTTAGTTTATATTTTGAGTCCTCAAATGAAAGGCTAGACCCTAATGCATAAGGAAGTGTGGTACCTTTCGATCCCAAACTGATGTAAGGAGGAATTCATTCCCGAACAGAAGGCTCTCGGAACGCACCCAGGTGTTGTGCTTGCCCCTGTCCTGAAGGGCGACCTCTGACGCTGGTACCCACCATGTGGGTGAAGAATCGCTGGCCTTCTGAGGAGGGTGGGACGTTGCTGGTCCCCGTGGTGATCTCCCAGGGGTAGGCTCTACCTGGCACGAGTCCCTGAGGAGCAGAGAAGTAGGTCGCGCTGGACATGGCCTGGCCTTTACACCAGGCACAGCCCGAAGAATACAGTCTGTGGTTTTCTTTTTCAGTCACCTACGACTTTCTGGCCACAAAAGACATAAACAGGGACAAGGTCCAAGATGTTCTCTTCCTTTATAAAAATACCAGGGGCGGCAACGATTTCAACCAGTCCTGCACCGATGAAGGTAATTTTGTTTCTATCTGAAGGATGAAACACCCTGTAGGAAGAGGAATCCTGGCTTTACAGTGTTTGGGGCAGGCAGCGGTAGAATTTCTGGAGACCGTGATTGCCTTTCATTGGTAGCAGGACTAGAAAGAGACAGAGAGGCAAGCTCCAGTCTCAGCATCCACCCTGCTGGACTGCTGACCCCCATGGGGTCAACACTGGGGCCCCCACGGGTGTGGGGCGAGTAAGGGGCTCAGGCATAAAGGGAATGAGCCTGGGCAGTAGGGGCCGTGGCAGGGAGCGAGGCGTGAGGGAAGACTGGCAGTGTGCGGGCTACGTGCGTGGCCCCGCAGAGTTGGGTCTGTCCCCTCCAGGCTTTTCCTCTCCCTGCTCCTTCATGGCCGCCGTGTCCGGAGCCAACAGCAGCATTCTCTGGGAGAGGCCTGCAGCCCAGGATGGAGGCCTCGTGCTGTGTGATATGGCTCAGCCGAGGGACAGTGGGGCAGCTTCCGCCTGCATCCTCGTGGGCAGCGCTGGTTCTTTCATCGCGGTCAACTCATCTACAGGTAGGCCAGTGCCCTCTGCACCCCCCTGGGCCACCTCCGGCGGGGGCCGACGGCAGCGTGCTCTGAGCAGCGTCGGCCTGTGCTCTCAGGCCGTGCGACTGGGTGGGAAGGGTGGGTAGAGCGAGGGAAGGAGACAGCCGCTTCGCAGTCACACACCAAAGCTACTCTGACACGTCACACACCATTGTGTCTTGTCACCTGGTTAAATCTTGCTTGAGGGGCATGGCAGGGCACTTTCTGTGGAGTGGCAGAGACGCAGAGGAGAAGCCTGGCGGCTGCTTGTCATAGAGAGTTCGTGGCCACAGCCTTCTCTTGCAGCACCCAGGGCAAGCGCAGGCGCGCAGAGACCAGGGCATGTCCGTGCGCCAGACGGGAGGGTGCCCCTCATCACTGCGGTGTTTGGGCGCTGAGGGGCAGCCCCTCGCACTGACCAAGGCCCTGAGGCGGGCTGTGCCTTGACGCTAGATTTGGTGGGTGTTAGCATTTCCCTTACAAGTTGTGGTTTTAAGGGTATAGAGGAAAATAAAGAACAGGCTTAAAATGTTTTAAGAAGAAGAATCAGTTTTTTTCTTTTTAATATTTTATTGTATTTCATTTTAGAGAGAGGGGAAGGGAGGAAGAAAGAGAGGAAGAGAAACATCAATGCGTGGTTGCCTCTCACATGGCCCCCACTGGGGACCTGGCCTGCAACCCCGGCATGTGCCCTGACTGGGAGTAGAACTGGCGCCCCTTTGGTTTGTAGCCCGCGCTCAATCCACTGAGCCGCACCAGCCAGGGCAGGGATCAGTCTTAAAAAAAGGACAAGGTGATGCTGGGTCAGAAGCTGTTACCTCAGGACCTGCAGTCCCCAGGTGTAGCCCTAAGCACCTTCATTCTCCTTCTGCGTGAAGGGCAAAGGCCCAGGCCACTTGGCCAGGGCCTTCGTGGTGGCAAAGGGTCCACCTTGGAGCCCAGCAGCAGACGGGGGTCCTGAGGGGCCTCGGGACCTGGCGAGGTCGGGCCCTGTCCATCCAGATGGGGAGAGTCAGCATTGGCCCGAAGGTACTCTGGAGCCAAATATTAGAAAGTGGATAAACAAAAAAAGTGGGGAAGTTCTGCGGTTCCCAGAAGTAATGCTTTAACACTCTGCTATATAAGCCCCTGGACGTTTTGCACACGCACACATCAGTGCGTTCACACTTCCACCTGCCTTCAGCACCCTGTTGGCAGGTGTGTCATTTCCAAGCAGGAGCATCTGTGCACTTGCCAGGCTGCGTGTGGTGGAAGGGGGTCTGGGGCCAGCGCCCAGGGATGTGTGTTTGCTTTTAGGGGAGACCCTGTGGAGACAGCCCAGCAGCTTCAGAAGGAACACTTCCATCCTAAGCCCGTTACTCCAGGTGCCTGACCTTGATGCCGATGGGGCCCCAGATCTGCTGGTTCTCACCCAAGAGGAAAAGGAGGTATAGCACTCCTCCCGAGTCACGGCAGCCCACGCGCCACGTGGTCTCTCCCTTCTCTGCTCCGTGGCTCAGTTCAACTTCCCAGGCAGAGTTTGGGTCTGACCGCTGTCAGGGGGCTTGCCCAAGGCCCCCTGCTCTGGGGCCTGCAGACCCAGCACACTGGGGCAGCTCTGTCCCCGTCCGCAGCTCCTGGGCCTCCCCAGGAACAGGAGAGCACGTCCTGTGTGTGCCACTGTGGCATGGGTGAAGCTGTGAGGACAGGGAGGGCCTGGAGCCTGGGAGACCGCCCACTTCTCCTAGGCAGGCCACACACAGACGCCTGATACCAGACACTTACAGCGTTCTTTCCCCAAACCGGGGGGCTGTTGACCCTTTTCCTCCCATGTTTTACAGGTTAGCAGCTACCTCTATTCAGGCAGCACTGGGCACCAGATTGGCCACCGGGGCAGCCTCAGTGTGGACAAGACCAGTGGCTTCCTCCTTTACGTCACGAGGGCAGGCGCCCACTACATCCTCCTTTCCTGCGGTATGTCTCGCCTGCCGGGTCCCAGCACAGCCTCACCCGCAGAGTCCGTGCTGGTCTCAGGTGGGGGTGCGCCCTGGAGAAAGCAGGTGCGAGGAGATGGGCAGCTGTGAGGCTCGGCTCCTCGACTCCTGCTTTTATTCTAGGGATTCAGGTTAATCAATGACAAAGCCACAGCACCCCCTCCCAGGCTCAAGGAGGCACCACATGTTTCTAAAGGTGGGGCTGATGGGCACACATCCTCCTGGTCTCCTAGCAACAACCCCTGGTGACCTGAGGCTCTTCTGTGTTTTGAGTAGCAAGTTCCCTCTGTGGCCGCTCTGTGAAGGACATCTATGAAAAAGTGACCGGGAGAGACAGCCCACTAAGGAGAGACCCCAGCTGGGAGGACATGCTCAACGCCACCAAGCACGGGCTGTTTTTACACAGGTGGGCCTGGGTGGCATCACATAGGCCAGGTTGTATTCCTCAGTGCTCACAGCGGGCGGGGCTGAGGGCCCGGCGCTGGTACTGTGAGGTCACCCTGGGCTCAGACTTTGGACCTGGGCAAACGGAAGCCACATGAAAGCCAGGGAAGCCCTGACTGGTGTGGCTCAGTTGGTTAGGCATTGTCTTGCAAAGCAAAAGGTTGCCGGTTCAATTCCCAGTCGGGGCACATGCCTAGGTTGCAGGTTCCAGCCCCAGTTGGGGCGTGTATGAGACGCAGCTGATCAATGTATCTCTCTCACGCCCACGTTTCTCTCCTCTTTTTCCCTCTCTTCCCAACTCTCTCTAAAAATAAAAAATAAAATCTTTTTTTTTTTAAGAGTTTATTTTTTATAGAGAAGGGAAGGAGAAAGAGAGGGAGAGAAACATCAATGTGTGGTTGCTTCTTGTGCTCCCCCACCTGGGGCCCTTGCCAGGAACCCAGGCGTGTGCCCTGACTGGGAATAGAACTGGCCACCCTTTGGTTTGCAGGCCTGTGCTCAATCCACTGAGCCACACCAGCCAGGACAATAAATAAAATCTTAAAAAAAAAAAAAAAAAAAAAGACAGGGAAAAGTTTTCCAGCAGTGGGCTCACCCTCTCTCCATGCACAGGGAGGGTCTTGTTTGATATTCTCAAGCTAGAGAACTAAGAAATACGGGGCTGCTCGGGGGAGTCTGGTGGGCAGTGCTTGGGAAGGGTCCCTGCCCCTGGGCTCTGTGTCCAAGCTGCGCCCTCCCCGTCCC